>NC_079206.1:4100707-4432651 GCF_026745355.1 Beta vulgaris subsp. vulgaris | reverse complement strand
AGGATTACATTGCTTCCATGTGTCTCAATAGAAATTTTTATAGCAACTTTTGTGTAATTACACAAACCCAAATCAATGGTCAAAAGTAATTACACCTAGCCTAGCTTGAAACAATAAAGGTCCCTTTTATATAAACAACACTATTAATGACTGAAAGATTCCTAGATCTATTGGTATCACTGTCTATCTCCCACACGACCACAAAAGAGACCAAAAATCAAATCTTGTACAACTCAAGGCTAATAAAGAGGAAAAAAGAATAAGAGTGTCTTTAAAGTTACGAGCGCTCTGAGATAAGGTAGACTTAAGTATTTCTTGTACCTAACCAAATGAATAAAATTATATAATGCTATCAATATAATGGACTGGCTACCAAGGATGTCTTGGCCTAGTGATTAAGATTGAGGTGTTGTAAACAATAGGTCACAAGTTTGCATCCCCCTCCCTTTCCGTACTGCCTTCGTGGCTCATATGGATAAAAAATATATAATAGATTGGCTAACCAAGGATGTATTAGCCTAGTGGTTAATATAAGTTCATAACGTGAGCAACAAAAAATGAAAGCTTTTACAATGACTACAAATCTACAGCTTCAAGCCTTCAACATAGCCGCCAAAATAATCTTCAAACTGAAAAAAAATGCAGCCACTAAAATAAAAGAGAGTTATACCCTTAGTCTTAATGCATTAATCGTTTCTCTTTTCTTTTCCTCAAATGTAATGGTTTGAGTGCTCCAAATGAGCCTAATAATATACAGTGCAAGAGCAATAATACAACATGCAAAAAGATATGCTCCAAATCAAGTTCTTCACTGGCATACAACATTATAGAGCTTGCTTGTTTTCATGTCCGATTCCTAGAACAGGCCACTTCCTTTTCGTCAGCCTTTCGAGCCACTAGAGCCAGCGTTCCGCCTCGCACAGCATCCCACAAAGTACACTATTGACTGATGCAATGAAAAAGTGGAAGCATGAGATTAATACTGGCTTGCATATCTCAGATGATAATGATACACATCAAGGTAGTACAAAAAAGAGCAGCCATTTCATTCTTCTCCTATTTGATGATATGCTTGAAAGTCACAACCTATATTACCTCCTCTATATCTCAAAAGTTGCAACACTTTATACAACTTTGACTATTAGTATCACTAATTATCTAATAGAAAAACTACAAGAAATTGATGCTTCGGAAATGCACATTGAGATTTAGCTAATAAGTAAAATTTTATTTCTATATCTCAATGTTTTTGTTTCAATATACTTCATAAGTAAAAATTTTGGTCGAAGTTATGTGATAAAGTCGAAGTATTACAACTATTGATTAAACAATGAAGTATGTGTTATTGTTCGCACAGGAGCATGCTAATAGTTAACCAGAAAAATGCATTCATATATATAGTGGCCAGCCAGGAGTTCTTATCCGCATCTTACCAAAACAAAGAAAAGGACCACGTTGAATATTGCAACCACCCTCCATTCTATTTTCATGTACTGAGCAACTCCTGCTCTGAAAGCGGAAAATACAAGCAAATTCATACTAATTAACCATGGGCAAGAGTCATTTTTGGCAAGAGAATTTAATAAAGAGAATTTTATTTACTTGCAAGAATCACAATTGTAGCACTTAATGGTCCTCGAGTTCTTATACAGCTTGCAGTCTCTGTTAGAACTGGCTGGGTGATAGGTTAAATCATAGTGTGAAGCATTGACAGCAGGATATCCACACCTAACAGACAGATGAAATATAAGCAATCAACTTCATGACAAACATCCCTCACATCGATTGCAAATGACTACTTTGTCGTATACATAATACATCAATACACAAATGCTTTAAAAAGGAAACCCGAAAAATGTTCAACAGATGAACACTTCCAAGTTCCAATAATCAAGTTCAGAAACTTCCCCGTCAGTCCCAGAATAACACAAGTCAAGAATAAAGAAGAAAGTTTGGAGCTTTGCTTTGAACTAAAGTGTAAAAGTAGATAACTGTACCTGATAATGGAGAAGGGGTTTTTTTTGGGGGGGGGGGGGGGGGGGATTTCTCTTTTACTATTGATATATTGACTGTCAAGTGTCAAATTAAATCAGATATATATAACTTACTCAGATGGAGGCCTGCAACAGCCGGCCTCGATGGGAGTCAGTTTCGCTGCTTTATACTGCTTCAAAGTCTGTACTGGATACAAGAAGATATTGTAAACAATATGGAAAATATGTAGAAGACCACATTCTCTAGAATTGGATGTACCAAAAGGAAAGCAATCTTTCTGAAAGTAGTTACTCCTATTTACACAAAATAACACGCCTAATTGGATCTGACCAGCCCTGATTTCACTTAACGAGCCATGAAATTAAATTTTTAAAGAGAAGTTAGAGAACGCACGTTAAGTCAACTAGTGTTGTTTATTCATGAAAAGATCAAGTATATTCAATATGCTAGCAATAAATATGTACCATGATATGATGATCCCATAATAGCTTATCAAATTACCTTGAACATATGACAAAATAAGCCAAATGTGACTTATAATTTTGCAACAAAGGTCAAAGGGAGTACTATTTTTTCATCTGTATGTCTTAAGTTACCCTTTTGAAAACCATGAAAATAGCTATATTGAGAAAGAGGGAAAAGCTTAGACAGATAAAGCTGGGATATAGAAAACAGACCTTATACTTCTTCGACAGAGTTGCACAGTCCTTAGATTTCACGAGACATGCCTTTAAATTCTTCCAGTTATGGCTATCATTTAGCTGAAGGAAATTAAATGAATGTATTACATAATTTGTCATCCGTAATCAGTAACTAACCTCAATTAAAATAGCCAAGCCTTCTTACTTCCTTCAGAAACCACGAACTGTAATCTTGCAGTTCATACTCTTTATATCTGATGAGATGAGAAAAGGTAGAACTTTATATGAGCCAGAGCCATTAAATAAAAAGAACATCTCAAAGCAAGTTATTTAAGCGCATAAAGCAGAAAACTTGAACTTTAAGTTGACCATTACCAGTACCAAAACAAAGATCAAAGAGCCGAACTTGAATCTAAATGTTACCTTAACCCAGCTACCCTGTGTCCTGATCCATTATTTGTCACAATGAATCTGATACATAAAAACAATCAATTTCCTCAGAACTTGAAACTAGATGCAAGGAAAAAACTCAATATACATAATCTACAGAAACCAAAGAAGTCATTATAAGATCTTGTTAGAAACATAAGGATTTTGCCAACCAAATGAAGCTGTTCTTAGTCATAGCTATCAGCTGCATAAATTCCTCAGCATCTATGGAAGAACAGAACAATAATTTCCTATCTTCACTGCATCTAATTCCTCTAGCCCTTATTTTGTTCCCTAACTATCTAGTATCCCAAATAACTTATCTCCTGCCTAGCTCCTATCACTGTGGACTTCTCCTTCCAGGTCTGCCCATCAGCCTAAACATACTATTTATACATTAAGATCCGGGAAGAGTAAGCTGTTTACAGCAGTCAGGTCATATTCATGTTATACACAAAAGTCAAAAAACTAACAGATAGTTGTAAAACGCATAAGAAAGATAATACCTCTATCCTATTTAAATAATGTCACTTGGAAAGTAACTATAATGACAAAACATGACGAATTTGTGAAGGGTTCACAACTTCCAATTATGTATGTCTAGTAGAACAGGCATCCTCGATTTCTTTGACCAAAATAAAATCTACCTCGTCCAAATAGCAGAATCCATCTCATCAAGGACAATGCATTAAAGGAAGCACAGTCTATACCATCCAAGCTCACGAACTTACAGAGTATTCGGAATTACCAAGGAGGATCTAACTTTACATACTAAGTTCAATATTTATGTAACTTAGTACTTGAGTCAGATTCTCAATAGTCCAATATGGCTATGGACACTTAACACTTCATTTTGGGCCAAAATATGGAAACAAATCCATAAAGTAGCAATGTCCACTATTTCGACAGTACGATATACCTGTGTGCGCACAAGTACCCAAGCTTGGAAATATAGAATTCAGCTTGCTTCACAAGGACCAAAAACATTGCATTATACTGTGGTGCTAATTGATACCAAAGTTCTATCAAAAGGTCAAGATCTCCCCATTATCTCCTGCCTCCTTGTATGAGATTATGTGAAAATAGACAGAAATTTTGTTGAAAGTATGAAACTTGTTATATTTGGAACAAGCTATATATCTCTCAACCTCAAATGAAGCATTTGGTGATTCAAGTCTAATCTCCCAGAACAACAGCAACAAGATAGACGTCCAGTGGGCGTGAGCTCAACACTTCCAAGTTCCAACAACTAGCTAAATTGAAAGTGGAGTTATTTTCGACTACATTGAACAGATGGTGACAATAGCTATACATCAACAAAGACTCAAAACAAACAAATGCTCAACACCATGAAAACCAGAGTGCCAACACCATGAAAACCAGAGTGCCAGCAGCCTAGCACATATCTATCACAAATCCTTAATAATGACTAATTTAAGCTAATATGAGAAACAAAATGTTACATTCTGGGAAAGAAATACTTACGCCAATACGGTGAAGATCAAGATTGCCACAAGGATCAAGCATAACAATATCAAGTACTGAAAAAACAACAATGGTCAAGGAAGATTCATAGCAGTAAAAACAAGGACATCAACCTGTCCATTCATTAAACAAATTGAGACAAAGGATACAATCCATAATAATATGGAGTTGTTCTTCCATGCCCCCAAGAAACCAATCAATGATCTGTAAGCCAAAAGGGTTTCGAAATCGGAAAAAAAAAATTATTAGGAATCTCCTCAAAGCTTACAGAATATTATGCATCTTTGACCTAAAGTCAAAAGAAAATGAACAAACTTTACATTACAAGAATAATAGCACCAAGGGCTAGAACAGGAAGAGTGAGGGATTTTCTGCAACCATCAGTATGACTGCTCATCCATATTCCAAATCCAATCACTCCTATTGCTATAAACTGCATCACATAACATATCACAATAAAATATCACATAACATGAAAATAATCATATACCAAAGATGAAATTAGTAGCAGATTAACACCCAGAAGTGACAGAAACATCTCCAATTTTCCCAAAAATAGCCACATTCAAACCAAACCCATTTGCCAAAAATAGGAACCCACATTGAATCAACAACAAAACTCCCAATACATTCAGCAAGTAAAACTTATATGGTACTGTAAAACTGAACTAGAGCACAAAATAATAAGTACATAATGAAAAATAACACTTCAAAAAACAAGCAAAAAAAGTTTGGTACCGTAGTGAGAAAGTTGATCCATTTAATGACAAAGGTGCTAGTTCCTCCTCCAGAACTCATTAGTTTTACACAGAAGAGAGAGATGGATAACTATGAGTGAGCAATAAAAAAGGAAAGAAGCCGTTGTATTATTGAAAAGCGGTGTATAAATGGAAATTCTCGAGTTTTTAAAAATTTCTTCTTGTTTGAGGGTGCTTGTATTGTAATGCAAGTAGGAAGTTTAAGTAGTAGAAGGAACAACAAAGGGAACTTTTAGGAAAAACAACATGCTAAATTGCTAATGGGGTGTTTCTTTGGAGGGAATTGGGATTAAAGCGATGACTGATGAGGGTTTTAATTCTTGTTTGTTATGCACTTATGTGGGGAGGGGAATAGGATAACGTTGTTCCTTTGGTAGAAAAGTATAGCGAGTATTATGAATAGAGGAAGTATTCAATTTAGATCATTGTACTCAATTTAGACTATGTCATGTCGTGGAATGGATCAAATTTACCTAATTGTTTTATCGAGCTTGAGTTGGTAATTTTTGGTTCAATATTGAGTTTGGGTCAACCCATTTCATGTTCGGATGATGTAAAACTAAGTATTCTGAACTTATGATTGTGTAAATATTTTATCAAGTTAAATGCAGATTGAATCTTCTCGTGTTCGCTTGAAGCTCATATTGGGTCTAGATCAAGTTCGGAGTGTGTTCGATTACTTTCTCCGATTTGTAATGCTTTACCCACTTTCCTTTTTGAATTGTCATTTATTAGTTTATCCATTTTTTTCTATTTTTGAAATGGTCTTACCAATTTTTTATGTTATCATCTTTACTTTCTCCCTCTATTTCTATAGGCCCACAACATTAATTCAATACAATACGCAATAAATGAATATTTTATCTTCCCTTCTATGACCCACATATCTATGTTCTCTTAAACTATGTGCCCAAAGAAGTCGGAAAACTGAACCGAATGGAGTAAACCGTTACTGAAATCGGGTTATTATCAGATCAAGCAACGAAACGGTGGTTACATGTTTTTCTACTTTTTGATTTTCAACTTCAAATCATAGTCATCTTGGGTTATCTCGGGTCATATTGACTTGTGACTAAATGGTTGATTGCGATAAATTAGATATTATTAATTATTGTTATCAAATGAAATAGAACATATATATGTGCGCATGTGAGATAGAGATTGATAAATAATCTTGGTATATAGTATTTCCTCTATCCCATAATATTAGTGTTTTTTTACATGATCTCCAAGACGTAACTTTGATTTTTAATATCTTCAATTTCGTACAAATAAAAAATATTAAAATTTGATATTATGAAACTACACATTGAGACGAATCTAACAAGATCTCGCGGAATATGTTTTTTTATATATATAAATGAGAATATTCGGTCAAAGATTTTAAAGTTTGACCCACCAAAAATATAGTAGGCACTATATTATAGGACGGAGGGAGTATTACTTAGGGTTGTGCAAAGACCAGGGTCAGGCCGGACCTGACCGGAGAGTTCGTTACGGTCCTCGGTCAACAAAAAACTGATTCCGAGTTTATGGACCGGTTAGGCCGAAATTTATATTATTTTAGTAAAAAAAATTTATAGTAGTTTAAAAAAAGTTTTAAAAGGTAGAAAGTTAACAACATACTATTTATAACTTTAGGATTATTATTGTTATTAAAATTATTTTAATATATTTAGTTTTAAAATATATATTGAAACATAAAAAAGATTTTTTTTTTCTTAAAAAGATTCAAATTCCGGTCCAGAACGGACTGGGCCGGAAAAATTCTGGTCCGATCCAGTCCAAAAATACCAGGTTCAGGTTCTGTACCGGTGCACACCCCTAAAAAAATATGACATGACAATAAGCACAACAAATGGCAAAAGTTGCAGCCTCGGGAGCTGGCTTTTGAACTCTATTTTATATATTAGTTACAAATATTGGGACCCGGACAAATGTCCGAGTTTTTTCGTGAAGAAGAGGTAGAGTTTTTAAATATTTACACCATATTTTTGGCTGTTATTTTTGTCTGACATAAAATAACTAAAAGCTATACTTATGGTTTTGTCATTATTTAATTCTAATTGAATCTCTAATTCCAATTGTAGTAGGTTACTTTAATACGCTAGTATAGCTAATATTTTCTTTTATATGTTACTTTAATATAAAATTTTAAATATAGTATAAATGGGTCTTATTTTAAAGTAATTTTTAAACACTTTCCAATGGTATAAAAATTATAATTTTCCAATGGACAACGAAACACATTATACCAAACACAAACGCACTATATTGAAACTGACAATGTAATCATAATCTTATATAACAAGTTCAATATATTTTACAATCAACTATATCGCAAAAATTGAAAAACAAAGTAAAAACTTGAAGAGAGAGAAAATGAAGCAATTTCGAGAGAGAAATTAAAAAGGCAAGAAAAATCTGAGAACAAAGAAAAACAAAATAGTAAAAGTTGTAATCATTACAACCTACACATAACATTTATTGGGTGCACACTTCACACTATTTAACCGCAATTTAAATCCTGCACCGAGGTGTAGGATGAGCATCCTGCACCTCGTACAAAACGGCGTCGTTTGGTGTGTTTTAGGGGGGGCCAAAATTTGGCAGACTTTTGGCAGTATTTTTGAAAGTGGGCCAGCTCTTTCTCTCTCATCACTCACTCATTCCCTCTCTTTCTCTCTCATTTATTTTTCAAGAACCATTTCAATTCTCTCTCTCATTTATTTTGTTCTTTATTTATTTCTCCCTTATTTTCATTCATTTCTATTATAAATTTCCAAATGTTGATATTTGATTTTATATTCTGTTTTGCATTTTTAAAACTTTTTTTAATGTACAAATGCATATGGTTTGATGTACAATAATATACGAGTGTACATTTAGGGATTTTCAGTGATCAAAGTAATGACCATCAGTGTACATTGTTGCGGTTCAATTCTCTCTCTCATTTATTTTGTTCTTCATTTATTTCTCCCTTATTTTCATTCATTTCTATTATAAATTTCCAAATGTTGATATTTGATTTTATATTTTGTTTTGCATATTTAAATTTTTTTTTAATGTACAAATGCATATGGTTTGATGTACAATAATATATGAGTGTACATTTAGGAGTTTTCAGTGATCAAAGTAATGAGCATCAGTGTACATTGTTGCAGTTCAATTCTCTCTCTCATTTATTTTGTTCTTCATTTATTTCTCCCTTATTTTCATTCATTTCTATTATAAATTTCCAAATGTTGATATTTGATTTTATATTCTGTTTTGCATTTTTAAAATTTTTTTTAATGTACAAATACATATGGTTTGATGTACAATAATATACGAGTGTACATTTAGGGATTTTCAGTGATCAAAGTAATGACCATCAGTGTACATTGTGGTTTATCCTTATTTACGTTGGTTGTGGTTCCTTTTTTTATTATTAGCTCCACCTACAGTTGCATGTACATGCACGTACCTTGCATGTACACGTTGTTGACATTCATGTACATTAACTGGGTTACAATCATGTTGTTATGTGTTGACCTTTATTTCTAGTACCCATATTGAGTTTTTTTTGTTTTGTTTTATTTGTGTCTATAGAATATGTTATGCATGCATGTTAGTGAAGCTAATGTATATTTAGTCATACATAGTGATCATTAACGCAACTTTAATGTACACAGAACAAAGTCAGCTCTATAAAATAACTTGAACATCCAGTCATAACAACATTGTACATTCAGGCTTAGTAGTTGAGCAATCTTGCTAGAATATTTGTACATTGAGTCATATCCAAAGAACATTCAATCAAACAATAATGTTTCTTTGTACATTAGTGAACAAACATCAACACACCATTGCACAAAGATTACAAATTACTCACTTGACATCAGCTTTAGGAATTGGGTTACTTTTATTCTATTATGTTTCTTTGTACATTCTTGGCTTCGTGGTTGTTCATTAACAAAATCAAAATGTACAATGACATCCCCCATAAAATCGTCAATAACACACAATGAACAATAATAGACATCCAAAGTACAATCCTTGTGATATAGTGAACAATGTGATAACACACAATGAACAATAACAAACATTCAAAGTAGAGGTTCAGATATTTCTTCAGATTTTTTCCCTTTGTTCTCAAAAGGGTGGCCAATGGTATTTCTTCACTTTGTGTTCTTGCAACCTCAAAAAATATTAGTAACTAGAGGATGAAATTTAAAAAACAAAATCATTAATTAAACATGGAAGGAGGTTGAGTGTGGAAAAGAGAGAAATGGTGAACAGTATATGGGGGGAAATGATAGCAGTTGACATCAAATCAGTTATTAAATGGTGAAGAGTAAATGTCAAATCATTTACTTTTTGAATTTTCGATTTTGTACATTGGATGTAAGGGGAATGTACATTGGCTGTCAAATCAATTACTTTTTGCATGTTGAATGGTGCGTTTTATTCTTCTTGCCTTGCGTTTTGGACAAGGTGCAGGATGCTCATCTTACACCTTGGTGCACCATCTACGCATTGCTATTTAACCAGACTCATACGAGTTTTTTTATAAAAGTTATAATCAATTTACTATATTTAAGTTTTTTTAGTGTGAACCCAACTCAATATTTTTATTTTAATTAATTTAGAACTCTATTTATATTTTAAAAATGATATAACATTTAATGAGCGCGACAAATGGCGTCCAATGAGGACGCTGAATTTCGCGACCTCATGAGATGACTTTTGTAATTTGTTTTATATATTATTTCAAACAATCGATTATAAATAACTTTGAACAATCTAATTCTAACATGAATAGGTTTTTTAGAACAACCGTAGTTCTAATTGAATCTCTTGTAACAATCCTAATTTTAATTGAATCCCTAATTCCAATTACAGGTGGTTTTTTAATACTTTAACCTTAATTCTAATTGCAGTAAGTTACTTTAATAAGTTAGTATAGTCAATATTTCCTTTTATATGTTACTTTAATATAAAAATATAGTATAAATGAATCTTAATCTAAAGTATTTTTAAACACTTTCCAATGGTACAAAAATTATAATTTTACGAAGTATATATTAAAAGTTATAATCAATTTACTATATTTAAGTTTTTTTATATTGTGAACCCAACTCTATTTTTGTATTTTAATCAATTTAGAACTCTATTTATATTAAAAAAAACATATGGTATGACAAGCGCGACAAATGGCGTACAACAAGGACGCAAAATGTCGCGACCTTATGGGCTGGCTTTTGTACCATGCTTTATATATTAGTTATAAGATATTATCCGATATTAATTGATTATCCTAATAGAACTACTATACAATTAGGAAAGTAAATCCTAAACCAAATATGTTTAGCATACATAACCGTATCTCCATCCTTACAATATAATAATCCTACATAAATATTGGTGTATAGCTACTACAAACCGACAATTCTTTATCAATAATCATCCGTCTCCTCCTTTCAAGCTAACTCATACACACAAATTCGCTCTTTGATTTCACTCTCTAACTTTTTCTAGCTACCATGGAAGTTCATCATGCTAATTTAGAAGTAGTGAATCTCGCAAGAACAGCAGCAGAAACCATAAACAAGTTAGCCAACTGGGGTGAATACTCTAAGCACCATGGCTTGGGGCCTAAGGAAGGGGACGAACTCATGAACGTCCTAGCTAAAATCAACGGTCAGCTCGCGAAGGTAGCTATGGAAAGAGCGGAAGCAAGTGGCCGAGACTTCGAGGCTGTGTTCGAGGAAACAAACCTCGAGTTCTTCTACAACGAGGCAAAGATCATGGCGACTGATATGCTGGTAGACCCCCGCGAACAGGCGATGAAGCCAGTGGTTGTGTCCGAAGAAGAGAGGGGAGAAGTTTGCGGAGTTTGTCAGGAAGAATTTGAGGTTGCGGAAGAAGTTCGTGCAACTGCATGCATGCATAAGTTTCATGGGTTATGCTTGTGGAAGTGGTTATATGATCATAAGACTTGCCCTTTGTGTCGAGTTCCACTATTGATGTGAAGTTTATTTGCTGTAATTATGATGTTTTCTCATCAAATTTGTTAGTAGATTAAGAGCTAAACTTTGTATGTAAACATTTTTTTATTAGGGTTGATTGTTATTCTTTGTAATCGAAATCATCTTCTTGATCCATTTAATAAGAAACAAAGTTTGCGATTTTGTATTATTAGGGTTTGTTTTGTTCTAAATTTCTCAATGAGTAAACTTGCGGTGCAAACAACTTCAGGAGTTATTACAATTATCAACAACTTCAGGAGTTATTACAACTTCAAATAAAATGATTAATTTATTACAACTTTATAATTCATAATTTGATTAATTTTTTTTATTCTCTCTTTAGGGTAAAAATTGAGAAGGAAAACAGTCTTACAGAATTACTAGAATACAAATTCAGATGAACTATAAATCCTGTAAAAAAATTGACTGAGGATAATTTCTGTAGTAATAATCCTTTAACCTGGGTATTCTGTACAGATGAAACTGCACATTAATACAAATTCTTATAAACAAACTGTAGGATAATCCTCAAAAAAACGATTCCTAATTATAACAAAAAAAAGCCCTAAAAGAACAGGAGAAGGGGTGAAAAGGTGAAAGCATGACCTATAGAAGCAGGGGAGAGGATATACAAATTGTGGGGGTTAAAGACTTAAAAAGGATGGTCAATATTATAGCTCAACTCTGTTTGTGCATTTGAGAATTGCAGATTTCATCTCTTCTTTATCCAATGATGCTTGAACCATCAACTAACAAAAAGTACATAAAATGAGTTAGAAGAGTTACCATGAAACAATCAAAACAACACAAGAATCACAAATTAGTCTCATACGACATACTTCAATGTTATAGATCTTTGATCATTAAAATCTTTAACTATTGTTATAAATGATTGATATGTTGAAAATATACATGAAAACGAATCTAAGAAACCCCACGAGGTAACATATATATTTTCAAATATATATTAGTGAATAATTATGGCTAAAGTTTGTAAATTTGACCACCAAAACACAAACATTGCACCTAATAAAAAAATGAACGAACAAAGGAGAAAATACATTTATTATATACGTTGAAATTAATGGATATACGCTCATAACCTCAATAATTTAGTCATCACGTTTGCCTTCAATGGTGTAGATCTCTAAACTCAGACGTGACAAGAACGTAATTGTAGCCGTTATAAAAACCTCCATAAGATAACTTTCCACAGACAATCACTACCACTTTCCAGGGATTCCGAATGAATGGGAGGTGACAGAAAAATTACAAGAATTTTATTGCTAGTGGATTACTCAATCGAAAAGGTCACTCAAAGGAAGGAAGACGACAGTACTGGTATTTACTTTGGAGTTTGGGTATCTATCTTTATCCATCTATTATGTTCCAATAAACATTAGAGTAACTTCTAACAAATGACAAACTTTATAAACAGACATGAAGTTGGAACGATACAACCTTGCCCACAAGGTGTTATGCGCCAAGTAACCAGCCAAAAGCCATATTTCAGTAGACCAAATTGACAAATACAACCCCCGACGGAGATGTGACATCCCTCATTTAACTGATACTAAGACTTTACAGTGATTTCACTAGAATTCTCGATTTTAATAGTTGTCTCTTACTATCCTATTTCCATCACCCCCTACAAGTTGGGATATGTTTAAAAACTCAACTATACGTTTCTCGAACACCACTGACTAGTAAACACGACTATCATCTAATAAGGCGAGGAGTAGCAACAAACCAATCCCAGCATAAAAGCGTGGATTTGGCACATTTAGAGAACTAAGGGAAAACAATTCCAACAAGAAGACAGCAAATATAGCAGCAAATGCGAAGATTACCTCTTGTACTTTGTTTCCGGATCTAGCCAATAGCTTGTACTGATTATCAAACATAGATGCCATGTAAACCTGTAATGCACAGTTAGATGGGAACGTATGAGCGATAAAAGCAGACATGAAGATGAAAAAATCGTGGGGTTTGACAATAGAGTCCCCTTATTTTAAATTACTTCAAGCAAAAATGTCCTAGAGGCTTCAAAGTTTCAAGGGAACAAGCATTGGAGTGTTTGCCTTTTGTGAAAGAGTGCACAATGAAGAGAATAGGGGTAATATTAAAATTGAATGCTAAAATCCACATATAGGAAACTGTACAGGAAGAAATTTGATTTGCCAGCGGGAAAAATGCAAAAACCTACAAACATTAGCAGCAGTCTTAGGGGGTGTTTGGTTCACTAGTTTTAGGTATGAGGTATGGGTTTGGAATGAACAAAACCCATACCTAATGTTTGTTTAACTTATTTCTAAATTTTAAACCCATACCTCAAACCCATAAGGTATAGGGTTTAGAAACCCATGGGGGGAGGTGGGTATGACTCATACCTTACATCTAGGTATCAAATAAAAGAAGATTTTTTATTCCTAAATGCAACCAAACACAAGGTATTAAGTATCAAGTTCCAAACCAATACCACCTTGGTTTCATTCTTGATTCCAAACCCATACCATAATATGAACCAAACGCCCCCTTATTGGTTTAAACTAATAACCCTCAGGGAATTAAGCATAAATATCAAGGTACCATCAGCATGTGGCTCTATTTGTTGCTCTGAGAGCTCATTCTAAGAAGCTGTTCAGTGTTCACAAAAAAACACTTACCAAATTCACTGAAATGTGAAAGACTTAAAATATAGTGAGAGAAAAATTGACACTTAATAGAACTCACCTGAAATGTGGGCGCCAAACCAGGGCTCAAGAAAAAACGGCCATTAGTAACACTCTCAACTCCCTCAATCGCTTGCAATTCTTTAAAAAGCGTATCCACCTCAGCCCACTGGATAAGAATTCAAGAAAATGATACTAAGTTCGAGCGTAGTCACAATATATGTTTGTAAAGCCCACAGCTAAATTAGTACTTTGCTATACTTTGCTCAGATAGCTTCAGCATTATGCTAGAAATATACATATTAAATATTTACATCCACCTTGATTCTGCAAGTGCTAGCGATTTTCATTTCAAAGAAGATAGCAACAACGTTCATGAAGACATGTTGACAACAAAATCACTTTCCTAATCAACTGCTAGTTATGAAGTTAGATCAACCAAAATCAGTAAGTTGCCATTTCCTTCTAATGGTTTGTACTTTGTAGCTTCCTAGTCTATACAACATGTTAACTAGACGTGTCAGCCCAAGAAAACAATATAACCACTTTTTAGTACTTCCTCCGTTTCAAAATAAGTGAAATACTTTCCTTATTTGGCATATTCACAATAAGTAAAACCAAGCTCTAAATGGCAAAAAAATTCACTTTTATTACAAATAGGCCACCAAAAAGTAAGAAGGGACTACAACCTATTTGTTTCATCACTCTACTTTACTGTGGTCCTAACTTTCTTTTTCTATATTCCTTGATATGTGTGTACTTTCTCTATGCTTCACTTATTGTGAAACGAAGGAAGTATTATATTACAGGACTAGTCTGTTATAGCAAAAACCATTAAGATACAAGAACAATCGACTCAAATATCAAATGTGGTTCACAAACACTATGTTAGCTATATCAACAGGCAAGGGAGGAACAGATTTATTAGGATCTTAGAGAGAGTAATAGATAATAGAGGGATTGGGGGCTGATGGATATAACTAGGATTTCATAAAGCACTCCCTCCGATTTTTATTAGTTTACCACTTCATTGGGGACAAAAATTTAGGAGAATTTAGTATGTGGGTTATAGAAGGAATGAGTGTATTAATTTATTGACATATTGTATTAAAGTTAATGTTATGGGTCAAGAAAAGTAGATCGAGAAGGGAAAGATAATAATAAACAATTGGTGGGACCATTCCAGAAACAGGAAGAAAAAAAAGAGCTGGGTAAGGACAACCCATAAAGGAAAGTGGGTAAACTAATAAAAACCAGAGTGGGTACTCCCTAAGCAAAATGTATTCGAGGCATCCCAACATAGTCCAATACAAACGTCCAAGACAAAAACTCAATCATAAAAAGTATAATTGAGTTAAGGACATCCAAGTTGCTAAGGCGTGGAGATACTAGTAGCAAAAGTAAACTTCTCAATTCTCAAGATAGCACCACAATATGGCTTAAAGTAAAAAATGAAGACAAGTACCTCTGTGTCTGCCTCTGAAAAATTTGATCCCCCAATGCAGCCATTACCCCCAACAATGCATTCTAATGCCTCATTTAATGGATCTGGCTGTTACAAGAAAAAACAATCAAGATACAAGCTTCTCCTTGAAGATGTGATTAGCCTGAAACAGAATTGCAGTAAGAGGGCATGCTTACAGTTATCTCCTTTAGAGATAAGAAGATGCGCTCAAGGGCGAAATCTAACTGATGAACTTTAGCCTCCACAATCTGCAAGCAGTAAAAGAGCTCAACAGAAGTTGCAATGGCACCAAGCAGAATATTTGATTCAGATTTAAATTTAATTAGCAGGTTCTGGTGGAACATGAGAACAATTTCTTCTGAATTGGAGTTTGGGCAGGCAGGCAGCATCTGAAGGATAAGAGAGGATAGCTGCTTTTCAAGTTTGTAGAAAATTTTCTGGCAGACTGGCAGGAAGCATAAATTTCCAAAAAGCAACATCACTTAAACTAAATGGGAGTGTGTCTTTGTAATAGATTGGGTTAGAGGGAGGGGTAATATGGGTAGTACAGTATAATTAGGTTGGCTTGGGGAGTATGTAAGTTAGCTCTATAAATATAGAGGATTAGTGATAGGAAAGGGCATGATGAATATCTTTGAGAGTTCATTCTAGTGGTTAGCTTTGGGAGTGTATCAAGTCACTTGAATACTTGGCAATCTATCTTTATTTTCTAGAATTTTCGTTGTATCAATCAAAAATCATCTTCTTTTGTTCTAGTGTCCAAATATCCAGTTTATTACAGTCTTATTAAAGTGCATATTTTATCAAATAAGCAAGTGTGTCCATACCTGACCAATTTTGAGGTAAGATGTAGTGTCTAGTGTGCCGTCCCATGACACTTCTGTCTGGTGTATTAGAGCAGGTACTCCCTCAACCTACAATCACATTTGCGAGAGCATTGATTAATGGATCCTCATAGTATCTACTTGTACTTAGAAATGGAGAGAAAACAAGTTTAACCCCGTTCCTTACCTCAACAAAGATACCAAAATAAGTTATTTTCTTTATGCAGCATTTCACAACATCTCCAACGCTAAGCTTTGCCTACAGTCAGAATGTACAACAATACTTCCACTAAGTTAACAAAATTTTCAGGTTTTGATAAACGATTTGATAAGAAAATGTGTAAAGCTTATAGCCTTTCTACGAACATTTGTTCAAGACATGATTAGAAACAGAAACCCTGGACATAGAAATTTACATGGTGCCAATACAAACCTAAGAGAGATAAATCTCCGGACTATTTACAAAAAATGCCATTAAGATTAAAATGTATTCAACCTTACCTTACCACAAGCAAGTGGAAAAATTGTCTCCCAAAATACTTATTGAAGAAAATATAAATTGAAGAAAAGATGGAGTAAATGAGAAATTATAGTAATCAAGTTATAAGCCACAAAAAACAATTAATACGCCACATGAAGCCTATGCAGGATCACATGATCAATCAACAGTTCAGTCCTGCATTACAGTGTATATTCTTCAGCTCAAAGCATAGCAAGTGGTTGATTTTTGTTGGGTCATGAGGAGAGAAAGAGCACGACAAAATTATAAAACTATAAGGAAAGAGAAAATGTTGTAGGAAAGAGATTGAAGACATGTCTTCGAAAATTCTCAAATGCTGGCTTCTTGACATGTGCCCATGGTATATCAGCCCAGCAAAATGGACTTTACTCTTCATTATTTGGCTGGAAGTCGAAGAGGGAATGTGATGGCAAAAAGGTACATGAGCAACCAATGGGAGTTGTTGATCATGAGAAAATTTTATAACTACTATACACATATATCTACTAGAGAAAAGCCCGTACTTAATAACCTACTGAAACTTCCCAATCCAGAATTTGAACTTATACCTATGTTACTGGTGAACATCTGATCTGCTCGAAGAACGTAAGGTTGCATTAATAAACTGAAAGAACCAAATGCATATATTGGGAGGATGGTAAAGCTCATTACCATGAGGCTTCTTTTCTTCTCGACTGTTTCTTCCTTTTCCTTCGGCCTCATAGAAAATATAAGCTTTCTGGACTTCCTATCAGCCAACAAAATGTTCACTCTGATATGCTGCAAACACATAGTACATAATAAATATAAGTTCTCAATGGAATCTTAGTGTACAGCACAAAACATAGTGTCAGGGTTATGGTAATTTAATCAAACCTGACCAATATATGATGATAAATATTGGATCTTCTCTTGGTCATATATTTTCAAGAGATCTTCCAGTTCCATATCAGGTGAAACTTCAAATTTTTTCTTCTGACCATTTTCTGGAACAGAGGATGACTCAAAATAAGTGCTTTTGTTAAGAACCTCATCATTCCCGACAATGCCTAAATGCTGCCTGTACTTGGAAGGATCTAAACCATTCCTTCTCAGCCATGACTCAAAAGCTAAGAACTTCCACTTTGCTGCCAAGTTACGGTATGGCAAAAATCCTATCAATGACCCAAAAGATACCTGAAATGAGCAAAACAATTTCGTGTAAGTCAAAAAAAAAAAAAAAATAGAAGAATGAATATTATAAGCTTTGTTCATACCACAAATCCTCTTGGGCTACAACTAATCAATTCTACTTCCACCCTATCTCCAAGATCAAAAAGTTGCTCCACTTGTGTCCAAGCAGTCCCTTCTGTTTCCTATAAGAGCATAAAGGACTTAGAATCTGCCCCCAATAATCAATGGTTAATTACAACCCGTTGAACATAAGAGGTCCAACCTCCAGAGGATGTGACTGAGGCAGTTTCTCTTGCACGCCTTCACCATCAAAGCTTTCAGGATATGCAGAAACCATCACCTCTTGAATTGGGTACGATGACATTTCTCTCACAGATTGGTCTAATCTATTATATAAAACCCTATTAGAAAATAAATCAAGCTAAAGTTATTAAACATCTGGAAAGTGTACAAACAGCGGCATGTTATACCTTTTTGGTTTTCCCTGGAGAACAGACTCAACAGAGAGCTGAGAAACAGTTGATCCTACACTTGAGGTACTCATACCATTTCCATTCCCTGAATACCCGGCATCAGTCTGCTCAAGGTGCTCCATTCCTTGAATATACATACTGAACAGTATTAACAGCTAGTCATCTGCAATACCTCCAGATAGAATTAGGAGACAAAATCATAGAAAATGCAATATGTACCTGTTGGGGAGATTACCCCCAGCCCATCTTGCTTTGAAATCAAACTGCCTTCTGATTCTGGAATTCCATCAATAAAATTCTCCAGCATGTTATCCATCACATTAGCAATAGCAGTGCTTCCAATCTCCTCAGTATTTTGAGGCACCGTGGCTTGGGGTTTCTCCAACAGCGTATATTCACCAGAAGTCGTTGGGTTTTGTCCTTCATCAGCAATGTCAGACTCAAAACTGCTTTCTGGTTTGTTCACCAGTCCACTATACATTGATCCATCCATCACATTATCTTCATTTGTACCACCACTCTCTTTTGCCTCACTCGCGCTAGGTTTCTTCAACAACGTCATCCCACTAAACTTCTCCTTCACTGAGTCAGTCCTCATCGACAATGACAAATTCGGCCTTATCTTCAACCTCGAGGAATTATACATTTCATCATCTTTCTCATTAAACACACTCGGTTTTCGTAAAATAACATTCGGAACATTAGACTTAGTAACACCACTCATCTTATTCCTAACTGATTCACTTGGCCTCTTTAAGTCAGGCAATCTCCCAAAATCCTCACCACCCCCTACTTTGATCCCTTTCTTCGGAACCGGTTTCACCAAATTCAACCCATTCGCCATTTTTGTCGACCCCGGCTTCTCAAGCACATCAAATGGAACCTCCTTCACCTCCACTATTTTCCCCTTGTTTTTATAAAAACTCTTCTCAATGTCCATGTAAGAAGCATCCGGGTTCACTTTCCTTCCCTTTATCTAATTCATCCAGATATATAACAATGCAAACAATTCAGCAAGAAACCTATAAAAACACTTCAAATTTTGGCTAAGAACATATCTCAATCAAAACAATCACCAAACTAAACCACTATCATAAAAAAAAAATAAAAAAGACCAACAAATTAAGCATACTTTTAAGTTTTAACATAGCAATTATCATGGAAAATATACAAAAACCCACAATTAAAATGAGCTTAATAGTAAAAATGCAAAAAAGGGTATGTTGATAAGGTTGAGAATTAACCTTAGCTAAGGTAAGTTTAGGATCTTCTCCTAACATTTGCCCAAATTTAAGCTCCATAAGGTCCCATTGATTGAGGTTATTGTTATCATTTGGGTCATTTTTTGATGCAAAAACTGCGAATTTCTTGGGTTTAGTGAGAGTAAAAGAGACCCTTCTTCTAGAATTAGTGAAGGGGAGAAGAGGAGAGAGAAAGGGACGAGAAACTACTGGAGATGGCGGAGAGGAGAGAGAAAGTTTATCCATGGTTGTGTGAAAATTTAGATGATGAAGTTTTTGTTGCAGAAGCACAACATTTGAAAAAAAGAATGGCCTTAAATTGAATTTGAGAGGTTTTTCCAGAAAATTAGAGGGAAGTCAAGAAAAAATGGAAGGGATAAAGAGAGAAGAGGAATATGTTTATCCGCCAAATTGGAGACGTGGCGCTTTATGATTTGCACCCTTGGGAGAACGATCTTCTGTTTCTTATAATGTGCTACGTACTAACGTACTTTGTTTAATCCTTAACTAGATTTTTATAACCCATTACTAAGTACGTTGTGTAACTTTAATCTACCAAATTAATATAAGAACAGTATAAGACGTTACCAAATGAATATAGGAAGAGTACAGGACATTTTTGACGATACAAATTCTTATATGTGACTATGTGAGCAGTCATAGATATATGTATATTTTCTTCTTCCTCTCTGTTATTCGTGATTTTCTTATCTTTTTCTTCTCTTTCATGGTTTTTCATTTCTTTTGTTGTTCGAATATTTGGCAGACTTGTCCAAGATCCAAGGGAAACGCTTCTTATTTGCTTCTTGGATTCGCGCATAAATTAAAATGAACTCTGAAACCTTTTTTTCTCCTAGCATATTTCGACTTTTTTGGAGTTTTTTGAGCCTAAAATGTGTTACTCCCCGTTTAATTTAACGTGTTAACATATGGAGTTGTTTTTGTTGAGTTTCGCAAAGAATTAAGGTGAACTTTGAAACCTTCGTTTTCCTAGCATACTTCTACTTTTTCAGAGTTTATTGAGACAAAACTGTGCTACTCTTTTTTTTTTTGGTTAACATGTTAAATCTTCATAAAGTTTTGAGTTGATTTGATACGGTTTTGAAGCGTAAGTTTGCAGTTGGTATGAAGTCGCTGTAAACTGGACCAGTTGGAGGCCAGCCCGTATTTCTCAAAGGCACCCTTGAAACTTTCTTTTGATAGGAAAATTCCCTCCTACTTGAAGTTCTTTAAGCAGGTTCTTTAAGCAACAAAAAATCTCACTAAATCCTGTCACATCTACTTTTTAATTAAAAAAAATCATACTAATTCCTATAACATCTCCTTAAATAGGCCCTGTTTGGTGATTAGAGTTTAGAGTTTAGAGGTTATAGTTTAGAGTTTGTGGTTAGATGATTACTTTTTTGTTCTGAGGATTTGACTGCTGATTTGAATAATTGTTGTGTAAAGGTGTTTGGTAACACTTAGCTAATTGTTTAGAGTTTTGTACTTTTTAGAGCATGTAAAATGACATTTATGGACATATGTTTTTTTTTTTAAAACAAATTTTAGTATTAATTATATGAACAAAATAGTCATTTATTTTTTCTCTCTCCAAAACTCTCATGAAAAAGCTCCTCTACCCAGCTTTTTCAAAAGAGAGTTTTGATCAGAGTTTTCGGTACAAAACTCTCTTTAATCCTCTCTCTCACCAAACACCCAAGTTAGAGTTTTTACTGGTCAAAACTCTAAACTCTCTCCAAACCTCTAAAACTCTCTCCCCCAAACACCCCATATATGTCTTGCAGGCTAGTAGCTTAGTAGGGGTTGGTCTTTGTACCAATTATCTTTCCTAATAAAAAAAAAGCTCCTTGGACTATATGTCCTAACATATACCCCAGGCAAATTTTTTATTCACCATATACTCTTAATGTTTTCAAAATTCATCGTATACCCCTCAATCTTTTGATAATTCGCCATGTGCGCTTAATGATTAGTGATTAACCCTTTATTCCATTACTAAACCTTATTTAATCCCTATTTCACTCATTTACTCTAACAAATTAGCATTGAAACAACACCTCAGTCCAAAAAAGAAGGAAAAAAGATTAAATGGGTCATTTGTGGTGTTTCAATGGTGTTCAATTAAGGCTAACGACTCAAATAGGGGTTAATTAGGAATGGTAACGGAATAAAAGTTGATAATCGTTAATCATTAAGGGCATATGGTAAATTATTCAGAAATTGAGGGGTATACGATGAAATTTGAAAACATCGAGGGTATATGGTGAATAAAAAAATTTGTCGGGGTATATGGTGAAAAATCCGTAATTTTTTTGGGACTAAAGGAGTACATTTCTCATAGTGAAATTTGGGGTATATAAGTGTTCATCAAATTTATGTCAAATAGTAATACACTCTCCGTTTTCTTTTTTTGTTTTTATTTGGAATCGGGAAAGAAACCAATGCAACTCAAGAAATGAACAAGATTCCACTATTTTAAATAAAAATAAAGATTTTTGCCTTTTTGAGTTATTCTAAGTTAAACAACCAATGATACAAAAAAGTTTGAGGGGGTAAAAGAGTAAAGTAACTACAAACTATTATAAACACATTTATTGCTCTATGTTAAATTTATTACTTTAGGTTAGACAACCAATTTTGTATGCAAAAGTTTGAGGGTTAGAAGGTAAAAAATAACTACTAAATAATGTGGACACATTTATTGCAACATAAAACTAATGGAAAATTTATTTCATAAATTATACTCCTCCGTCTCATAATATGATGCTCACTTCTCATTTTTTACGGAAATTAAGGAAAATAGATGGAATAGTAGGATTTCTCAAGAACAATATTAAATAAAGTGTTTATTTGGTACTTTTGTCTTGAAACTAACTGTTTATTTTATTTTTCCTTTTAATAACATCAAAAAGAAATGAGTGTTGCTTGGAATAGTGTAAAACAATAAATAGGGGCACATGTTTTGAAAGAAAAGTAGGGGTGTTTTGGAGAGTATTGAGGATAATTTAGTCCAAGCAAATTAATAAAAAAGAAAACAAGCACAATTTTTCTATACAAATTATATTATGAGACGGACGGAGAAATATTATTTATGAAAATATTCAAAATAGGAACAAAATATTGAAATTTCCCAATAGAAAATACATGAATAACAAAAGAAAACGTAGGAAATATAATTCTAATTGGTAAAATTTATGCATAATTTACAAGCATGTCTTACCGGTATGATCATTATGTATTTTAATCGGGTACTTATTATGTTAATAAAATGATTTTCAAAGGGATATACAACAAGTTTAGCGAGACATAAAATTATATATACAATAAATAAATAAACACAATTGTTATTTTTGTTCATTCACAAGAATTAGAGTAAATTTTTATACAATATAGACAAGATTCATCTTGAACCTAAACATGGTTTGAAACTCAAATACACCTCAATGTTGTTCTACTTTTACAAGATGATGTTAATTTCACATCCTCAAGTACACGAATTGTTCTTATACCTCCCTAATTGTATCTATCTTTCTAGTGTCATCATTGACAAAATAAAGCAAATATTTGCCCTTCCAATTTTAAGAAAATTGAACATCAAATGAAATATCAGACAATAACCCTACGTGAAAGATGCATGGTCCATAAATGACCAACATGGAAGGTGAAATTACAAGGGCAAACAAAGAGGTTGCATTCGATGCATACTACTACATAACAATACATAAATCATTACTCTTGTAATGATTTAATTTTCTTCTTTCGCTACTTCAACTTCTGGCGTTGTTTCTTGCTTATCTTCTTCAGAAGACACAAGACCATCAATATGATTTTTCTTCCCAGAAATTGATTTTGTAAGGTAATTATATGAACCCTTCTCTTTAAATAGCTGAGCGAAGTGAGGCTTGCAATACAAATATCCATCTAGAGCAGCATAATTAGATGCAGTGAGAAAGCAACCTCCTTTTGCACACCTAAAACATGACTTGTGGTAATTTTCTCCCTCTACAACTATCTGTAGCATAAATATGATGGAAACAAAGAATTAGCAAACATGATTTATAATACTAAATCTACAAAGCATAATAAGCTATAGCCTATATTGAACTTTTACGTACTACTATTGGCTAAGAATTATCAAGCTTCATATGGTTTACTCACTTGGTGAGAATTTCCACCTCATTACCTCAAGTTTAGGGGTTCGAAATCCACCAAATAAGAGACACTTAGATAAGGATTTATGTGACCATTACCCTCCTTCCAAGTACTTGGGCCTCTGGGTCGGGGAATTATGTTAGAGCAGCCCAAGGATTATTTCATCCTACCAATAAATAAAATATACTGCCTAGTTCCACCCTTGTAACGAGAGTTTGTTTTTGTCTCTTATAATATGGGATTTCTAAATTCTCCCTTGACTAAGGCTATGTTCAGTTCACCTTATTTTTGCTTATTTCAGATCTAATCAGATCAGATCAGATCAGATCAGATCAGAAAAAATAAGTTCAGATCAGATCAGTTCAGATCATGCTTATATTTAAAAATTATTATATCTTTCATTACATATTAGTAAAAATTATAATAATTGAATATTAATAAAGTACTCATTGAGACGAATCAAACAATACCCCACATGACTATATTTTTTCTTATATATTGAGAAAAATCTAAAAGATAAGATCTTGTAATCAGATCAGTTCAGATCAGATCAGATCAGAAAAAATAAGTTCAGATCAGATCAGATAAGTTCAGATTAGAAAATTTCAGGTGAACTAAACATAGCCTAACGAGGGATCTTCATCTTATCAGAAAAAAAAAACATTATATTCGCTTACCTTCTCGAGAGGGTATGCCGTTTTCTTACAAGTAGCACATTTGTCTTGGGTCCCAGAAAACATTGTTGAGAGCTTGCTAGGGGTCTTGTTCTAAGAAAGAACAAAGAAAAAGAAAGATGAGAGGTGGAACCTTAACTTAAATTATAAATATGTAAATGAAGGCTAAAGAAGTTACCAATTCAAGTTTCGCAGCTGTTTAGACAAACATAAAATAAAAAGTGTTAGGCTATGAATATAAGCGCTTGAAAATCTACAAATGAATAATGTTATACCCTACAACAAACATAAGGGATGTTAAAGAAAAGGTTTACATGTTTGAGACTTATTATTAGAATAAGTGCCAGTCTTTTTGAAGTGTTGCTCAAAATGCGGCATGCAATACAATATTCCATCCATGGAGGAAAACCTTCCCATCTGCGGTGCAGATAATAATGAGTATTAGTTAAATACAATTACGATATTCATCCATTGCATTGATAACTTTATCTAGAAAATAATACGTAGTTATGTGCGTGGTAGCATAAGTAATATCCTTGAATTTTTTCCTTGGATAATGCAAAAGTAGGTTTTAATTTCCAAAATATGTCCAAAAAAATTAAAATTCCCTGCGTACCGTCCACGTAGGACGGCACGCGAGATTTTTTTTTTTAGTAAAACCGCTACTTGCAGTAGAGGTTTACAAGTGCCAAGAATTTTTTTTTTTCAACTTAGGTAAAACCGGTACTCGGAGTAGCGGTTTATTATGAAAACTGATATCTGCTTACCATATTTTGCGCAGGTAAACCGCTACTCAGAGTAGCGGTTTATATTTATAAACCGCTACTCAGAGTAGCAGTTTATTTTAAAATTAAACCGCTACTTTGAGTAGCGGTTTCCGTGGGTTAAAACAAAAAAAAACAATTTTCTCGCGTGCTGTCCTACGTGGACGGTACGCAGGGAATTTTAATTTTTTTGGACATATTTTGGGAATTAAAACCCACTTTTACATTATTCAAGCAAAAAATTCTAATATCCTTACCATGAGCTTTCCATTGCATTGGCTGCATTTAAAGCAAGTTTTATGATAAGGAACACCGTCAGCTGTCACCATATCAACCACATACACTGTTTTGTCGCATGCTTTGCATTTTTCAAGGGTTCCAGTAAACACCATTTTTATTTAGTTTTAGTCTTCCTTCTTCCTCCTCGCAAGATATATTTGTATTTATCTCCGAAGGGAGGAAAATGGAAGAGATAATTTCAAATTTTCTATTCAAATGAAAACACTTTGATACTCATAGATTGAGAAGTTAAAGATATAAAAGGCAAATATAGTCAATGTAAACAAATTAAAGGCTGCAAAAATTGTGGACTCATGGATGGACATGGTCCCCTCTACCATATTTAAAGGAGATATAATTAGAAGATGTTCTTCTTAAATTGTTAAACTTTGTAAGATAAAGATAGAAAAATTAACAATTTGACCAAGTCTATTAAACCACCAGTTGAGAAGTTGTGAGACAATTGTGGTAAAATTGTAGATCAAAATAAGATATATAAATCAACTAAAGTCTTGAAAATTCTTATTAGTAGACTGCTTAGATTTCTTTTAATATCATCCTGCATGCACAATAACTAGATTATATATATACAACTCTCAAGTACTACTCCCTTTGTCCCATAATATAGTGCCTACTTCATTTTTTATGGGTCGAACTTTAAAATCTTTGACCAGATATTCTCATTTGTATATATAGAAAAACATATTCATGTGGAATCTTGTTAGATTTGTCTCAATGTGTAGTTTCATAATGTCAACTTTTTATATTTTTTATTAATACGGAATTGAAGATAATGAAGGTCAAAGTTACGTCTTGGAGACCGTGTAAAAAAGAAACAAGCACTATATTATGAGATGGAGGGAGTATTAAAAAGAATAAGATGTGAAAACTCATATTTAAAAGATCTATAGTTCAATCCTTATTCTTAATTATCTCGATGCACAAAGGTGATAAATGGAATATCTTAAATTGTAGATTTATTGTCTAGGAATTTAAATTGACCTTGGAGCTCTTGCTTCTATTAATTTTTTAGCCGATTAATAGTATCACGTGCTAATACTCACACATAAAGTAATTAAACCACATTTCTCACTCAATTAAACCATATTCTCACCCAAAAAGTCAAAACAAGTACACAAATCATTTTTGGCTTAAAAAGTTTACATGGATTATTTATAGGTTCAGAAATTAGAGATGACTGGTGAGTTTTATCTAAAAGAACATTAATATTTTTGTTCTCGATGGAAATTTTGGCCCAATTTTTGGATTGGCCGGCCTGAGTTTAGGCCCTAAAATGTGTTTTTTTAGTCCATTTTGACCTTAAGTCCAAAAAGTTTGAATCGTTCAAATATGAGGCTCAAGCATCAAATTTTGGTTCAAAAAGTATTGAAATGCGCAGCCTAGTCCAACGGAATCCATGATCGCATTTAAAGAAAAATTATCTTAATAGTTATTAATAGGTTATGGGGTCAAGATATCATTATATTTTTTTCAAAAAATATGATGATCAATCTACTGTTGGTTTATTGCACACGTGATAAAATTCTAGTGCAAGAGAAAAGGTTCCACATGGCACATAAAAGCACACCTGAAATAAATTATATATGCAATTAAGAAATTTGTGTTGTGGTTAACAATTTCACTGACCTTCTTTATATGAGTTGTCCTGACTTTTAAACTCCATCTCATGATTCGTATTCTCGAACAACAACAATAAGATTTGATTAGCATCAAGAATAATTTGTAAAACTATCCCGTTAGTTACGAAGTAGAGGACTCTCACATTCATGATGAATTTCAGGGAGATGGAGCAAGGGGTGACTGCAAAAACAAATCAAATAAGAAAAATAAACTTTATGTCTGTAAGTAGGAATTTATTGCCACATTACTAATTACAACAAATATCTATAATTTTGTGGAAATATGAATCACTAAAAGATGTTAGATGAGATGGCGAGTCTTTGAAAACACTTGCTTGAGGTCAGGGGTTCGAGCCTAAGTTTTAGCATATATATTTTTTAAAATAATAATCACCTGACTTATTGTTGATTAATAGACACATGGCAAAATTCTAGTGCCGGAAGGATGATGCAACGTGGCGCATAGACGTTGTTATGCGCACCTTTAATTATATTTGTATAGATTGTATATAGACACTTGTCCAACTAATTACTAGCATAAATTATGTCTTTTGACTACTATCTACTCCATATGTTTTTTTTAATCTACACATTTTACTTTTTGATGTGTTTCTTTTTTATCTACAGTTTAAACCCTGTTGTTTTTTCTATTCTTGGTAACATATCCCACCTACTTTATCCTATTTTTCCTCCCATGCCATCCACTTTTTAATACTAGCAATTTATGCACGCGATGCATGCCTCACTTTTTTAGAACATAATTTATAACTTCTTTTGGGCATACACGAAGGTAAAATTTGAACATTAGACATGTTTTTTGGGCTAGCTAATTTTATTGATTAAGCATATATCACTTAACCAAACCTGTCTTATATTATATATTTTATTTATACTTTCTTTAAGATTTAAAAAATTAAAATTGATGAGTAATAAAAGAATGTTACGCAGATTTATTAAGGATTTCTTCTATTTTTATCAACAAAGTATTTTGTTTAATGAATCAAATCAGTTCACTTTGTTAATTAATTGTATTTTCCTTTTTGATTTACTACTTGATTGTGTATTGATTGATCAATATTTAAATGATATAATTTTCCTTGTTAATTTTTTTATGATATATTTGAGTTTGATTTTCTTTCCTCTTTTTTTGATAAAGTAGTTGATTTACTAAAGGGTAATTAAGTAAATTTATTTGGGGACACCATAACTCCCCCTTTCTTTATATAATAGAGATTTTAACCTACTTTTTAGTTTTTCTATCTAAATAATATTTTCTCTCTCCACCTTTTCAATTCATCTCTAATACTTTTATACTTTATTCTTGGGTCTCCCTCACTTTCCCCCAAGGCGAAGTAAAAAAAAAAACGGAGGGAGTACTAATGAATAATGAAGCAAAATAATGAAAAATTGACTTATATGCATGGAATTTGAACTAGTGTCCGGACCAATTACACAAAATATTACTGATACTCAATCTCGCTTGGGGGTTTTTGGGGATTAATGAAAATATAGTGTGTATCAAATAACTTCTTGTTGGGTAGAGATAGTAGTTATATATAGGAGTGTTCATTAAAAAAACACTAAATCGAAAATCGTATCAATAAACCCAAAAACCGGTCTAAATGGGTGGTAACCGTACCGATAAAAGCTTTAACAATACGATTAGCAAACGAATAAAAGTACCGGTTAAACGATATGGTTACTATTATGATTATTGGGTAAACGGTCAATCGAAAAACCGAAATATGTTTTTTCACTATTTAATTATGGTGAAACATTTTCCAACAATTACGTTAATTCTAATATTTGTTACTGACTAAACAATAATTAGATGAAGTATGTGACTATTTTGAAAACTTTAATACTAATATATGCATTATAATTAGGAAATGGAGTGAATTCTTAGTGTAAGTTATTTTTTCCAATGAATTTATTATTCATTTTGTAATATATTTTATATTAGATTATATTTAATATAAAAGTATATGCACAAAAATAGAAAATAAATATATAAATTAAGTAAGTTATAATAGTATACCTGAATAATGGGTAATTGTTAACCAAAAAACATACCGAAAATGTTAACCATTTAGGCAATAATCAGTCTAAATGGTTACGATTACGGTCCGCAAAAATAGCAAATCGAAATTTTCGATCATCGAATTAAAATGTTGTTTCGAGATGATTAAGGCTATGTTCAATTGACCTTATTTTTGCTTATATATTTCAGATTAGATCAGATCAGAAAAAATAAGTTCAGATCAGATCAAATTAGATTATGCTTATATTTAAAAACTCATTATTACTATTAATACCATCATTTACTAGTATATTTGTTCAAAAGAATTATTATTGTTGCTGTTGTACTTATTAATTATTAATATTGGTAATTCTTATTAACCTCGTTGTTATCATTATAAATGTCATTGTTATCATTATTTTAAATTATTTTGTTGTTATTAAATAATACAAAATTAAAAGCCACGTGTTAAGAATATAAGATTGACGCAAAAATAAGAAATATATAAAACATGATAGCTCAAATTCATGACAACGAAACTATTAAGTTCAGATTACATTTCAAAATAAGCTAAGTGCGAGATACAAATTATAAATTTAGATCTGGTATACCTCTTCTTACCGAATTCCAAATCTCTCTAGCTATTTGAAGTTGCATGCTATCCATTTCTTTCTTGCGCAAGTCATAGTTGTTTGTATATCTTATTTTATTTTATATGAAAAAAAAAGTTGAGTCTTCCGACTTCTCAAGTGTGAAACATTTTTTTTAAGGGAAAATGTGAAGCATTTTATAAGTGCTCTTGTAAATTAATGAATTGGGTTATATAATTATTTTTAGTGATAATAATTATTATCATGATTATAATTATTGTTGTTGTTATTATAATAATGATAATAATAATTACTATTAATAATAATAAAAGTTCTGAAATGATAATAATAGTAATACTATAAATAAGATCTTATAATGTACTCCTTCTGTATTTTTATTTTATTTTTCCTACTTTGACTTTACATGTTTGTCAATGCACTTATTCTACATTAAATATCTTTCATTATATATTAGTAATAATTATAATGATTGAATATTAATAAAGTACTCATTGAGACGAATCAAACAAGATTCCACATGACTATATTTTTTATATTGAGAATACCAATGCATAATAATGAATTACAAAGTAATAATAAATTTTATAAAATATAAGATCTTGAAAATCAGATCAGATCAGAAAAATTAAGTTCAGATCAGATGAGAAAAAATAAATTCAGATCAAAAAATTAACACAAAAACACAAAACGACCTTTCTACCCTTGAAAGCAAACAAAAACCCAAAGACCCTCGATAAGATGAGAAAACAGTCAAAATCGAAAATCCTCCGGTCACACAACTCACACAAAATCACATCCATCCTCCAGTAAAAAGTCGACGCAGTGAACTGAGTCACCCACTCCCCACTCTCCCCCACTCCCCAAGAATGTTCGATTTTAAACTACTCTCGTCTTTTTTCTAAATTCTCTTTCTTCTTCTTCTTCTAGATCCAGAAAACCTCCATTGTTGATTTTGACTTCTCTTCTTTCTCTCTCCTCTCTTCTCTAAAATTCCGATGAACCACAACGCTCGCCCGAGGTATCCGCCGGGGATCGGCAACGGTCGCGGCGGCGGTAGCGGTGGCGGTAATTACGCGCAACAAAACCCTAATTTTCAGAATCGGCCGTCGTACCACAATAATCAGTACCACGACCAGCCACAGTATGTGCAGAGACGCGCGCCGCAGCAGAATTACCAGCAACACCAAAATCAGTATCAACAACAACAGCAACAACATCAACAACAGCAACAACAACAACAACAGTGGATGATGCGACGTCCTGCTAATACTTCTTCTGATAATGCTGGTTCAACTCAGTCTTCTTCTAATCAAGTTGAGAAGTCTAATCAAACGACTAATGTGGATTCGAGGTAACTTCTTTTCGAATTCTAGGGATTTAAGTTGATTTTTGCTTTTTCATGATTTGTGATGTTTGGAAATTATGTGTGGACTGACATTATTATATCTATATCAGTGATGATCTTTTAATACTTGTTCATGACACACATCAATTTTGAGGCTAGGGAGAAGGGCGTATTATCTCCTTGGTACTCTGTATTCTCAATTGAGATATCAAGTTCCTAAAAAAGGCCATTTGGACTTTTTATGGGAAGAAGTTTAGTTTTTTTGGGACTTTTGATCCAGAACAGATATAATTTATTAATGAGAGCAAGGAAATTGTTGGAGCATATGAGCTTTCGTGTAACGAGCTGTTATATTGGTTTGTTTTGAGGTTTGATTTGCCTCCATAGCCATATTGTGTCTTTTGTCGCTTGACGTAAAGCTGTGTAGTTTTGTACATTATACGAGAACGCGTCCTTGTACAATGGTCAAGCCTCTAGGCTGAGTAAGAGCAACTTTTAATTTGATAGCCTTCCCATGGATAGCTTACCTTTTCCCTAATAGGATTTATGCATCTAGTTTCCCTTCACATGATGTTTTGTCGGTGATTACTTAAGACTTAATAAGCAAGGGAGTGGGGAAGAGTGTATCTCCTTGATGTTTGTATGCTTTGGAAATTGCTATCTGGATTTATGTTTCGGGAATGGGATAATAAGGAGAGGCAATCGTAAGGTAAAGGTGAAGTTGTGGGGACTATGGGAATTATGTCTCATGGGTGGAGCAAGCGTTAGAGTTCGGCATGCTGTGGATTGGAGTACTTTTAGTCTCTTGTTGAGTTCTAATTTGGAGGATTGTGTATAATTTTCACTACCATTTAGCTCCACATTATGGTTCTTTGCTAGAAATTTGTGCTGGAGAGAGGAAGCTTTTTGGTACTTATGCTTCTAGTGTATGAGGTAGGGCAAGGACAAGGGAATCGACAATGTGGGAAAATTAAAGAAAAGGTTTTTTTGGTTGGTTGGGTTAGATATTGACATATATGATAATGATGTAGTTTTAAGATTATAAGATCGTCATGGTAACTGTGACTGAAATGGAGGTGTATAGCAATTCTGTGTGTTCACTTTCATACTTGCACATATCTTTGGTCTATATTTTCTGAGCATATCAGCATATCCCCACTTATAAGGAAGGGGATAAGTCAGCCAAAGCTAGTTGAAATTTTAATATCTGTGTTACAAGATAGGCCTTTGCTATCAGTCGGCAGCTTGTCTGGTCTTGATTTGTTTTATTCTTTATGCGATTCAGATTCTTTTTTTTGTTGCTATAGGTACTGTTGTGGTGACTGCTATAACCCATATATAACCTTTGATTTATCAAAGATGCATTCATTCTTAACTTCTGTACTGTTTGATGGTTAATGAGTTTGAACTCAATATCATGCATCCTTTCATTTTTTTTTTTTTTTTGCTTTCAACATATTATATATTATCTACAAATGCAACTAAGCTAAAATGCATTGGGATTTATGTAGTATTCTCATTTCACAAATACTAGTTTTTATCTCTGTGCTGACTTTCCAGGCTTATGCACGTTCTAATATTGCTTTTATTAGGCGATGCTAGAATTTAAGTTTCCAAAAGTTGTATGCTTTTGGAACAATTGTTATCTTGTTGCCTCATCCGCAGTGTGCAATAGACTTTTCCATTTTGCAAGTGGAGTCTTGTCATCTGGTTGGATTATTAATGTTGCATTTGTTTAAGATGGTAGTAAAACCAAATCGAACTGTTTCTTGTGAACTCAGCCACTCAGGATAGGTACCTGAGTATGCAGATATCATTGATCCTAAGGACCAGGCTGCTATAATTTTATTGCTTTAGTGTGTCGTTTTGACTGATGGCACGGATGATTAAGTGATGTTTTGGAGGTCTTGGTAATGAGTGGAGACTAGAGGAAAGAGAGAGCCTAATTACTCAACTTGATTTCCTGATTGATTTATAATTTCGGGATTGATAGTTATGACATATAAGGTTATTGGCGAGCCAAGTCAATTTCACATCCAAGCTTTCTCGACAAGTTTCCAAATAGCCTCACTCTTATAGTTCCATGTCTTGTTTTCCCCCTGAATAATTTGCAACTAGATAGGTACATAGTCGCAAGGAGAAGGAACAATAATATATATTTTGAAGGGAGGGAGTTAGATTGTATCTTGGACTCTTGCTTGAAGTTAGTCTTTTAGAAGAATATAGAAAACAAGGCAAGTTTAGTGAATCGGTCAAAGGCTTAAATTCCTTTTGCTCCAAATTTGGTCGTGATACTTCCCTCCCCTTCTTGGACGTCACGTCACATTATGCTATCAACTTTTGATCAACTATTCTTTTTTCCTATGATCTATCATCATGAGTTTGCAACATTGAGATGTTGTCCATTGGATTTACTCTGATCCAAAATCAGGGCCATTTTGGTGCGTGTGGTCAAAATTTGACCATCAATCCCTAAAAATTTGTTGATGGGAAGTTAGAGAGCCATAAAACTTATATTGCTATAATGGTAACGTGAAAATACTTACATGAAGACTCCGTGATCTAATCCCTCATAATGGAGGATCTACGAGAATTTTACCCTTAGTTTTGACTTTTGAGAAGTACAACTAAGGCTCCCGGAGAGTGGAGGCACGAGAATTGATCCAAATAGTGAAGTGCAATGAATCACGAGAGGCTAAAGGTGGTGCACTTTTGGGGATGAGGTGTGAGAGAGTAGATTGAGTTGAAATTACAAACAGGAGAAAAAGCTTTTTCAAATTAGAGCGTAACCAGCCTTCAAGAATCTAATTCGAGCTAAATCCGTAATTTTATTGCATTCAATTGCTTCGCTTTGAAGCCTACATTGAATTTTTCATTATGAAGAAACCGTAATAGTGAGTTGAAAGCAATTGGTGGCACGTGCTTCGCCGCCCATGACATAGAACGCTTGCGAGGAATAAATTGATTCCCGTCAAACTATCCATGACAGCTCTCATCTTTTCTCTCTTCAACGTGCATTAAGAGGCTCTGTTTGTCTTTGGTGTGCTAAAGTAAAAAAGAAGTCTTTAGAAACTTCTATCTTTTCAATCTTCCACTCTTTTTCTTTTTGTCCTTGTTTGACCTTACACCCGACACTACATGAGCATTTATTTTGTATATATTTTGTCATTCTTTGTTGATTTTTTAAATAACTTTTACTTATATATATATATATATGGAATATGTAGCACGACTACATCTTCTAGGTCATGTCCTCGTGCCTGTACCTCATATGATATGTTTCCTATACGGGTACGCATACGCATTCCTTAAAATTCGAATTCTTGTTGTTTTTCCGGCCACATACTCAAATTTGAACCCGTAGTAGTACCCGTCTGTGTGCAACTTATTATATGGGGCTCTTTAACACACCACAAAAAAGTTTTTTTTCATAAAGTTTAGGAAACGTGACAAGATTTTTACGTGATTATCATTGTAGATGGAGCGAGTATTTTGTTTTAATAAAAGTGTATTTTGAGATTAATTGATGGCCTAAGTCGAGCATGACATATGATAAACTACAAACTTATTTGAACTGGTTGGAGTGTAACTCTTTTTGGCCACACCAATGAGATTCTTCTGCTTTTTGGATATGGATGTGAACATTATCCATATTGTAAATTTCATGTATGTTTGTTGCTTATAATAGTTGTTAGTGATGAAGGTTTCTGTGATGTGACTTTGTATTGCTTTTTGTTCAGTGCCGAAGATTGGAAGGCAAGTCTTAAGCTTCCACCGCCTGATACTCGTTACCAGACAGAGGTACTGCATACAATCTTGCCAATTAATGCTTGTTTCACATCAATAGCAATTGATGACTGTATATTAGTTCCTCCGGATCTCTGTAGTTGGCTAAACAAGAATGGTAGATTGACAATTCTTTGGACTTTGAAAATTATGGTTCCTGCAAAGAATAATATGTAAATGTAGTTTTTTATTTCTACAACTTTTTTATTCCATATGAATGACTTCGAGGGCTTTAAAAATAATGTGCTGCCAATTTGATATTCTTAAGCTAGTGTTTTAAAGGGAAGAGTGTTGTCCTAGAAAATCATGAAGCAATTCAACCTAAGATCCCAAGTAACGTGATAACTAGAAAACAAGGATGAATTAGGCAAACTACAACGTATAACTGATTGTAAATTGGTGTGAAGAAGCCTAGCAAGTATCATTTGTTGTGACGAACTTGAAACTGGAAGCCAGTAAAAGCATATACCTATAATTGAAAGGAGAAGTCTTATACTTCTGGTGTTACAGAACCTCTGTACACATAGAAATTCCTCCTAGCCTTTTTTTAAAAGGCTTTTGCTTTGTACTTTAAGTAGTAGACGTATGAAAGAGTGAAGAAGACGATTAGCAACTAAGAAACCATCAGAACTTTTTTTTTTTCTTAGGTTGGAAGAGTTACTTTAATCAATACCTTCTTTTATATGCTTTGAGAATAGATCATGAAAATTTAGATTTCACCTCACAGTCGGGGTGAAGATCCTGTCTTGGTATATGCTCTGAAGGAAATGAACGCGTCTTATGGTTTTTCTCACATATTTAATTGCTTGTTAGCACCCGTTTTTCTCAAATCTTTTCAACATTTAAAGACTGACATTCATGCTTCATTCCTGGAATTGGATAGGGAACAATTGGGATATTTTATGGGAAGGAAGAGGCGAGTTATGTAAACCAGACTTATAGCAGTAGGAAGCAGAGTAGTGACACTGTCTATCGTGGTTAGTTACGTAGATGATACATCCTACCCACCTTTTGGAAAGTGCAGCACTAATGACAAAGAAGAAATCTATGGAAGAGTGGTGATTCAGGGAAGGTGAGACTCTACAAGTGGGTAGTTGTGGTTGGATGTCTCGTAAAGAGTAATGGGTTCGTTGCGTTATGAGTACACAGCTAGGCTAAGCTTGTATTTTTGTTCAAAAGCAGGCTAAAAAAAAGTGTGGCCGTAAAGTTTGATCACATATGCTCATATACTCTCCTCATTTCTATTTAATGGTTACTTTTGCTTTTAATCCAAACCCATATGATGTAGACTCACTAACTCCCTCTTTCACACTCTCTTTTCATATCCCATGTGATGTGGGCCTCCCCACCAACTCTCTTTTATCTTAATTAATTTTTTAAATTATGACTTGTACATTATCTACTGAAAAATCTATTTTCCTTTACTAAGAAATATAAAAATGCGTTTGCAAGCCTAAGAAGAATTTCAAGGATGGACGGAGTATAATATAGGATTTTGCTTATCTTTATTCATTCCATAGTCATTGTTATTTCCAATCTGTCTTAAATTTAGCTAAGCAACAATGTCATTCAACATCTGGATTGTTTGCCTTGTGCATCATCTTCCTCTAGGGATGCCCTATTAGAGTTGGTTCATATATAGGTTCTTCCCATAGATTGACTACCCAGAAATTCCGTTCTCCTCTAACTTAATTATCCGAACTTATTTTTCTTAGACTCATTTTGCTGAATTTACTTATATCTGTTGAGCGTAACTTATATTTGGTGAAATTATTGTGATTGAAATTGTATAATAATAATATTAAGCTTGCTTAACTTTGTCGAATTTGATTGTATGCAGCTAAAACTCCCCCAGTTTCAAAATAAGTGCTCCATAGTTAGTTGACATGCAATTTAACCAGAGTCAAAAAGTAAAGAGGAAGACATCCCGAAATGGAAAATTTATTTGTATGTGGAGTCTTATTAGATAGTTTCAGTGTGTACTTTCAAAATATACACCACATTTTAAAATAAAATAATAATGATGATGGTATTTGGAGCATTTGAAACAATCTATCTGGATTCTTCTCTCCCTCTGGTTGCTCTTCCCTTTGTTCTCTCTAAATCAACAGAAAAGAACCTTAAATCTAGGTATTAGTTGGTGTCGTTGTGCTTGGTTTTCGGGAAAACAATTTGTAAACTGGTCAGATCTGGTTGTTCTACTCTCTTGGTTGGAAAAAATGTTTATTATTATATGTTATTTTTTGATGGTCTATATAAGATAATCTTTTTTTGGGTTTCTCTCTGTATCTGCCTCTGTCTGAAATTCTCTTCTTTATTTTTGTTGCTTCACTGTGTATTGGCTCACATTCTCTCACTGCTTCACTCTCTAGATTACACCAACTATAAGACAAAGGGGATTTCTACACTATAGTACCCTTAAAAAAGTTTTTAATAAAAGAGTTTGGGCAAAGAGGGAGTATAAAATATGACAAATTTTGTTAAATTGTGTTAAAATTAGTCTTTTGGGTTCGTATCAAGTCGAGCTCATGTTTCTCTCAGTACATTTAGGGTGGATTAGCTTGCCAAAGGTATCTCTTTGTATCACCAGGTCCGGCTAAAATGCCAACTCTGGTAGCTCCATTACCTTCTGAAATCAGAACTTCGGACAAGCTATGGCTGATTTTTTTGCTAACTGAATCAAAAGAGAGTGAAACTAAGGCCTTGGTCTACTTCTATTCACTTATAAAATAACCTCTTTCAGGTAAATGAGATAAGATAAGACCTAATAAGTTTAGATGAGTTGAGGGTTACAATTACAAAGCCAATTTTACTTGAATATAAATTAAGTTAGAAATGAGCTCAAAGAATGGGGATTTCAGGTGCAAGGAAATGGAACCCGATCACTTATGGAAGAAGTCATAACTCACAAGCTATCACGAATAGTGGCTGTTCTTGGTCATTAAAATATGTGGGCCAAGGTTTGAAATTTTAACTTTTTGTTAAATACAAGTGCACTTAATCTATAAATCACAACACTTTTATGTATATTTTAGCTTGTATAATTAATAATTTTCTGTCCCCGGTAATAAACCCTCCCTTGATAGCCAAAATATTTTTTTTTATAAATTACATGAAGTAATTGCTTTGAAATTCAAAAGCTTGTATCAGGTTCAAGTATGTCCCTGGTAATAAATCCTCCCTTGATCGCCAAGATATTCTTGATTATGAAAATTGAACTTCAGCAATGATCAATAATGCTTCAATTAAATTTTCTTGCAAAAATTATTATGTGCTATGTTTTGTCCAAATGCGACTTTAGTTTCTAACTTGACGTAGATGTGAATGTTTGTGGCAATACGGACGGAGTATCTTCATTGGACCCAGACCTGTGTCCAACCCAAGTACTCGACTCTGAGTGAGCTCCAAATACACATGATAAATTTTGTTTTCTTTGATTTTTTATTGAATCATTATTTATCATTGCTTAAGGTTCAGTTTCATATTCAAGAAATTTTCTTGAAAATGCATTTTGCTGGATATGTATTAAGCTGATATGCTATTCGTTCTGGATCAGGATGTCACTGCTACAAAAGGAAATGAATTTGAGGATTATTTCTTGAAACGTGAACTACTTATGGGAATATATGAGAAGGGATTTGAACGTCCTTCTCCAATCCAGGAGGAAAGTATCCCAATTGCTTTGACAGGAAGTGATATTCTTGCCAGAGCTAAAAATGGAACTGGAAAAACAGCTGCATTTTGCATCCCTGTGCTGGAAAAAATTGACCAAGACAACAATGTAATTCAAGGTGATGAACTTATATGATGTTTATATCAAGCATTTGAGTGCTGCTGCATAAATTGCATACTATATTTTAATCACTGTCTAGCAGCTCAATGGGTTTTCTGGTTTGCCTCGCTGCAGCTGTTATACTTGTTCCCACTAGAGAGTTAGCCCTTCAAACATCACAGGTTTGCAAAGAGCTCGGAAAACATCTACAGATCCAGGTCATGGTCACAACAGGAGGGACAAGTTTGAAGGATGATATCATGCGTTTGTATCAGCCAGTGCATTTGCTAGTTGGAACACCAGGAAGAATACTAGATCTGGCAAAGAAGGGTATATGCATTTTGAAGGACTGCTCCATGCTTGTAATGGATGAGGTACTTGCAACTTGATCTATTAGTTTCGTGCTGATTCCTTCGACCTTTCCCATTCTGCAAGTCCTTACCTCCTGTATTAAACTAAGTTTGATGAGCTTCTGATTTCTGGCTTCCCTCTAAGTTTTGAATGCACATTTTTCCATCACTTGATGTCTCGGAGCTAATGTATATCCTGAAGGGCAGAATCTTAAACTGCCCTAACTATGATCTGAAATAATTTTATTGTGACTTTGTTGATCTTAAGGCAACTTCTGATCTTTGAAGCGTGGAAAAATTTCTGGAATCACTTCAGACACCAAATCACTACAATACATTTTTAAGATGCCATGATGTCATTCGATTTGACAATTGGTGTCAGATTCTTGGAATGCCTGAAAGCGAGGATTCATGACACATTGAGAGAAACAAGTAGCTCACAAATGGGTTATTCTCTCCTAGATACGCCAAACAAAAGATAGAAAGAAAATAAACGCTAGTTGCTACACTCACCTAAGCTGACTCGAAGGATCGTGAAAGTTGAAATAAACTACCTTGTCCTCTTACTCGGTCATTTTTAGCTCTCGCAGTCAAAAGCTGTGATCGGGGCTTTGCTAGAAAAGCTTTTCCAACGTCAATCAAAATCAGTTGGCTGGTCAAAGGATATGGCTATCTGTGCCGACTTTCTCTTTATCATATAGCTTTGTTGTCTTCAATGTTGTTGGTGGTGTTTATTTTATTATCTATTTTTTTTTTCACTAATTTTATACTCGAGTATTTTTTTATTCTTGAATTAGGCACTGTTTGGCAATAGCGTTTAAGGTAGCGGCTGGCTGTTCGACAAGGTCAAAACGGTACTTAAGAAAATTATGAGTGTTTGGTGAGGTAGTGGTTATATTAGCGGGTAGCGGTTGGAGTAGATTATGGGTAGCTGTTGTAGAACGTTAATACAAGTAACGTTTGAGATTTATAGGTAGCGGTTAGCGAATAAACACTATATAATGAATGTCATTTATTGTATTTTACAATCTCAACAACTACTTTTGCCAAATACTCCTAATTAAACAACTACTTTTGCCAAATACTCCTAATTAAACAATTACTGTAAACGCTAATCTCTAACAACTACTAGTAGACAGCTAGCAGCTACCCCAACAATTACACCTATGGCAACAGTTAACAGCTACTAGAACCACTAGTTTTGCCAAACATACCCTTAAAAGATCAGATTTGGTTTCTTTACCCGTCCAGAAAAAAAAGAGTTGTTCCTCTTGTGAATAGAAGTAACACAATTTTTACCCTGAAATATGCTGATAAATTAATAATTTATGAAATAATAAACTAGAATTTCAAAACTTTCTTTCTAGCCATTTTTCTCTCTTCGGGATTGCTGTTATGTCGTTTCATGCGGCATTTCTCCTGATTTATTGTTAACAACTTCACCGACAAGCTCTTTGAAGTTTAGTTTTAATTTGCTGAAGCTCTTATTATTTGATGGATGTATCTGATGTTCCATGCCCGTTTTCTTGCCAGGCTGACAAACTGTTGTCTCCTGAATTTCAACCTTCACTGGAGCAGTTGATTCGTTTTCTTCCTGGAAATAGGCAGGTTTTGATGTTTTCAGCTACTTTTCCTGTAACTGTCAAGGACTTCAAAGATAGATATCTAGAAAAGCCCTATGTCATCAACCTGATGGATGAGCTTACTCTCAAAGGTATTACACAATTTTATGCTTTTGTTGAAGAAAGACAGAAGGTCCACTGCCTCAACACACTTTTCTCAAAGGTTTGCCATCAGCCTATATGTTAAAAACGGCTTCTACATTCTGTCTGAAGGCTTTCTGACATTGTTATGGATTGGATTTTCAGCTGCAAATAAACCAGTCCATTATATTTTGCAATTCTGTGAATCGGGTAGAATTGTTGGCCAAGAAAATTACAGAGCTTGGTTATTCTTGCTTTTACATCCATGCTAAGATGCTCCAGGACCATCGAAACAGAGTATTCCATGATTTCCGCAATGGTGCCTGCAGGAATCTTGTTTGCACAGGTAATAATAGTAATCACGTGAATCTTCTGTTGCCATTTGCTTTAAGATCAATGAATGATTGAATTGGTTAGTACATGGTTAGATGACCTTGGGAGTTAATTGCTTTTCATACCTCTTCTTTGCCGTCTCTGGGTCAGTGTGCTGAGTTCCTCTAGCTATGTTAAATGGCTGCTTTGCATGACTCATGAAGATATTGTCGTGTCATTCTTGTATTTGCTTGTGGGCTGTGGACCTGTTGGACTTGGTTGATCTCTTTGGAAGGTCTACCTTTCGTTTACAGGACCCAGGTATATGGGTTAGAGCTTGGTCAATTTTTTTTTTTTTTTTGGGGGGGGGGGGAGTGCTGCAGTGGAGTTTTTTTTAGTTGTCTTGAGTCTTGACGATGGTAAACTTGTATATTTGGTGCTCTATTTACTGCACATAGTCTCCTTAAATACTTCTTTTAAACACTTTTTTGTCAAATAATTGCCAAATATCCTCTGTACCAAGGCTTCTGCTTATGATGGAAAGTAATTTCGACTTTATTTTTTTGATCAACTGTTGATTCTATTTAATGCTTAATTGCTTATATAATAATATATATGATCATTGTATCTCTACTTATAAAGATTTGACCAACAAGCTAAAAGCCTAAAAAGAGAGAGAGAAAAAAGAAGAAAAAGAGGAGGATGACAAGAGAGAGAGATAAGAATAATAGGAAGAGAAGTAGAAGTATAAGAAGAGAAAAAAGGCATGAAATCCAATAGACGTCATCATTGAAGGCAATTCGAAATAAAATCTTATATCTAGTGTTACCGGCTTATTGTGGGAAATTGTAGAACTTCAGGGTTATCTCCCTTTGCTTATTTACTGGGGGATTGTCACAGGGAACTTGGCTTTCTAAGTGATTGTCGGCCTGCTTTGGTTTTTTGTTTTTAAGTTGTGGCCAACTGGCAAAGTCAGTGCAGCATATGGCTGCCGGGATAAGAAATCTACTGTTCTTATTGTAATTGAAGAGTGAAAATGCGTTATATTTGTAGTATTATATACTCAGTCTCTTAAAAACTCACCTTATAATAGCTCCAACTTTTTTCTCATCATAGGGGCTCTATATCAGTAGAGATGATGATTCTGTTTGCATCTATACTTTAGAATTTTTGTTATGTACCTTTGCTTTAGCATCCTTTATCTCTGAATATTCATAACGCTTCTCTGGCAAAGTATCGAAAGGCATGTTGGCTTTTTCTTTCTGCTGTATGTAGTATAGTTTCTTTTTGTATCTGATTTTTGGAAGTAATAGGTATTACTTGCTTACAGCTGGTGTTCTTGTTTGGCCTATTTCCAGATTTGTTTACAAGGGGTATAGACATTCAAGCAGTAAATGTTGTAATCAATTTTGATTTCCCGAAAAACTCGGAAACCTATCTGCACAGAGTATGTTAGGTCCTTCCTTTTGATTTTCGTCAGATATATGCTATTTCTGTGATGTACTTAATAACCGTCTGCTGTCCAGGTTGGTCGTTCTGGAAGATATGGGCACCTTGGATTGGCTGTTAACTTAATCACATATGAGGACCGCTTTAACTTGTATGTCCTCTGTTTGATTTTTCATTGGGAGTGACAGCAAGTGGAATGTTAAGTAATGTTCATCTTTATTTTTAGGTACAAGATTGAACAAGAGCTTGGGACTGAAATCAAGCAAATTCCTCCACACATAGATCAGGGTATCTACTGTCGGTAACAATGTGTACTCTGTCAAATGGTGATGGGTGACGACAAATATCTGTAAGTGTGCTTTGTGGCTTCCCTTATATGTTTCTTTGTGCCATTTTGCCCGTCTTCCCATTCCATGATTTCCCCGTAACCCTTGTTTTTTGGACTCGAGGGGGATGTTTGGGGCTTGCTATGATGAATATGAATGCTGCTATAAAATAATTACTCCTTTGAAGTTGCTATGATTTAAAATTACTAATTTTTGTACTTAGAGACATTTTCTGGGAGACGAGGAGAGATAAGAGCGTGGGTGGTGCTGTTTTTTCGGTGCTATTACGTTTTTACTAGTTACAATTGAGGAATTTGGATCAGCAAAAAGTCTTATACGTCTCAAAACATACTTTAGTGTAGTTACTAAGGCTATGTTCAGTTCACTTTATTTTTGCTTATTTTAGATTAGATCAAATCAAAAAAAATAAGTTCAGATCATGCTTATATTTAAAAACTCATCATTACTATTAATACTATTATTTACTAGTACATTTGTTCAAAAGGATTATTATTATTGTTGTTGTTTTACTTATTAATTACTAATATTGATAATTATTATTAATCTCGCCGTTATCATTATAAATGTCGTTGTTATCATTATTTTAAGTTATTTTGTTGTTATTAAATAATAGAAAATTAAAAGCCACGTGTTAAGAACATAAGATTGACGCAAAAATAAGAAATATATAAAATATGATAGCTCAAATTCATGACAACAAAACTACGAAGTCCGGATTACATTTCAAAATAAGTTAAGTGCGAGATACAAATTATAAATTTAGATCTGGTATACCTTTTTCTACCGAATTCCAAATCTCTCTAGCTATTTGAAGTTGCACCCTATCCATTAGTAGTAAAAGAGAAATTAGTAGTAGTACTTAGGTAAAGTTTCATAGTTGTTTGTATATCTTATTTTATTTTATATGAAAACAAATGAGTTGAGTCTGCCGACTTCTCAAGTGTGAAACATTTTTTTTTTAAGGGAAAATGTTAAACATTTTAGAAGTGCTCTTATAAATTAATGACTTGGGTTATAGAATTATTTTTAGTAATAATTATTATTATTAATAAAAGGTGTGATAGAAATAAATGATAATAGTAATACTATAAATAAGATCTTATAATGTATTGAATAATAATGAATTACAAAGTAATAATATAATAGTAATAATATATTTTATAAAAGATAAGATCTTGTAAATCAGATCAAATGAGATCAGAAAAAATAAGTTCAGATCAGATGAGTTCAAATCAGAAAATTTCAGGGGAACTAAACATAGCCTAAGATGCCCTTGTGGACAGATTCTGCTGGAAAACTTTCCGAATTTTATCTGTAATAAGAGACTATGTGCTACTATCTGTACTTAATCCTGTATCTTATGGAGGATTATGGCACCTCTGAGTTTGGCGTTGTCTTAGACACTTACTACTATTTTTTTTTTTCTCGGTTGAAGTTGGAAGTGGTGTGATGTGATTTGCAGCACTGCTGATTAGTAATTTTTTTGTTGGATTGCAATTTGGATACTGATTGGAGCAAAATCTCATGTTGAATAGTTGATTTTTTAAAAAATATATTTTGAGAGCTGGTAAATAGTTGAATTTCATTCAACTCAATCCATTTCATGGTTAATCCCACTTTCCACCCTCCTCCCGATTTCGCGTATTTAGGGACCAATTCTCTTTGTCAATAATATAAGTTTATGAGCTTGCCCTTCTTTAGCATTAAAAAAATAATTCCCGAGTTTGATAAAGTATAATTGGATTTGGGTTCCAAGATTCACTTTCTATTTATGAATTTAGCACCTGAAATAAGTTCATAAATGTATACACAAAGTAACAGATGATTCTTGCCAATGGAATGGTCTCAATGAGCACAGTTTGGTGATGTAAATTTGTAAACATTGCCTTTTTCTAGATTGTCTGGTATGATATTACTAGCAATTTAGTTGGGTTTGCTGTAGATGTGAAAGTTCTCTGATTGATTAAACTACGAAGATCAAGGCTCTTTTTTTTTTTTTTTTAGTTTTCCCCCGTTCTTCCTATGCTTTCGATTTAATGGCATGTTCTCTATCCTTATATTTTGATTCTAAGTTTAGCTGTCATAATTCTCTCTTGAAGGGTGGACTTATTTTTGAGTCTGTTTCTGGTTCAAGAATGAATGCAGTGGATAAAGAAGCTAGCAACTTTGTTTTACATGAGGCAGTTGAAGACCTGTGCTGATTCGTGAGATGATTTTTAGGGCCCTCCATGGGCTCCCCTGAAACTTATGAAGCCCGAAGTGCGTGAACACAAATGTTTGACAATCACATATCCGAGCAATCAAAAAGGTTTCTGTAACTTTGCTGTTTTTCATATGCTTTACTCGCATTTAACTGTAGACAACAACTCTTTTTTTTTTCAAAGTCAGTCAAAAAAGAAAAAAAAAAACACAAAAAAGCAAAAAAGAAAAAAAAAAGTAGGCATCAACTCGCATAGAAGCAAGAAGCATTTAATCTTAGTTACATGTAGAGGCACTTGAAACTTGGGTTTCTTCCCTTTTTTTTAACCTTTAGAGTCTAGATTATGTATTTATATCATTGTTGCGTATTAATTGTGAGGAGGTGCATTTTTATGCGAGGAATGTTCTTTTGTAGCAAACCGCAAGAACTTGTTTCCTTGATCTGAGTTAAGGGGTCACTCTGGTGCATCAGCCACCTGCTTTGCAAGGTTTTTGGCTCCAAGGTGAAGGTGATGCCTCTTAGTGATATTACGCAATTTCAAATGGTTTCTCATGTCTGAGATGGGATGTAGACTTGTGGTTCGATTTCATTGGTTATATGTGCATCCGTCTACGCAATTTACCATCGTGACCTTACTTTCTCCGACTTTTGTTCGGAAGTTGTCATCGAATAGCAATAATTTTTTATGATGTTACTTGAGAAATGCATCCCATGAATCATATCCTTCACACTTCACAGTGATCATTCTAGCTGTCATTAAGATGGCCGTTTTTGAGCAGCGATACTATGCTTTTTGGCGCATGATATTGATCAGAAATTAAGAGAGTTTTAAGGATAGGTGATGGGGGATGTCACCACATTCTTGATTTACTTATGGTAATATCCCATGATACGAATAACAAGTAACCAACGAAATTAATACCAATTCAACTTGCACATGGGATGATAGAAAGTGTTAGCGAACTGTCTTTCTCTATTGACAGTTGCAAAAATTAATTTGTGGACATCATAGTTTCATATTCAAAATGCGACCTTATCTGTTTTGAAGAAGTATAACAAGGTACTTTTCTCTTGATTAGAAAAACAACACGTTTTTTTAGAATGAAAACAATAATACAAGATCTTGACAGCTTGGTACGGTTACCATTTGATACATTTTTAAGAGGTTTGGGTACCAATTTCTACAATTTTCTTTTTTTAATACCAATTAGAAGAGCACTTGGTACTAAACTGGGTTTGTTAGATGCGAAAGTTCACGTCTCAGAGCTAAAAGAAGTATGTTTCAACGTTTTGGACCTGTATATTGTAGGATACATCCTCTACAAATAATCTACTTCTTGTGTTTCTTTTTACTTGTAGTATTTCTTTTTCACAATAAACCGGCCTTTCACCACAAATATCTAGCACGACCACCAAATATATTACTTTTTTTTTATGTAATTGTAAAGAAAAGATTCCAAGTTGATGAACTTTGACTCTCAAAAAGAATATGTAGCGTATAGGGCGACATTTGTGATGGATGTTCGTGATGGTCATGTAGATGAAAATGCTGTTTCGAATGACATTCGTATTGGTACTAGTGATGATTTTATTGGTGGTGAAGATGTGGAAAATGAAAACTATCATGGCTCTGCTCAAGATATGGTTGATCAAGAAGAGCAAGGATATGAAGGATATAGTACTTATGGTGATGTTGGTAACATCCTACAATTGAAATTTGTGCTTATAGTCCCTATGGTTCCAAATCCAATTCTTTCCACGAGGAACAATACTAGTATAGTGATAACAAGTGTAATTATTTTCAAATACTATTATGATCCCTGATGATAATGATGTTGCTATGAATTTTATCCTGGAGAACTTGAGGTGAAAAACAATAAGGATGAAGAGAACATTATCACTATATGTTCCGAGCTATAGGTTGTTGAGCATAATAATGAAGATGAAGTCAACCATGTTCTTAGCATTTTGAGATCATTGTTTTTTTTTATCAAGTAGAAGACGAGTACATTACTGCAATTGCGGTGGTCGAGAGTTCCAACGTACTAAGGTTATAATATAAGGCGATGTAGTACCAAAGAGTATCAAAGATCAAACTGACAATAGAATTATTAAACTCAAATAAATTAACTGAATACATGGAGTATTTTTTCTAATTTAGACTAAGAAAAACAACAATTTATTTGGAGTTTTGACGAATATTTCAAAAGAAATTTTAGTATTAATTTTATTTAATTTGACAAAATATCGAGATTTCAAATCCATTGAGCATGATTTGCAAAATATGTGAAAGTTGGCCAATGATGATAAATCAAATCCTTGATGTTGTATCATATTTTATGTATAATTGAAAGATAAAATTATTTTAATCAATGTTCCAAACCAAAAAGAAAAGAAAAGTGAAGCTACTCCTTCATATTCTTTTCTAAGTGTTTCTTTTATTCTAAAAAGTGTATTTTACCATTTTTGGACACAATTAGTAAGTACAAAATTTTATATAAGATCGTTTTTATGGTAAGACGAGAGTAACTTGATTTCTTAAAAGGATCATTCATGGTAGAATTGAACCCTTATGATATAAGGTCACTTATTATCTAAAATAATCCTTTTAAACTTATAAATTGATCTCTTTAACTACAAAGTCATCATTCTAGGACACAAAGTAAGACCATCTTACACAAAACTTACTAATAGATGATTGCACTTATTGTCCAATTCAATGCCTCATATGATGTACTTTATGATTACTTTTTATCTTCTTTATCATACTTTTCTTCCTCTCCTCTCGTAAAGTACTATTTTAGTTTTTTCTTTAGTTACAGTAAAAATCTAACTATATACATTAATTAAAAACGGAGATACTATTACTATATTATAAAATATATTTAATACTTATTATTCGGTTTCTAAATACATGCAATATTTTCAAGCCTACAAGCTATGCAATTCACTACTTTGTTCTTTAATATATTTAATTATGTATAAGTTCAAATTATAAAAAAAAAAATCTAATATTATGAAAGTAGCATTAACACGAATCAAATAAGATCATATTTGACTATATTGTTTCTTAAGTCCTCCTCTTTTTTACTTGCAATGTTTTCCACTTTTGACAATTTCTTATTAACTTTTTGATTTTTAGCAGTATGTACTTCTATCTTTCTTTCTCCTAGCACATAAGGTTCTCTTTTTTGCCTTTCGTTCTATTTCTCTTCTTGGTCCTTATGCAAACCCAAACGTTGCAAGTAAAAAAAATGGAGGAAGGATACATCTGTAAGAGGAAGAGATAAAGTTGATAGATGTATATGGTTTATTATAAAAATGTTGCGTGTAAGGATGAGGAGCTAGCTCATGTGGTAGAGCACTCCCCTCTGATCCTTGAGGTCAGGGGTTCGATCCTTACCCCCAGCATTATGTTGCGTGTAATTAGAAATGTAGGGAGTTCCTTTTTTTTAGTCTCTTGAGGGTACATATTTTCTCCGTTCTTTTTCTATTGCAACAATTGAGTTTCTAATTTTCACGCTTACCAATGTACAACTTATTTCTTAATATCTTTTATTCGTTTTTAGTGAAAATTATAAAAAAATTGATATTTTGAAAGTATATATGGAGACAAATCTAACAAGACCCCATGTGACCATATTTTTCCTTTCGTAAAAGTTACGATAGTTTTTCTTGTTGGCAACGAAATCACGATAGTTGATGAAATGTGTTGAGTGAATAGTGTAAAACTCAATTATTGCAATAGAAAAAGAGGACGGAGAAAGTATATCATAACCCTAGGCATGGCCACGGGCTGGGTTGGGCCGGTTCATCTCGGCGTGAACTTGAACAGTTGAACTGTACTGATCAGCTTACTGGTCCGGTTCACGTTCAGGGTTGGATTTTCTCAAACCCGAACCAGTTTAACCTCGGTTCAGGCTCGCACCGGTTCATGTTTGGCTCACTAATTCAGTGTCTTATTTTGCGTAAATGAAAACGAGTTTTGAATTTTACATTTTAATTGTATATGCACTAGCATTTGCAGTAATAATTTTCGATACTGTTCACATACACTAATGTTTTTTTATAACTAGGCCAAGGATGGAGTATCTTTTTGCATTTTCTCGTTTGATTTAACGAACCTGTTCAGGGTTAACTGCAGATCGTAGTCCGGTTCAAAGCTAGGACCGGGCCGATTTTCCCACTCACTAATTTGGCCCACAAGAACCCATCTAATTACTCGATTTCAAACCGATTCAAACCCAATCATCTAAAGGTCCAGACTAATATTTACGAGGTGGTTTAGGACTAGGTCCGATTAGGCCCGCCCAATAACAACCTCTAAATAACCCCATATAATTTTTTTTAATCCATATGAGCCACGAAGGCGGTACAAAGTACAAAGAATAGAAGGGGAGATTCGAACATGTGACCTATCATTCACAACACCTCAATCTTAACCATTAGCCACGGAAATAGGGAAAAAAAAGAAGGTTCCCATCAGCTAGGAACTGCGCGCCCCTGTTGAGTGTTGAGTACAGCTAATGGAGGGATTGATTTGTTTGTCTGCGCAATGGCCCTCTTACTCAGAACTCAGAAGGAGAGAGGAGATTAATAAATCCTATTTATGGGAGTGACGACTCCAAACTTTCATCTCTCAACCATAATTTTACCACCGACAACCCCATTTTACTCAATTATTATTTCTTCTCTCTTTCATACTTCCATACCCGCGCCTCTCTATTTTACCAACAGAATCATACTCTGTCTCTACTCCCTATATAAATTAAAAGAGACGCGCCTCAACTTTTTTTTCTTAAAGTTACAAAAAAGAGAGACAAATAATAATAATAATGAAGTGAACATGTAGTAGATTTGTTACTTAACATACAAGTTCCTTCCTTTCTCCATTATTAGTAGACCATTTCCCACTTTTATTAACTTTGCATTTCAATAGCGAGTCATTGAGTGAGTGAGTCACTCACTGAGTTAGAAAGATGAAAACTTTGAAGAAGATTGTTTGTTATTTTGTGTTATTCTTCTTCTTCATAATCACAAGCAGTAAAGCTGAGAGCCCTTATAGATTTTACACATGGAATGTCACTTATGGTGATATTTATCCTCTTGGTGTTAAGCAACAGGTATATCATATTATTATTTGAGATTTTTAGTTCATTTGGGAAATTTGATTGTTGTTTGCTAAAGATTATCTAAATGGTTTTTTGATGTAATGTTGTGAAACAGGGAATTTTGATAAATGGGCAATTTCCAGGACCACCAATTGAGGCAGTTACCAATGACAATTTAATTGTTAGTGTTTTTAATAGTTTGGACGAACCATTCCTCCTTTCTTGGTATACTCTTCTTTTCCCTTCCTCCTTTTTTGGCGTAGTTTGTTGTATGTTTACTTTTACCTTTTTGTTCATTTTTTTTGGGGAAATTCCATATAATTTGCTCATAATCTGTAGATCAAATGACATGTTCATAATTAAAATGCCACCAATATACACTTTTCAAGTAAATTTTTTTGGGTGTAAATGAGCGACTAAGCGTAGTGATGTAGTTGGGATTTGATCCGAGGTTTTGGGTACCACCGTATAAGACTTTACCAACTAAGTTAGATGACATCCACTAGAAGTAAAATATGCTATTGTGAATATATACTGCCGTTTGATCTAGATATGCAGTCGTAGTTGTTGAATATAATGTTGAAGTCTTGGGATATGTTTTGTTCCGTTTTTGTCTCAGAGATGAACCGGTCAATTTTTTGGGGAAAAAGACCTGTTCTGTACTTTAATTTGGAACTTTATTTGGGTAGATTCACAATTGCTACTTGTTAGGTTGTTACAAAATTATGTTATTGTTAGGTTGTTACAAAATTATGTTAACATGCTATTATTGGTAGGTGATTGTGTGTGTCTTCTTTTTCAATTCTCTTGTTTGATATATTGATTGAAAGAGGGGGGGAGTTAAAGAAAGGCAATACTTTGAATTCTGGTCTCTTAGAGATTATGGTCAAGATTGTACCAAATTGTCTTCTGTTCTTGCTGCAACTCGTGGCTTATATAATCAACAAATCGACATACAAAAATGTATCGAATGTGAATTGGATTAGACCATATGTAGCAATCAATGAGTGAAGGATTATCGCCTACATAATGCATGAGCCCTTGATTTAAGTTTTGCAATCTATGTTTACGAAAGAATGAAGTATCCAGGACTTTGTAAACATATTCTACAGAAACTTGTATGTATTGTGCCACATATTAGTTCATAATTGTGTGATGTGGCCATGTAGGTTACTAATCATGCATATCTTGGCCCTTGGGTTAGTAATAAAAAGTTCTAAGATTGTAATAGAGCAATGTATAGGCTTACTCACAAGCACGGATTGGTTAGTAATGCATATATGGGATTACTCATGAAGTCATGATGCCACAGTCATTTGAGTGTGGGCAGATGTTCTTTTTTGATGTTATAACAAAGGCAATGGAAGCATATAGAAGAGATTTTAAGATATACTTCTATAATTATATGCTAAGGTCAACTCTTAATTCTTTCAAATCTTTGATTAGTAAATATTGCCACTTTGTTACAGAAGAGTGAAATTGACTGCATTTCTAATAATCTTTGAAAAAATTAAAAAAAATCACTACATTTTATAGTTACTGCTCTACTTTTCTACTGTAAATTAGAAGAGTAAAATTGAAACCTGAAAATCTTGAGGTTTTTTTCATTGAATGAGTAGGAATGGCATACAACAGAGAAGAAACTCATGGCAGGACGGTGTATATGGTACAAACTGTCCCATTCCTCCAGGACAGAACTTCACATATGTCCTTCAAGTTAAAGATCAAATTGGTAGTTACTATTACTTCCCATCCCTTGCTTTCCACAAAGCCGCGGGTGGTTATGGTGGCATCAGAATCGATAGCCGACCCTTGATACCTGTCCCCTACCCTACCCCTGCGGGAGACTTCACTGTTCTTGCTGGAGACTGGTATAAAATGAATCACACAGTAAGTGGAACGTTTCAAGTTAAAAGGAATATGTTTTTTTAACTTGAAAGTGTTCATATACTGAATCCCCACCCCTCTCCAATATGCAGGATCTAAAAGCGATCTTAGATGGTGGAAAAGATTTACCTTCCCCTGATGGACTTATCATCAATGGCCGTGGACCAAGTGGATTTACGTTTACAGTTGATCAAGGTACTTCATTACGAGAGTGTTTGGTTAGGAGCAAAACATTTTCCAGGAAAAGTAATTTTCCAGTTTCCTTCATATGGGTTGTGAACAAACATTAAAAATTGTTATTTCCTTGAGAAAATATTTTTCGTGTAAAATCAATTTCCATTGAAAATGTTTCCCATCCAACCAAACAAAACCCATATAAATAGTAGTGGATATCATTAGTGCATAGAAAATACTTAAAAAATAATGTGGTTTATTCTTGGGTATTGGATGATTGTTTTGAACAGGAAAAACATACAGGTTCAGGATATCTAATGTTGGGATAGCAACTTCAATCAACTTTAGAATTGACGGACACAAATTCATACTTGTAGAGACAGAGGGTGACCACACTCTCCAGAATACCTATTCTTCCCTTGATGTTCATTTGGGACAATCATACACCATCCTAGTTACAATGGATCAACCTCCAAAGGATTACTACGTCGTTGTTTCATCCCGTTTCACCACTGACGTACTTACTACCACCTCCATTCTCCACTATAGTAACTCAGCAGCTAGTGTTTCAGGCCTTCCTCCTGGGGGGCCCACCACTCAGATTGATTGGTCTATTAACCAGGCCAGATCCGTCAGGCAAAATTTGACAGCCAGTGGGCCAAGGCCTAATCCTCAAGGCTCCTATCATTATGGAATGATCAACACCACACGTACCATCAGGCTAGCAAATTCTGCTCCAGTAATTAACGGGAAGCAGAGATACGCAGTGAATGGTGTATCTTTCATCCCAGCAGATACACCATTGAAACTTGCTGACTACTTCAAGATATCAGGTGTTTTCACTCTTGGAAGCATTCCAGATAATCCTACTTCTGGTGGTGGCTATCTGCAAACTTCCGTCATGGCTGCTGACTACCGAGCATTTGTTGAAGTCGTGTTTGAGAACCCTGAAGACTCAGTCCAGTCTTGGCACATTGACGGCCATGTTCTTTTTATTGTAGGGTAAGAAGTTCATTTTACTTTGAATTCATAATTAGTAGGAACCAGTCGAATTGCCATATTAGTGTGGTAATAGAGAGTTTGGCAGATTGGTATCATAAAATTCCTAGCATTATAGCAATTAGCAATGTATTGGTATAGAAAATAGAAGTTGGATGACGATTTGGTAAGAAATAGAAATACAGCTTCGGCATCATAAAAATTTAGCTTTTTTTGTATAGCAATAATGTTTCCTACTTTTTATTTTAACTACAAAGACTTGTCTTCTCTTTAAACTAATCTGGCAATACAAACCTGTTCGAACATCAGTAGATTATCTGACTTCTGTTATGTGTGAATTTGAACAGAATGGATGGAGGAGACTGGTCGCCTGCTAGCAGATCGTCCTACAATTTAAGAGATGCGATTTCAAGATGCAGTGTGCAGGTATTGATTTACCAAAGCTAATATATCGCCCTATCGTTTTGTACAAGCCTAGTCTAGATGAATCTTATTTGATGCTTTTTGGATTTTAACAGGTCTACCCAAAGACAATGTCGGAATGTGGAATATAAGATCTGAAAACTGGGCACGCCAGTATCTGGGACAGCAATTTTATCTTCGAGTATATTCACCTGCTGATTCTTGGAGGGATGAATATCCAATTCCAAGCAATGCTCTTCTCTGTGGACAAGCTGTCGGACATAAGAAGGGACTCGTCAATTCCCAAATGCGGCCATAACTATAACCAGGCTACATCAAACTGGATTATAGAGATGGATTTGACTGGCGTGTTCACGGAAGAAACTTACCCAACATCCCACCGCTTAATTTATCAGAGGCTTTGGCAGTTTATTCAATTCTACTATCTCCTGTCAAACATCATTACTAGTTCAAATTACTCTTTTAGGTTGATAGCCTGATAGTTAATTGCAGACAGAGGGAGTAAATCACGAGACGTGATTTTCACTATTTGATGATCACAACTTCTTTTTTTATTTGCAGAATGATTTTTAATGTGATGATTTATTCCAGAAAGAGGGAGTAAGTCAATAGGTGTGATTTTTTCTTATTCTACAATTACATATCTTTTTTCACTGTGTAATGAAATATGCAGAATCACTTTGGTGTAGTAAAAAAGAATTTTTTTGATGTTTTCTCTTATGTAAACAATAAACTCACTGAAATTGGAAAATGTACAGCCAAGACATGGAAGTAGAAAGTTGTGAAATTACAGGCAACGCACTTAAGTATTGTTCGATACTACCAGTAAAGAAATCAGACGGTTTTAATAGTTGAAAGATAGAAAGAAGTATCAGTATCATCATCCACAACTCTATACTATCCATGAAGTTGGGTTTGGGCAACCCAGTACGGAGGAGGAGAGTTTGGTCCACATACAAGCCCAGAGGAGTAGCTCCTCTAGCTTATATTGCAGTACTTTCTCTCCTCTTTTTCCAATGTGAGACAACTCACATGTGCACAACAACAGTACTCTCTTGTGAACGCGATATCCTTCAATTTACAAGCACTGAATACATCTCCGCCACCAATCACATATCATATGCTTCATCAACAAATTCTCCATATTCAGCTTGTCATACGATGGGTCAAGACAATCTTGAACAGGTAAGTAGTCTCAAATTTAAGCTGTTGAGTTTTACACTGCTTAATACACTCTATGGAGAGTGGAAATGAGATTTCTTTGAACACATAATTAAGTACAATCCTACAGGCTACAAGAGTCTTGTTGAATTCTGAGATAGACACCTCCTCTTGAACACCTGCTGGATTAATCTTATAAACAAGGATCACAAGGATTCCCACAATGGACAGCCTTCCTTCCAAAGATCCCGCATACTGAATTCTCAGCTATACCTAGTTGGAGCTATATTTGATCTTCTCCATATATTAATACTCCATCCGTTTTTTTTAATTGTTACATTGTTGTATGCACAACAATATAGCCAATGTCAATTTTAATTTTTTGGTGGGTACTTGTTGACCTATTTAGGGTCTGTTTGATAGGGTGTAAAACATTTTCTTGGAAAACTGTTTTTCTCTATTTTTAATTTTACATTGTTTGATTTACAAAGGAGTGTAAAACCATTTTTACCTGGAGTAAAATTGCTCTACCAATAATGGAAAACCATTTTCCTTTCCAAATGAAGGGAAAACTATGTTCCTTCCTTTTCTTTATCTCTCTTGTACACTCCTCTTACTACCTCCTTATTTTCCCTTTCATTTTCCTTTCATCTTATCTTTCTGACATGAACCAAACAACGGAAAATTAATTTTGGAATTGTATTTTTCATTGTAAATTGTTTTCCATGGAAATCATATTACACTGAAAATGTTTTACGTCCAACCAAACGGAGCCTTAACGTAAAATAATGAGGAAAAGTGAAAAAGCAATACTTTTGGGTGGAAAACGAGAAAAACAGATATAATAGTAATACTTTATGGTGAGCCAAGTACTTCAAATAAGAAAAAGTTGAACAATACGTCAATTAAAAAGAAACACCCATATATAAAAAATGTAACAATTAAATAAAAACGGAGAAAGTATAATCATAATATGAGTTGCGAAGTGACACACTAATCTAAGAAGTATTAAAATAAAATAAAACAAAACAAAAAAGAAGTATTAGAATATTTTTAATTCAGCAGAAATCTAAGGCAAATGAGAACACATTGAAAGTAGCCCTTAGAAAAAATTAGCATTTGTGGTGAAAACTATTGCTTTGTGTCGGATAATAGTGTCGTATCGATGCTAAAGTGGCAGCTCTAAAATATCGTTGAGACTTATACGGTGAACGCAAATGTCGGCAACTTTTTATCAATCTTTAGCAAAGAAAAATCTACAGTAACCATATTGTGAAAGCACACAACACTCAACATGATGTGGAGTACTAATAATCACACAAGACAAAATGTTTACTGTACACATTGACAATCAAAATCAAGATACCAAACAATTGAAAATGACTTTAAAATAAATTACACAAAACCACTTCCATACTTTTTTTTTTTCAACAGTAATAATTTGCAAATTGATTAATGAAATATGAGCATCTAAAAACAGCCCAAAAACTTCTTGGGTACATGGCCAGTTGCACGATATTTTGCGGCACATTCTTCTGCTTTAAGAACTTCTTCTCCTTTTTGACATTCAATCATTGCCCTCTTTTCTTGAGCTAATTTGTGAACTTCTGCTACTTTGTTTTTCATCTTTTCTGCATACTCTGCTTTCTTTTTCTCCAGTTTTTCCTGAAATTTATTCCATAGCTTTAATTTGTTCTTCCTATTTGAAACTGATCAGAAGAATAAGAGGAAACATATAAAGTACTCCCTGTATTTTCGAAAGTTATTCGTGTTTTGACTTCGCATGCTTTCAGGTAGGTGGTGGAGGAGGTGGCGGGTGGCAGTGGGGAGGAAGGTGATAGCGGGTGGACGGTGGTGGCAAGGGGTGGCAGGTGGTGTGGAAGAAAGAAAGGGTAAAATAGTCTATAAAAATAAATTTGGGGCGATTTTAAGTAATTTTGAGACGACGTTTCACAATTTTTATTTTATTTTACAAAAAGATTACAAATAAGAACAACAAAGGAAAATGGAACGAGTAATATACTGCGCTAAAATGGATATTAATTTTACCTCAATCTTTCTGAGCTGAGCTTCTATGTTAGCTTTCTTGCTGTTTTCCCATGAAGTTACATCTGACAACTTTTTACATGCCCTGTTCAATGTTCATAAAATCCGACAAAGTTAACTTCTATTTTTGTCAATTACAAAGTGTAGCAATTACCACTTTCATAAGTTAGGATGGAGTAATTCAACATAAAAATAGACAACTCAGATAAAATTATTAACTTCTCAGAACTTGCAACAAAAGCATTATTATTTATTAATAAACAAGATTCGTTAATTAAATGCTTAGTACGTAATAGAAAATTAATGGGTTTTAAGCCAGCTACACTTGGGATATTCTATTTTCAGTAATATAATCTAATTACCAATTATTAATTTATCAAAAGAATAAGTTCAAGTAACATCACCATTCACACGGTATACCTTAGTATATACTTTCTCCGTTCCAAAATAAGTGAAACACTCCTCTCATTTATGTGAGAGCTTTTTGAGACAAGTGTTTCACTTAAAACAAACTGATATTGAATTTGATTTAGGATAAGATTTAGTTGATTGTATAGAACTTTTCAATCTTATTACGAATTTCAAATTCATTCTCTTAATATGTGCAAAATAATACAAACCGTCTAGACAAAAAAAATACATACCTTCAACAAGGCAGCGATCATAAACAAAATACAAAACGTACATTAGCAAACACGTCACAAATTCATAAGAATCACATACTTGTTTTCGGCCTTGGATTTTTCACTCTCTTCCCATGCTTTCACGAGGGCCACAGTCTTCTCTTTTTCAACATTAGCAAACACAATATCTGAAATTCACAACAATTTTATTTTATTCATATAGATTTTGTAAAGCATGAATTTAATGAAATGACATATTGTTATAGATATTGTACCTCTGTCCAATGAACCCCCTAAAGCCTTTTTCTTCTCAGGTTCTGGAGCTGGTGCTGGTGTTGTTACTGGCACTATAGCCTCTGTCACAATTACCAAAATTAACCACTTTTTTTAGACTAAACATACCCATATCATCAAATTTGAATTATCAGTTAATAAATTGATATACAAAATTTAAAATGAAAATATTAAGCAATAAATAAGTATTAATAACATCCATCGATTTATGATTCTCTATATATTTTAAAAACATTTAATGTTTATCATTAGCCCTTACACATGCATATATCAAAAACTACAACTTACCTATATATATTAATATGTATGTATATATTTGCAAAAATTATAATTAATAAAAAAAATTGGTAAGAAGAAAGTCCGTGGGCGGTCCTCGCACAGGCCCCCACCCAGAGGTCCATTACAAGCCAGACACCCAACTTCATTCCTCCTTAAATCCGAAGCATATGTTTGAGATAGGAATTGAACCCTAAACCTTGCTACGAAAGATGAAAAAGCTCACCATTTAAGTCTAACCCCAATTCCTATCTATAATTGCAAAGATGACCCAGCTAATATATAATTATAATTATATACTAATAAAATATGAAAACAAGTGGAAAAAAAATTACTTTCATCAGCAGCAGGAGGCCTAGAGTCAGAGTCTTTGTGATCAGAAACAGGATCCACACTCTTCTCTTGAGTAACATCTTTGGGAGTTTCTTCCTTTTTTTCAACTTTCTCTTCTACTATTTTCTTTGGTTCTTCTTCAGCCATTTTTGCTGTGTTTTTGGGTATTACACTAATTATTCACAATTTGGTTTAATTATGGAGAATGAAGAATAAAATACCCAGAAAACAAATAGGAGGAATGAATTTGGTAGTTGGAGAGAAAAAAGAGAAGATGATGATGAAGAAGATGAAAGTAGATGGGGGCCAAGTTAAATTAGGAGTATATAATAATTTATGGAGTGCCAGGAGGGCATATCAAAGATACAGCTGAGATTTTCAGAACTTATTTATTTTTTGTAATTATAAAAAAATAATTTTTTTATATTAATTTTTATTCTTTTTTCAGATGTGGGTCAGTGAGTGTGGGATATTTGGATACTGTAACAAATATTGCATGAGACTAGTATTTCTGTTATTGGTTATGGTATGTTATTGACTTTCATGGAGCTGAGGAAAATGATAATCTTCCTCTAATTGTAACTAAACATGTTAGATTTAATTAATTATAACCTTATCTAAAGTAAAGATTTGCTTTACTCTTTTTTGTGAGTTGAAAGGGAATATTGATTACTTTTATTTTGTAATTTTTGCCTGATAATTTAGATAATGATCTACTACACAACATGAGTGATTTAATTAGGAAAATTCTATGTTGTTTTGATGGGAGAGATCATGATTATCATCGATCGAACGTTAAGTGGTAGCTATAATAACTATTTTAGAAAATAACCTAGTATTATTTTGAGTTCTTTTGTTTAAGTTTCACTAGAAACAAGGTGAGATTCTTTTACTATTTTTTCCGAACCTCAAGATGTCTAGGCTTATATTGGATTGGAAAGACGCTAATCGTTGCCCTGACCTGGTCCTATTGTCATAAAAAAAAATCAACAAAATGTGTCTTAGATACATCCAATATTGCACTATAAATGATTGTTTTTATTAGTTTACTCACTTTCCTAACTTTCTGAATTGTCTTTATTTAATAACTTTTTTTTGAATGGTACTATAATATTTTGTACCAAAAAAAAAGATAAACTAATAAAAAATAGAGTGGTAATTAATTTTTTGTTTTTTTTGAATGGTACTATAATATTTTTTTGAATTGTTTAGTTAAAATAAAATTATCATCAGAATAAAGAAAAAAAAACCCTAGCCCTCTCTCTTTTTTCTCTCTAAAACCCTAGCCTTCTCTACCCCTTCTTCATCAATTAGGGGATGCCATGGATGATTTCATCCATGGTAAGCCCCTTTTCCGCTTTTATTTTCAGTTTTTATTTCATTTTCTTGTTTTGTTGAATAAATTAGTATCTCTTTATGAGTTTTCTTCAAACCTTGTTATGGGGTTTTTAGTCTCCGTTGTGGAGATCTCCTTCTTCCCTATGGGAGTTGTGAGTGTAGTTTTTTTGTTTTTATTATGAGTAAATTGTTCTTATTGTTGAAGTTCGAGACTTCAACATGAAGGTATTGTGAATCTCGGATGCGGTTAACATGTTCGATCAAGAATGCTCTTCCTAAACATGTCAGAATGATAGATTTCCTCATCAATAGCTATTTGATTCAGCAAATACAGGGGCTGCGCTGTATTGCTCGATTTGGTTCATTATAGTTTCTTCGAATACGAATTTGATTTAATCTTGTTTAATTGTATCTTGTTTTTCTTTGATATCTATTGTAGATGCCGTTTGGCCTTAAATTAATGAAATTTCTCTTTCAAAAAAAAAAAGTCATGTTCTTTTGAATTTATTCTGATTGAACTGGAACTTATTTTGGCTGAATTGAACTTATTTTAACTGAATTGAACTATAACTTATTTTGATTAAATTGAATTATACTGCGCTAAATTTAACTGAACATAAATCTAAAAGAACATGATCTCAGTAGTCAATACTATTCGCTTTGAAATAAACTAAAATGTTAGGACTCAAGGGCGACAAAATTATTAAAACAAGCATGTCGGCCCACAATATGCATCAATGCTAGTAAATGCATGAAAGGTGTTAGGTGTCCCTAGGATTCTATCTCTTTACCTTTTGTTATTTTCCAAAGGAAAGTAAATATGTGTCCCAAAATTTCTTAGTGGTTCTTTTATCCAAATTACTTCTTCCCAGATATTTCTTATTGTAGCTAATCAATCAGATATCATATGTGGCCTGTTCGTCTTTTGACCGTATCTACTGGCCCAAAAAGTGTGGGACACAGTTATTGGGTTGGCAAATGACCTCTTTCTGCTTTACACTCCACTTCTACGTCCACAAAAAATTATATATTCCACAAATTATAGATTTACTTGCTAATTAGATGCTTTTGAGTTGTTGCAATTCCACTAATGAGCACATATTTGGCCACCTAAAAAGAAAGCTCCTTTCAGCATTCTTTCTACTGGAAAATTCTGGAGTTGCTTATCTTTTCTCCCTCTTAATCGTGGTGATATAGAAAGCATAACTAAAATACAAGAAAAACAAACTACATCTCCATCAACTTCAAGAATCAAGAGCTTTTCTTTATTGAAGTCTTAGAATATAAAAAGATCATATCATGTCGGTAAGGTATATTTGACTATATAACACAATATGAACCTGCAGGGTGTCAAAAAGATATATAACCCACGAGTCCACCCGCATGCAATATGTTTCGATCCGACATAATTAAGTTTTTCAACCGATCCATCCCGATTTGGAATTAACCTAGCCCAGTTATATATGAACATAACAGAACCCAACCCAACATGATACCGATCTAAACTTAAGCCGAACTCCCTTAAGTCCGAATACCAAAATCCTAACCTAATCTGCGTCCGATCTAAAGTCAACCTGAACCCAAGTAGACCATAGAAAACTCATTTAGACCCAACCCATTGTAACCCTATCGGCCATGTCAACCCAGCCCATTATCGACCCGACATTATCAATCAAATATGTTTTGCTCATAATTTTTGTTCATTTTATGAGGTACTCTACAAATCTAAACCTCGTTATAACTTATAAAGACATTTGGTTATTTTGTTATTGCTCACAATCTTGACAAAAGTGGTAATAAGCTATATGTTAGGGGTGAGTCCCGCATTTTCATAGGATATCCATCCTCTCAGAAGGGAAACAAAGTATTTAATCTCCTGAAAAACACAACATTTAATTTGTAATCAGACACACAAAATTCTATGAATATCTCTTCACGTATCAAGTGATTAAACAAACTAGCAAACCTATCATTCACTACAAAAATAAAACTAAAAGTGGTATGATACTGAAATTACAACCACTCCACAAACCCAAACACTCAGTGATCCTGGAGATACTGAGGGTGAAACAATCAGTGATCCCGTTGATGGTGTATCTACACCTGACACACAACCTGTTGAAACTAGGAGGTCATCTAGAGCTCATTAGCCACCCTCATATGGCTAAGTGAATACCATACCAACCTAACTCACACTAAGACACCTCAGAGAGTTGAAAAAAACGGTAAGCATCCCAACTAGCTCACGATATTGGTGCTTTCCTGCTAGAATTGCAAAACACGGTGATAATGTTCACTACAAACAAGCAGTGAAGGATCCTAAATGGGCCAAGGCAATGAATGAGGAGTTAGAGGTTATTGAACTTAACAAAACCTGGGATATCACCACCTTACCCCTAGGGAACGTTACAATAGGGTGTAAATGGTTATATAAAAACAAGTACAATTTTGATGGAACCTCAAAGAGACACAAAGCTAGGTCGGTGGTTCTTGGAAACAAGCAAAAATATGGTATGGACTACGAGACCTTTGTTCCTGTTGTCGAACTTACAACAATGATCTTCTTGCTATTGGTGCTATAAGATTGGTTTATACATCAAATAAATGTTAAGAATACATTTTTGCACGGTGACTAGCAGGAAACAATGTTCATGAAGTTGCCACCCGGATACAAGTGGCACGGAGACATAAGTTCGAACCAATGAACAAGAGAGTAAAGAAAAGGAGAAAACACCTGAAATAGTTTGCAAATTGAAAAACAATCTCTATATAGGCTCAATCAATCCCCTAGATAGTGATTTGCAAAGCTCAGTTCTGCTCTCAAGAACAATGGATTCCTTCAATTTAAATCTGATTACTCTTTATTCACAAAAAAGAGGGAGCTACATTTACAAGCATTTTGGTGTATGTAGATGACCTCATCATAACAGGCAACAATGAAAATGCTATAAATGATGCAACATAATTTATCTTCACTCACTTCCACATGAAACATATTTGGAAATTAAGTTACTTCTTGGGCATAAAAAGTAGAGAGTTCAAATAAGGGCATATTCTTGTCACAAAGAAAGTACGTGAACGATTTGCTAAAAGAATACCATCTTGAAAGCTGCAAACCCTCAAGCTACCTATGGACACTCATGATAAACTCATCCCTGATTCAGGCTTTTCTCTCCATGAGCCTGAAGTGTATCAGAGATGAATATGGAAACTCATCTATTTGACCATAACCAGGCCTAACATAGCCTTTATTGTTCATGTCTTAAGTAAGTTTATGCATTGTCTTACTTCTTCACATTATCAAGCTGGTTTAAGAGTACTAAGGTACCTAGCAGGGTCCCCTAACCAAGGAATACTCCTTGCAAGCAAATCCACAACTCAGCTCACTGGCTATTCTGATAGTGGTTGGGCAAGCTGCTCATTTGCAAGAAGATCCACCTCAGGTTTTTGTATCTTGCTTGGTGAATCTCCTATATCTTGGAAGTCTAAAAGACAGTTTGTAGTTGCAAGATCAACTACTGAAGATGAGTATATGTCCACCATGGCCTTGATAGTTTGTGAAGTAATGTGGCTAAGGCAACTGATGGAAGACCTAAGGATCAAAGACATTGGCTCTACACTTGTGAAATGTGAAAATCATGCAGTTTTGGCTATATTAGGCAACCCTGTTTACTATGAAAAAACTAAGTACATTGACTGCCACTTCATCAGAGTAAAAGAACAAAAGGAATCATCACTCATGTTCATGTCTCGGCTAGTAGGGAACAACTGGTTGACGTTTTCACCAAGATACTCATCACTGATCAACATGATCACCTTCACACAAGTTGGGAGTATGTTCAAGTTCTGCACTCACGAAGTGTTAAAGAAGGAGCTCTTTTATGGAACCCATTATGGTTGTGGCTCATACTCTCTATCTTAATCTGCTTTATGTAGGCTTGTTGCCATGTATTTTCTATCTTCACATGTGCGTGACATCTTTCTAGAATTATTTCCTAGGGTTTTATGCAGCCTCCAAGGCACATCTTTCTATGTTGATACGCCTATATAAAAGGCAATGCAATGTGTCCTTAAAAGGTTAAGAGAGAATGAGTGAAAGAAACCTAAAACTGATTAAGCTAGAAATACTATTTACTTCTCACAATAACAACTAGGATGAATGAAGGGATCCATCTTTCATCAAAAATTCTACTAAAGGTATTGACCATTAGTAACATCTATTATTTCTTACCAAACAAACTTTAAAAGTGAAGAGGCGAAACCTGTCAAAGATTCAAGTTCAATGCAAAACTAGCATTTTCATATGGTTTCTTTTGAAAAAGAACTATTATTGTCAACAAAATACTTTTATATTTTTCTCTTCAAATCTGTTAGTAAAACATTAATATTATAAATTTTCTTCTTTGCGTATTGTTATTAAGTGTTAAGGGATGGGGAGAACGAAGAGTCATATCTGCGAATTGAAGTGTTAGCCAGCGAGGAGGAGACAACAGTGCACCCACTAATCCATCTCCATATAGAGTTCTAAAACGTGATTTGATCCTTCACGCATGGGAAAAAAGCTAGGAACGAGTCGAGTTGTGCTAGATCGTGGGTGTCATGGCACATCAAGGTTTGGAACCGGGGAAGAAATAAAATCGCATCTTAACGAATTTGTGCCAAAGATTTCAAAGGTATGGAGGCATGAGAACACCACCCTCTTGAACTTTACAAATTTTACCTTTTTGTTGAAAATAAGTAGATTACGACTTTGTAGACGACCAAGGTCCAAGCCTATCAAACTAAATTGGGCCAAAATTTATACCAGTATACATGAAAGCCCCACGGCCCATCACCAGGCTAGTAATATAGCATACATTAAACTTGCGTCAATCTGGTCTAAAATCTGGTCTAACTCTAATTAATTAATAAATAAAATATAGTTCCTGCATTTAGAAATAGTTGCACCATTTCTAACTTTCACGGTTTCACGCATGTCGATGTATGATTTCAACCATTAATATCTTTAATTATCAATAAGTAAAAAATATAAAAAGTATATTTAAAATTTCTACATCAAGACAAATCTAACAAAACCCCACGTGATTAGGGGTGAGCACAATCGGGTACCCGGTAGAATTTCATAGACCCGGACCCAGTGGGTATTAAATATCTGGAATTGGAACTGGTCTGACTGGGTCCTAAATTTTTGGACCCAAACCCGAAACCGGTGGGTACCTGGTCCAGAACTGGGTACCCAGTTGTAAGTTTAACAACATACTAAGATGGGCCGATTGAGCTATAAAATTTTTTTAAAAAATTGAATGGGCCTAAAGGCCTACTAAGTACTAACTTTTTATATGAGTATATGAAAAAAAAAACCAATTTAGGACTGGGTACCCAGTTGTAAGTTTAACAACATAACGACTATTATCCTATACCAATTCTATATGAGTATATGAAAAAAAAACCAATTCTAAGTACCGGGTACCTGGACCTAGACCAGCTCCAAACGGGTACCTAGAGCCGGAAATGGTCAAACCGGGTACCCACTAGGTACCGGGTTCGACAAGATTCTACCCAGAATTGGAACCAGATGCAACTGGGTCCATTTTTTGGACCCAGACCCAGTTGGATAGGGTTCAGGTCTGGACCCGACGGGTCCATACCGGGTTCGGGTACCCGAAATTTATGCTCATCCCTACACGTGACTATGTTTTCCTAAAATATAAATCACTAAAGAGTAAAGACAATCTAAATGTAAGCTATGAATAGTCCACAAAATAAAAATAATGCAACTATCTCTAAACGGAGTAAGCGTAACATAGTCACATGGAAAGAAATTTCCATCATTGTTGCCTTGTTGGTAGACATGCAAGAAATGAAAGGTTTGTCTTATTGCACTTCTATTTGTGTATGTTCTCTTTTCTTTAATTTTGCATAAAATTTCCTCCATTGTTTCATATAGAAGTCTCTCATAAAAAAAGAAAACCAACCAGCTGTTACACCCACATTTCGGCAAGAAAAAAACAAACGGCAGTTTCGTTAATTTCGAGTACAAGGCCGAACTGATGACTTTGCCTGTTTTGGTGTAAAACCCTTGGGTGCTGCCTAAGTAGTAATTGCCTAACCCACAGAATCTATAACCCCAAACTCCCAAGTACATACCTTCTATTTATAAGTGTGCCACCTTTATTCCCTTAAGCCTAATTAATTAGGTATCTTTTAGGCTTTTACATCCTTAAATTAGCGTGTGTGATCATAAGTACATTATTTTTCTACTCACTACATAAAAATAACTCCTTCATTCCAACTTTATTTTAGATACATTAAACTATGGATGTTTTTATTCCGGAAGATTATGTGATTAAGCGTAGAATGGAGAGAAGGGCGACAGCGGCAGCGGCGGTGGCGGCGACAATGGTGGCAGGAGTTAGTGTAGAAGGTGCTAAATCTAGTTCGAGGTCAGGGATTTGGTTGCAATCAGGTGGTAAACAAGCTAACCAAGGCCAATCTATCTCATGGGTTGATCACCGTAGTGACAACTTCCTACATAGCTGCTGCTTTTAGACTTCTAATTGAGCCTACATCGCTCTTTCTTTTTCTCTTTGATACAAGTATCTAAATCTAGGAGAGAAATCCTTAACTTTTAGGCTGATTTTGTACTAATGTGATGTTAATGTATTATAAGTTTATAACTATTAGTGATACGCTTAGCTAGACTGTTAGGTACTCTATTAGAACTATCAGTGGCTATATTTTGTAGTTTGTACCATATTATGATGGCATATTTAACTGTTCTACCTGCTCTCTTTGGAATTAAAAGGCACCTTGCAGTGTAATTCGAAATTGTGCTAAAAAAATCCCTTGATAAACTGATATAGCATTGAGTTGTAATATAGATTTTTAGCGGTATATTAACGATTTCTTTAAATACCAAATCAATTCATTCATTAATGAAATAAGTCATATAACATCTACAACAAAAATCAAAACTAATAAATACATAACAATTTTGATCAAATGAAACTCTAAACTGGCAAAAGCTTGATTGTTTAGATGAGATTTGACACTTATGTATACCCTTTTTCTTAACATATTGAAATTTATAATATATATTAGTCATTGATTTTCTATTAAGATTAGTAAATAGATAATGCAAAACTACAACGATTGTACTAATAAGGGTGGTATAATGAAACTCAAAATTATAACTGCTATAACTTATAGCATACTAAAACACTTTGCTTATATTCTTTCAAAACCACCAAGTAGTACTTGGTCTAGTGGTTAAGAGAGTACCTTTCCAACCTCAAGGTTGGGGGTTCAATCCCCACTAGAGGCATTTTTAGGGTAGAAATTCCCCTTACCCTTCCCACTTACTCTCAAGTGCCTAGCACATTAAAATCCGAGCGGGATTGGGACCACTTCTTCTTACCAAAAAAAATATATTCTTTCAAAACCTACCTATTGTGCCTCAAGTTTGTTCACATGATCCAAATTATAAGTTATAACAATTAAAATTACATTACTACGCGGTAGTATGATTGTTCAGAACAACGCCACGTTCATATTTGGGTAGCTCTCACGCCAGCTAGGTAAGAAATAGGGATGGTAATTGGGCAGGGCGGGTACGGAGGATGGTACCTCCATACCCGCACCCGCATAAAATTACAATCCTCATCCCCGACCCACCACCTATTGCGGAGAGAAATTCCAGACCCATCTTCGCCCCACCACCGGCATGGATACTCGCACCCGCTTCATTCCCGCATCGTACATACTTCATCCCCACACGCATGGGTATCCGTATCCGTTTCGTACCTGCGTCATATCCACATATTTATATTTTGCAAGATAAACTATTAATAATATAAGTATATAAATAGAATAATAATCATATATATGTGGGACGGGCAGGGGTGAGGGGGATGGGGTGGGGTGGGGATAGCATAAAATCCATATCCGCTCCATCATCCATTGTGGGTAGGATTTTAATCTCCATCCCCGCCAAACCTAGACCCATCTCCACCCCACTTGGGTGGGGAAGGGGCGGAGGGTGGGGAAGGGGCGGGTCTCCTGCTTAACTCGCTCCACTGTCATCTTACGAACTAGACCTAACTATAGAAAAAGGGTACGAAATTACGAATAATTGAGTTGGGCTGGCTACTAGAGCCTTGGTCTGTCCCCAAATTGATCACAGTCGTGGTTCAGCCTCAAAGGATCCAAGTTTCCAAGTATTTCTTTAATTGGCAGTTATTTCGTTTATACTTAATTGGCCATAGTTGGTCAATTTCAATTGGGCCTGGCCTGCACCACAAGTTCACAAGTATAAAGTTTATTGAGGTGTATTATGATCTCGGTTAATGTTCTTTCTATCGTATGTTTATACATGATATTGTTTAGTGTTACTTCCTCCGTAAGAGAAAGAATGAAAGAATTCGGTATTATTTATGAGTTATAAAATATTCAATTGTTGTATTTTTTCAGTTACGGAGGAAGTATATATAATGTTTAAATAGAAATTGGGGATTGACTCAATTGGTGAGCTTTTTCATTTTCTCTAACAAGGTCTAGGGTTTAATTCCTACTTTAAGCATTTGCTTTGAATTTAAGGGGGAGGGAGGTTGGGGTGTCTGACTTGTAATAGGCCTCTGGATGGGACCTATGTAAGGGCAGCCCAAAGGATTTCTTCTTACAAATTTTTTAAGAAAAATATTAATATTTAAATACATTGATAAAGGTTTAGTCTAGTGGTAAATGTTTGAACTTATGATTTCAAGGTCATGGAATCGGGCCGCACGAGTGGTTCTTTGGGGGTGAGGTTCCCTTATAACCCCATCCATTCAAGGAGTTTGACTTACAAACCTGGCTGATTATACATATGCAAGGTGCAAGTTCAGTAGGATTGTTCATCTTCCTAACTTAAAAGAAAATATTAATGTTAAATACAGTCAAAATTTATACACTTTAACTTTGAAAAATAAAAAAGGCAAATGAGTAAAAAAAAAACAGAGAAAGTGCAAGCAATTTAAAAAATTAATGCAAGTTGTTTCTTAATATATAAATGATTTTTTAACAAGAATAATACAAACTTTCGTCCGTTCTCTTGTAATAATACAAACTTTTGATTATTTTTTTGAATAATACAAACTTTTGATCAAAATTCCTCCAGTAGGGTAATACCGGTTGTTAACTTGTTGTAGGAGGTAATAAGCTGAGGTGGTTCAGGTGGGTGGGGGGTTGGACTTGGGGGAGGAGGGAGAAAGAAGAAAGATTATTTTGTAATTTTTTTCACCGGTTACAAGTCAACTTGACCTACTGGAGGAATTTTGATGCAAAGTTTGTATTATTGAAAAAAAAAAGAAAAAATTTGTATTATTGTAGTTAAAATTCCTATATAAATTAGGATCGTTCAAATTATAAAGCGGTTTTTTCACCAAGTACCCCTGAGTTTTCGAAAAATTCACGAGGTACCCCCATCTTTTCAAAATACACAGGGTACCCCTCAGTTTTATGTTAATACCCTCAAACGCCCTTAATGTCTAACGACGTTAACTGCCGTTAGTATTAACCCTAATTAACCCCTAATTTCTCCAAATTAAACCTTAATTAACTTAAATAACCTAAATAAACCCTAAAACCTAATTCCTAACTAACACTAATTCTAACCCTAACCCTAACCCTAACCCTAACCACCACCCAACCCCCCTCCTCCTACTACAAGATTCCATGTTTTTACCGCCGTCTCAATCGGTCGGAAAAACCACCACCCAACCCCCCTTCCTGACCCCCAACAACCCCTCCTCCCCCACCCCCGCAGCAGCCCGACCCCTCTCTCCCACCATAGCAGCGCGGCCCCCCATCCCTGCCACGGTAGCGCGACACCCCTCTTCGCCACAGCAGCCCGGCCCGACACAACAAACCCCTTTCCCGACACAGCAGCCCCCGCTGATTTCCCCCCGTTGATTTCTTCGAGTTCCCTTTCTTCGATTCAAGGAGAGGGGGCTGCCGGGGGTGGGTGAAAGTTGCGAAAATTGAAGGGGTGGGGGCGCGGTGGTGGGGGAGGAGTGGGGAATTGCTGGGCTGTGTGGGTGGAGGAGGCGCTAGCGAGGTTACGGGGGTGAGGATGGGGGAGGGGGCTAGCGAGAGGGTGGATCTGTAGAGGTGGTGGGTGGTGGGTGGTGAGAGGGGATTAGGGTTAATTTTAGCGTAAGGATTAGAGTTAGGTTTAGGGGTTAATTAGGATTTAAAATGGAAAATTAGGGTTAATGACTAACGACGGTTAACGCCGTTAGTCATTAAGGGCATCTGAGTGTATTAACATAAAACTTAAGGGTATCCCGTGTATTTTGAAAAGTTGAGGGGTACCTTGGATTTTTTCAAAAACTCGGAGGTACTTGGTGAAAAAACCAATTATAAAGATATGCAACAATTCTTCTAGCTATTACCGTCTAAACCAAAACAATGACAAAACAAATAAACATATCTAACTCTAAGTACCCTAAATTAACTAAAATCACGAAGATATATATTATTGCAAAGATGCTATTTGTGAATATTTGTTTACTAACTATAAAAATTAGGCAATTATGTGGACTACCTTACTCTTTTATTATCTTCAATGGATATTGCATCGGATTTTCTGATTCTCACCAACTGATTATTGTTTTTCGAGTAACAATCTAAAGAAAAGGAACTAAGATTAAACTTTAAAGCAAAATATGTATTTACAAATTTTATAATATATTAATATCTTTAATCATTCTATCACTAATTATGAAAAAGCTAATGTTTTAGAAATGTATATTGAGACAAGCTTAATAATTCCAAAGATGCTATTTGTGAATATTTGTTCACTAACTCTAAAATCATGCCATTATGTGCAGTACCTTACCCCTTTATTATCTTCAATTAGTTATTAGGTCTGGACTATGTCCCGAGTAATGAAGATTTTCATCTATTAATATTATACTTTAAGATGATAATATTAAATATCACTTGGTTTAGTGGTTAATATATTAGTAGAGGTGGGAATGGGCCGGGCCAACACACAGTCCGACCCGTTGTTCGCTACGTGGGCCGTGAGCCTATCACTATCAAGAAATTTTATTTCAGACCCGCACCGGCACGAGCCCGCCTAGATGGCCCGTGGGCCAAACGCCCATTTCCTTTGTTTTTAGCCTAAACTGTAAAAAATCCAAAAAAGAACATAAAACACGGGCCAGACCCGCATGAGGCACGAGCCCGACCCGTAGGCCATGGGTCTGGGCCTGGGCCGTGGACAAAATCTGGAAAATTCAAGCCCGACTCGTCATTTCCCCAAGCCCGCGAGCCGAGCCCTTGAACAGGCCCATGCCCAGGTCTATATATTAGTTTATGAACTTGAAATCACGGGATCAAAACCTGTCGCAATTTCTATTTTTTTTTATTGTATATGGATTGCATAGAGTAAAACGCCCTAAGAGACAGAGCCATGTGGCACCGTTCCTTTTTTAAAACGCCTTTCAATATATTTATATGGATGGATATTGCAGCAGATTTTCTGATTCTCACAAATTTCGACTAACAATCTATAGAAAAAGAGCTAAGATAAAAACATGTAAGCAAAATTCGTATTTACAAATTTCCTAATATGTTTTTTTTTTTTTTTGGAAAAGACGAACAATAAATTACTTAAACTTCAGCCATGATTGGAAGGTTCAAAATCTATGGCCACCATATTACAACATTCTAAGTCTTCTAAGAAATATTTAATACAATTTGGGGGAGGGGTAGATAATTCCTGCAATATATTTGGGCATGTTGTCCTCCCTTGTGCATATATTGCTATTGCATCCGCAAGCCTATTAGAATCTCTTCCTTAGCTTCATGTTGTAGCTTGAGCCCCGTGGTTTCTTGAAGCTAAACCTTATAAGAATATTATTACACAAATTACTTTTAACACTCCTATTCTTACCAATCTCATCTATTACTAATTATGAATTATAAAGGTAATGTTTTAGGAATGTATATTGAGACAAGTTTAATAATAAGTGGAGTTTGTTGAAAAGTGTAATTTGACAATCCATTGCTGCATTTATGCGGACTTACTAATGTAAATTAAGATCCCATATGTATAACTCATACTGGAACTTCCTAAATAGCTTTCCTTCTCGTGATCAATCAAATAAAACATTACATTTCTAAAATATAATTTTCTAAAGAGTATGACTCTCAATAGATAATATAGTTAGATTATTGAGACGAGACCTATGAGAAGCGTAGACATCTGATACAACTGCAAAGCTAATAAGTAATAAATAGCTCGTGGCACCATAGACTCGTAGTTCGTAGCCGGAAAATCTTTTGCCCGATTTGCATTTTTAGCAGGAAGTTAATGCATCCCGTTGAAAATAGTTGAAAGTTAAAAGAAAGAATAGTTCTGAGCTTAAGTGTTTGTTCTCTTCGGCATAAACAATTGAATTGAATTGAATTGAACTGAATTGAATTAAATTAAATAGTGATATGTGAGAGTAAAATTATTATTCAAAGCTGAACTGAACTGAAAATAAGTTGGGGAGAACAGACTCTTAAAGGAGCTACATGTTCAAAGAAGCATGATAGGTGGTAGCCTTATAGTATTGAATACTAGAATTTTTTGCACGCGATGCGTGCTTGAATTTTTTCCGAAACAAAACTCGATTTTCTTCAGTTTAAGAGTTAAAATTTGAACATTAAATATACAAAGTATAATTGTTTTTAGTTGCAAAATTCAATTGGTTTAGTTTCTGTCACTTAAGTCTCTCACCATTCTTTTTGTTTTTGTTTTTACTTTTCAAAGTTAAATTCTATAACAAAATAGAAATTTTATTGAATTTATTTATGATTTCTAATATTATAATTTTTTAGTTGATTTTTGAATTAAGTACAGTACTTCATAAATTGTAAAGAAAGTTGACACTTTGATTTCAAGTCAATTTTTTCATAGGTTGTAGTTTGTAAGTGAATTTTTAAGTTTTTAAAGTTTCCTCATTTTAGTGATTTGCATAACGTAAATTATGCAATTTTATATTTTAGTTGACTTGTGAGTGATTGTTATAATTTATTTTTGTATTTTTGTTTGAACCCTCTTTGATTTGTAAGTGAATTTGTAATTTAGAATGGAAGGGGGTAACATAGTCTTTCATTCGGGGACACATAGCTCCCCCTTTCCTTATATAATAGAGATATGTTGTACTTTAATTCTTGAATGATATTTTACATAAACCTTTTTACCTTGATAATTAATCGCTATTATATAATAGAAAAAATAGGTCCAAATATATGTAAAAGTTTCATTATATATAGTATACACCATAAAAAAAGTAAATATTTTTTTTCCTTGTCTAACTTCTAAATTCTTATTTCACTACAAATACACACCTCTATTTTTTTATCATCACCCACCATTAATTGCGAATGGTTCTTGAGAATAGTGATTTGTAAGTAAATTTTTGTAAATGTTTTTGTATGTATTGACGTTCTAGGTTATTAGTTTTAGTTGGTATATTAATTTTAAGTTTTAATAAAGTTTCCCGATTATTTTGAGTGACTTGCATGATTTTTATAACGTGATTTTATCAATTGATGAGTGATTTGTAAAGTTTATTCTTTTAAGTGATTTGTGAGTGAGTGTTGTAAATTAATTTTCGGTAGTTTTCTTTGAGTGTCGATTTTGATTTTGACATTCCTTTTGTGATGTAGAAAGGGACGGAAGGGGGTAAAATAGGCATTTCAAAAGAGGACACCATTGCTCCCCCCTTCCCTTATATAATAGAGATTACTTACTTTTTATTTGCTTTTTACACGATTTTCTCTCATAAATAAAACTTATAAAACTGATCCATTTAATATTTATAGATAAATACTACAACAAGATCTCATATAAATGATGAGTGTTATTTATGGTCGAAATCATATTTCACTTTAGAAAAAAGCAAATGAAAAGCATGTTAAAAGAACAAAGGGAGTATATGCCAAAACCAACAACTATTGAATAAACCAAAAATTATATAATTAGATAAAAGGACATGTCATATTTATTGATATCTTATCTTAACTAGTTCTTGATAAAAGAAGATTAATAGCTCATTTTTGTTAAGAAGATAATTCGAAATATGAATAACTGAACTCTGAAATAACATTGGGGATGGAGGGACTTTGTTTCTATCTAAATTTAATAATATATGTAGTTTATTATATATAGTAATTCTAAATTAAGAAATTGATTGATAATTTATCAGCATATTATCATTTGCAACTTATTTATGAAATTCACTTTTTTTTTAAAAAACAATCTTCTAACAAAGAAAAAAACTATCCTATACCAGATTTTGACATTTAATTAACTTTTACGATACTTATCATCACGTGATAAACACATGTTTTTCCTTCACTTTTTTTTTGTTTCATTTTTGCCAAAAAAAAACATACAATATAAAGATCACTTATTCAGAAACTATCTTTCATGAATATCATTTTGCAACATAATGTATGATGGTGATTTTCTTTTTCATTTAGATATCTAAGAAAGAGTTGCAAAACTTGGTGTACGTTTCAATAGTAACATCTAAGAAATCTGTAGTCACGTGAGATCGTGTTGAATTCGTTTTAATGTAAACTTCTAGAATATCAACTTATTGCGTAATTATATATATTAATGGTCAAAGATGTACATTAAATTATGTGAATATAGTAAAAAAAAATGTAGAGGAAGTACTTTTCAAGACTTTCGTTCTTTATTTGCAACACACACCCCACACACACACACACACACAATACACCCATATATATGATTAATATGAAAGTTAACTTGTAACACGTCGATTATTCTTTCTTTTATTAGTGTGATAGATCCCAATCATATACCCCCTTTGTTTTCTTTTTAACATTCTCACTTTCCTGTGCGTGCATGTTTGCCAATATATTTATTAGATTTTGAATAATCATTAATTGTTTGTAAATACTATAACTATTGAATATTGATAAGTTACTCATTTAGACGAATCAAACAAGTCCTGACTATAGTTTTTATTTATATCCCCTCAAATATTTTTTTCTTATATATTAAGAATAATCCAGAAGATTTTTTTCTAATTGTGAATAATAGCAAGATTAAAAATGTGAAATATAACAAAATAAAAGGAGTACAACACATTTATCATATACTACTATTTTTTTTATTAATCTACATAATTTGCATATCATGTTTTAAGAATGCAAACTTTGACCATTAATATCTTTAATTATGAATAAACTAAAATGATAATATGGAAAATATATGTCAAGACGAATATGATAACATGATCTCACATGACTATATTTTACATTATATATTAATCACAAATGATGGCTACAATAAAGATGTGAATATTGCCAAATTACAAGTCTATAAACCAAAAAAATAGAGGCAGTATTGTAATAATACCAAGTCTCTGTTCTTTTGGACTAAACTGAACTGAACTGGATTGAACTTAATTTGTTTAAACTGAATTGAATGAAAACTGTGAGAGGAAATTAACTAGACAAAACTGAAGTAAACTGATTTTCCTAAATTGAACTGAACTGAAATTGTCTAAACTGAAGTGAACTGAATTTTCATTCATTTAGTCCAAAAGAACATAGCCTAAGTACTAAACTAAGTACTATAGGTTTTTCTTTCAAAAAAAAAAGTACTATAGGTTTTTGCGTAAAACATAAAGTATATGGAATATTTATAAATTCTAACAAATCAAAAATTTGCCAATTTATAATAAAAATAAATTTACTCTTATCACCTTAGCTTACTGAAAGAAACTAATGAAAAATCCGCGCGTAAACACCAAAAAAAAAATTTATCTGATGATGATCGTCATGATATGGTTAAAAACTTAGGTTTTAGTTTTCAATTATAAACATAAGTTCAATTAGAAATGCCAATCAATAACAAAACCCTCAATTAATGGAGTCCAAATTTTCAATCCCACTTTTTTACAATTATATATGCCTAAATATTATCGTTCTACATTATTGGATCAAACAAAGTAATTATTTTATAAAAAATAAATAGCAAAAAATAATTGACGTCAACTCATAAGATTGGGTGACACAGTTGATGTTACATATAAATGGAACAAGACGGGAGATTTTTTTGCTAATCGAGATAGCTTTAAATTAGTTGAACCTAGCCTTAAATTAGTGATTGATAAAAAAACCAACCTTAAAATCAATATACAATCTTGTTATATAATATATTCTTACTAGTTTTAGGCTATGGTGATACCAAAATTGTAGAATGGATAACAGTTTTAACTATGTACATGGACAAAATCTCAAAATAAAATTATAAATTGACAACTAGACTCTTGTTTAATTCTTCTTTGTTATATTATCATTAGAGTAGAATATGTAAGATAATCTCATACTAATGGTGAATATAAATCAAAGTGTAAGACGTATATAATAAACACTTTGCAAATGATACAACTATTTCTAAATCTAAAAAGTGATTTACATATATTCAAATTTGGAATCACGGAATCACAGATACGTTCAGACTATAAAGTTGTAATGAATCATATATGACAATGCACTTTGACTAAATTTCTACAAAAAAAAAAAAACAAGAAACGGATTATAATTTGTTTGTTCTTTATCCAAACAATTTAATTTTTTTATAATAGTACTAAAAAGGGAAGAAATCATCCTGTCAAAAAAAAAAAAAAAAGGGAAGAAATCATCAATTAAAACCCCCACAACAAACTCCCAAAACCCCTGAAAAAGGTTCACATAGTCACACTCACACACACACACTCACAAGACATGCACATCTAAAACCCCAAACGTGAACTCTCATTTGTAAATTTGTTGATCACTAACGTCTCCCACCGTTTCAATATATAATCCCTCCATTCTCTCAACAACCAAAATTTCTCCCTCTTCCTCTTTTTTTTTTCACTCTTCATTCTCCCCTCATCGGAAAAAAAATGGACCATCTAGGCCAACTTCCACCACCGCCGCCGCCACCGCCCGCCACGGGCGAAACCAGCCCATTAAAAGACTTACCATCACATAAAACAACCAACAACAAGCGTTACAAGGTGTTATTAGCCTTAAACTACTTGTCTCTTTTTGTGGGCTCCTTAGCCTCATCACTTTTAGCCAAATTTTACTTCATCCACAAAGGTTCTAGCCGGTGGGTCTCCACATGGGTCCAATGTGCTGGTTTTCCCATCCTTGTATTCCCCATTTTACTCCCTTATTTCTTAAAATTTACCCAAAGAAAACCTTTCACTAAATTTACCAAAAAAATATTGGCACTTTCACTAGTTATTGGTCTTCTTTTGGGTGTCAATAATCTCTTGTTTTCTTGGGGTACTTCTTATTTGCCTGTTTCAACATCTTCTTTGCTTTTATCTTCTCAACTTGGGTTCACATTAATCTTGTCTTGCCTCATTGTCAAGCAAAAGATCACTTTTAATAACTTGAATTGTGTGATCTTATTAACTTTAAGTTCTGTTTTGTTGGCTTTCACTTCTAGCCATGATCGTCCTAAGGGTATAACCAAGGCCATGTATTTTGTTGGCTATTTTTGTACAATTGGTGCTGGCTTGCTCTTCGCTCTTTATCTTCCCGTCATGGAGAAAATCTATAGGTACTCCGCCCTTCGCTTTCTTTTGTTGTTCCTATCTGAAATCTTTTTCTACGAAGAAACTGGTCAAACAAACCCTTGGATTTTTTTGTTTTGCTTTTTTTTTTGTTGTTTCTATTTAAAATCTTTTTTATATGAGGAAATTGATCAAAGTAGGAAAAACTTCCGAAATCGAAAGGAGTTTTTTTTATTAAAAAAAAAAAAATTATGAGTCACACCTTTCATTTTTTTTTCCACATGTTAGAGTAATTAATTATAGTTGATCAACTTTAACCCAACTTAAGTTAGGCATAACTGAGTCCCAATTTTTCAAACAGAAAAATCGCGCAGATATGATATAAAGTATTCTTGATAAAATTTGACTCATGAGCAATTTTAAACTATACATGAAATTTTGCCTTATTAACCTAATTTGTACTAGAACTAATTAGTAGTGGCAAAAAGTGCGTGTAGTGACTGTTGTCTTATGTTTTGATTTTTGTTTTTTTGGAGAATTATGAGATAGGTGGCATCTTTCATCGAGATAAATTAATTTCAAAGTTAATTATGCTCAAAATCATAGGTTTTTTTGGCAAAATTAATTCATATGCTGTTTTGATCAATTATCAGGTACAAATTTTCTTTTTTGGTTACTAATAATTATTGCTTGTGAATATGGCATATCTCTTGCAATATATATATATATATATATATATATATATATATATATAGGGTTGGGTTCTAGTGAGAACCCTCTTCTGGTGAAAATCGGAAAGTAACAAATGAGCAGAAACATAAAATGACTAGAAAACATTAAGTTATCAAAAACGTAAAATGTACAAAAATGTAAAAGAAGAAAAACGTAAAATGAGCATAAAAAAGTTCAATGAGAAAAAAAAAGTAAAATGAGCAAAAACTTTGATAAATAAGTACAAAATTGTTAAATGAGCAAAACAATAAAATAAGTGAAACAAAAAATGAGCAAAAATGTTATAAAATGATCAAAATCTTCGTAAAATGAGGAAAAATGAATGGTTCTCACGGTTCTCACCATAAGGGTGCGTGGTTCTCGTGAGTTCATATGAGAATGAATTTTACATGCTATAGCTCTTATGAATAAGTGACGTAACTCTAATGAAAAAAGTGATGTAATTCCAAGAAAAAAGAATATTAGAAAAAAAACATGCAAAAAAATTTTTTTTTTTGGGCTCAAAATTTTTTAGGGGTGTATAATTCTAATGAACAAGTGTTGTAACTCTAATCCAATCGTGTGATTAAGATTCATTTTCATTTCTCAGTTATGAATATTTAGGATTTTCACAAAAAATAAGGGGTGTTTTGGAAACTAATTTTCTCTTTTCTTCTTATAAATTTGTTATTGTGATATACACTATAAATTCACATATTACAATAATAATTTGTTAGATTTTCTTTTTTCACCCCCTAGTCAAGTAGTCTGTGTTAACTTATCTAACTCTGGATTGTAATTTTTTGAACTCCCTAATGCTTTAGTAAGTTTTCCCATTTCACAATAAAAAGTTACAGCATGCTTTTAAGGAACTCAAGTTAGGAGTTATATCTATATATTTTTTGCCTAATAGGCTTTAACCATACACTTTTAGTACAATTAATTTTTTAGTTGGAGAGGATCAATTTATTCCAATATTGTATATTTCTAACCTAATAACAAAAGATGAAATTGGAGTATTAATGTATTATACACTTGTACTCTTTCTATTTCTTTCGGGGGACAAGGCAAACCATTCAATCAATCCACTATCTTTCACTATATAAGTAACTTATGATGAACAAACTATGCTTCGAATTTATGCCTAAAACCATATGTATATTCATGTGAATCAACCAATCAAAACTAAATTTAAAACTTAATTAATAATAAATAAACTTTTAGAAAGATCGATAAAATAAATAACTATGTAAAGTTTAGGACAATAGAGAATAAACTTTAACTTTGGATAAACAAACCAAGACAATTAGGTACTCAATATATAAATTTTTTCTATATGTACATCTTTTAGTACATAATTTAAAATATTATACTATTGAGAAATGCTCAAAATATGAACTTTTTAGATGATCAATAACGTACTTTAGATTTAATTCTTATGCCATATACATTGGAGGAGATAAAAATGGAGAAATTATCAGCAATTATAAGTTGAAATTGGACTAGCGTATAGTTTTAAAAGCCACATTATACTACCTCTGTATTTTTTAGTTGCAATATTGCTTTTCACATTAATCGAGACTTTTTTTTAGACGTTAATATCTCTTATTAGGTATAGTAAAAATTCTAAAAATTTGATATTTGTAATCCTCGCATTTAAACGAATCTAACAAGACTCCACTTGACTATGTTTTTTTTTAGGGTAATGCTAAATGCAGCCCTTAGGGCTGCATATAAGCATTAAATACCTTTCCTAAACTAGTATAAAGTTGGTTATTTATGACAAAAAGCATGCATTTATCAAGGTCATTAATGCTTGTTTTACAAAATAATTTCCATTTATAGGTTCTTATATGCAGCCCTAAGGGCTGCATTTAGCTTTTCCCTTTTTTTTATATAATGATACAAAATAACTTAATAAAATTAGTTGATAAATAGTGTCAAAAAAGCAAATGATGCAACTAAAATTATGAAGATAGTATAGCATAAGTTTTCACTTAAGTTATAAATACTCTCTCCGTCCCATAATATAGTGCCTATTTCATTTTTGGCGGGTCAAACTTTAAAATTTTTGACCGAATATTCTCATTTGTATATATAAAAAAACATATTCATGTGAGATCTTGTTAGATCCGTCTCAATATGTAGTTTCATAATATCAACTTTTTATATTTTTTATTAATACAAAATTGAAGATATTAGAGGTCAAAGTTACATTTTGGAGACCGTGTAAAAATGAAACAAGCACTATATTATGGGACGGAGGGAGTATAATCTAAAAACCTTTTATTATTATTATTTCCCTTCTAGTTGATTCAAACGCTTTACAAACAACCAAGTGTTTCCGCCCTGTATAACCGAGAATTTGGAACACGCACATAATGACAGAATAGTCATTAAAACAACAAGTCAACAATTGAGGAACAAGACAAATGCCCAGGAGCAACGGTACATAAGTGTGGTAAAAAAAAGGTTTTTTGTCCCAAACTACCTTTAACTTTTATGTTTTTGTGAGAAACTACCTTATAAAAAAATTGTTGTCCCAAACTACCTTACTTTTACCATTTTGTTGTTGACAACTACCTTAGGCCGATTTTTGACGTTGATTTTTTTTTTTCCGCTTTTTTATTGTCACATTATATCACTTGACCTCTTCAAACCCTTTTTTTTAATTTTCCCCACCCTAATTTCCTCATTTTCCGGTGTGCGCGCGCTCTCTCCCTCATATCTATGTGACACTTTGTACCACCAATCCACCATTAAATTCCTCTTCTACTTAAACTAAAATTGAAACAATCACCCTCCTCAATTCCCACAATGGTAATTTTGTTTTCCCACAATTTTGAACTGAAAAAACAAAAGTCAACGCCGGAAACCGGCATAAGGTAGCTGTCAACAACAAAATTGTAAAGTAAGGTAGTTTAGGACAACAATTTTTTTATAAGGTAGTTTCTCGCAAAAACTTGAAAGTTAAAGATAGTTTGGGAAAAAAAATCTTTAAAAAAAAAAAACATGGTACAGAGAAGTAGATCTCTGCGAATGTACTTTTTATATTTTGTCGATCCCTAGGTGAAATAAAACATGTTCATTGTACGAAATTACCCTGATGTATTTAAGGAATTTACCTCCCTGAACCCTTTTATATATCAAATGAAAGCTATTATAAATATTAAACAAACTTGAATAAGAGTATGAGACATGTGAGTCTACACTAGGTTCGTAATTGATATTAACTTTAGGAAAAAGCTAAATGCAGTCCTAAGGGCTGCATATAAGAAGTTAAAAATGAAAAAAAAAAGCACTAATTGCTTATTTATTACATAGATTAATGCATAACCCTTAACTTTATACCGTGAGCTTTATAGAAATACATTGAACTTGTAAACAATGTAGTGGATTTTATTAACGGGAAAGCATATAGTGAATTTATATGCAATATAGTAGAGGATTTGATTGTAATGTTTTAACATGAATGAAGATGCATGTTGTGTAATATATATCGTGACACGGGCTTTAACATATAGAAAAATGTAGTGTCTGCGTGATATGGTGAGTTTTTGCATGATATAGTTGTTCAGAAATGATGTAGAATCTACATGATATAGTACATTTCTTATCATGATATAGTGGTCGGGTTTTTGAATGATATAGTCAATTGTTCAGAAATGATACGTGTTTTTGGCTTGGTGCACAATGCACACCAATATTAACGTGAGTTGGGTCCATTTAAGCCAGATTGTATAAGTATACTCGAATAGATAAACCTCTCCCAAAGTGTACACCCCCATTCATACTTTTGTGGTTATAATTAGTATTAATTGCTATAAAAGTCACCTTTATTAGATAAATGCCTGACCATATTCTAATTTGGTGGGATTCCATTTTCAAAACTTATTGTACCTAAATGGAGTAACCTACCAAATTTATATGTAGTCATTATCTTGCTACTTTTCAATATGGGATAAATTCATAAAAGTATGAATTTTTCTCTTTAACATAGTTGTTAACTTCACTCAAGAGGAAAACCTCCTAATTGTAATCTTTATCTTATTTATTAATTAAAAAAATATTGATGTCGACTGATTTAATCCATTTGATTAACTGGTTAAAAGTTATGGCATCACATGAATCTATACAAATATATTAAAAGACATTTATATTAAAGGAACAGTGCCGCGTGACACTCTTCTGAAACTTCTAATACACGTGCTTATAATCTCAATCAAAAATATTAACAATGTGTAATTATTAGGATTCGAACACATGGTCTTTGAAATGAAATGTGCGAGTTTAACCGCTAATCCATTACAATTTTAATGCTTAATGTTTCAAAGTAAAACTTAATAAAGTCTTATAATTATATGTTTTATTGTAAAAACATGTAGACAATTTTTTTTGATTTTTAACCTTTTTTTTTATTAAGTATTAACATCCTCTTACCCAAATTATTCCACTAAAATTGTTATTTTTATCTTTAATTCCTTGAAAGTTTTGTTTGAACAACTTATCATGCCATAACGTCAATTTTTTAATTTTACACTAGATAAAATGTTACGAAAACGTAATATAATCAATTATGAGATTTATAAATAATACTATATTTGATAATTGTAATTAACCCGAGATATCGTTCGAGCCAAAATACTAGTTCGTGGTAGACTAGCCGTTTACCCGGCCTACGCGTAAATATGACTAACATTTCTATAGAAAGGTAACAGAAGTCAACAATATCACACCAATGAATCATAGAAGTAAATTACTAAAAGATCGAAAAAATGTTCACGTAATGCTCTTTAATTAAGTAAATAATTGTATTCAAGTATCTCTTTTTCTAATTAGAAAAAAAATCGTCATATATTTACACTTTGTTTAAACAAATATATATTATGCTCTTTATGTAGAGAAGTGTATTGCTACGAAATGGTGATGGAGATGCAGCTAGTAATGGAGATTGCAGCAACTGCATTGGCCACCGTAGGAATGGCATCGGATGGCGGTTTTCGAGAAATGAGAAGGGAGAGTAAAATTTTATTCGACCTAGGCCCTAGGATGTACTGCTTGACCGTGGTAGCCACCGTGGTAAGTTGGCAATTGTGCTTCATGGGCACCGCAGGCATGGTGTTCCTCACCACGTCGTTGACGGGCGGTGTGTGCATGACGGCACTCCTAGCCATGAACGTCGTTGGCGGCGTCCTCGTCTACGGGGATCATTTTGGTGGCGCAAAGGCTGTTTCCACCGTGTTATGTGCATGGGGGTTTTGCTCCTACGTGTATGGGTTGTATGTGAACAAGAAAAAGAATAAGGAAAAGGGAGGGGTTAGTAAGATGGATAATGAGATGGAAATGACTCAGATTGTGATGGATAACCCTTGAGTGATTTATTTCTCTATTTGTACTTAATCTAGAAAAGTTGTGGTGCACTAGTGTTGCACAATGTGAAAATCAAATTAGTGTGTGTTATATAACTATATATGGAAATGTGCCTTAGGGTTGGATAATCATTATTGGATTTGGTATGTGGTCCGTTTTCTTCATTTGATTATTGTTGTCATTTTGTTTGATAAGGTAAGGGAAGTGTAATTTCATGTGGCATTTTAATCCTCACAAGTAGATAGGATAAATATCTCAATATCAGACACAAAGCTAGGATTCTAGAAGCATGTATGGAGTCTGACTCTATACTAAAAAAATAAAAGTAGATAAACATAAGTATAGTACTATAATAAGTAGAACGTGCATTTTAAGTTGCACCTTAATTTAGTCTTATAAGTAACACATTTTTATATTAGACTATACATAAACCATGCCTTATTTACCTAATTGGTACTAAAACTAATTAGTGGCAACAAACGTGTGTAGTAGACTAGTAGTGACTAGTGACTATATATTGTGACATTGTCTTCTGTTTAGATATTTCTTTGTTTGGATAATTATGAGATAGTTGTAGTGGTGTCAAAACAGGTTAGTAAACAGGTTCTGGGTATACCCACGGCGAACCAGGTCATACCCGGACAGGTCAGGATTCTGATTGTCAGTGCCCCAGGTCATGACTGGTCAGGTTTTGTTCAACTGGGTCGAACACATTTGAATCATTGGATTTCCGGGTGCCGGACAGGTCTGAACATTCCGTTTACAAGTCGATCCATTCTCGGGTATAATTGCCCTTTGACATTTTTTTAGCCGGGTTTGCGAATATCGTATTTAGGTTCCATGTGCGGTTGAGTTAAGTGAAATGTACTCGGGTTGAATTAGTAATGATCTTACTCATCTTAGTTCGATTATTGTGAAACATCGGGTCCATTCGCTGTTGAACGCCAATTCAACTTCGGGTAACTCCTGATCGGATCATCTTGATTTTGTTATGTATTTTGCATATGAATCATATTAATAAAAGTATTAAGATCGATATATATATATATATATATATATAATATATATATATATATTATATATATATATATATATATATATAACACACATGTGTGTGTGTGGTCTTCTCTTAACTTTGTATATATATATATAAATGAATCGTATTAATAAAAGTATTAAGATCAACATATACATACATAGTGTGTGTGCGATTAATATGTGGATAATAACGAAAAACCAATAAAAACACTATATTGATTATCGTGATGTTAGTGTATTCTCTTAGTTAACTCTTATTTCGACTAATCAACTGCGTAAAACCACCCTAATGAGTAAAGGAGTAGAGGCGACTCTTCATATGTTTTAATATTATATATCATAATTCATAACCAACGACAATAATAACGAGTACAAGATCAGTTCCAAATTTCATATAAAGGATTTATTATTATAGTAATACATAAACGAAGAGGAATAATAACAATAACAATAACAATAACAATAACAATAACAATAACAATAACAATAACAATAACAAATAACAATAACAATAACAATAACAATATAAAATGATAATCATACATTCATAGATTTACAACGACGGTTCATATGACTATATGAGGTCTACCGCCTACGTGATTATAACGCGGGTTCATATGTTGCACAATACTAATAATAGTAAATTACATCCCTATATCATTACCCCATATAAACTAGATTAGTTTAGAGATTAATGTATTGCATTTCGACTATATGTCAATGTATAGATAGTGTATACATCAATGTATTACATTTCTAGCTAGTATACATTAGTGTAAACACAAAGTAATACAAATGGATATAATGATATTGGAATCATTCTTAACTTTGTATATACTATATAGTGACTATAAACAAACTATTTTATCAGTAGACTTAAATACTTTAATACGATATAATAATATTGGAATCATTCTAACTAATACGCGATTGATTATTAATGAGTATAAACTCTTAATATGCTCTAACATATAACTAATGATAATAATAATGAGTATTATATATTAACTACAAATATACGATCAATTAGTGGATATGAGATTACTACTATAAATAATTATATTATTATTTGAAAATGGGGTTATAAGGTATGAGATTTGGGGTTTAGGGATGTGGAGCATGAAGATTAGTTGTTATGAATAATAATTTGGTAGGATTATTTGTTTTCTTAAGGCAAAATCCAAATTCATCTAATGAGCAAAATCTAAACCGTTAGATCATCATAATCAATGGCACACAAGAAAATAACATAGAGCACACAGATCATGGATATTAACCGTTGATACATGTCATAAAACAATATGAACCGTCGATCTTCTCCTATCCTATTAACTTCTACTATCTCTCATCTAATTCTAAACCTAAAAATCCTATTTCTCTGCTTCTTCCATTGTGCTGCTCATTCCATTGCTGCTCATTCGTTCCATTGCTTTGTCCTTCATCCCTTTTTCGATGCTCTTTCTCTCTCATCTCTCACTCTCGTCTTCTAGCCTCTCTCATCCTCCACAACCAATGTGTTCCTTCGCCTCTCATCATCCTTGTTGAATCATTCTCGCTGCTGCACATTGACAAAATTGTCTTCACTCGTCTTCGCTCGTCGTCGGTCTTCAATCGTCTTCGCTCGTCGTCGGTCTTCACTCGTCTTCGCTCGTCGTCGTCGTCGGTCTTCGCTCGTCGCCTTCGGTCTTCTCTCGTCGCTCGCCGTCGTCAGTCTTCACTTGTCGTCGTCGTCGTCAGTCTTCACTTGTCGTCGTCTTCACTTGTCGTCGTCAGTCTTCACTTGTCGGCCAGATCTAGTTTTGTTCAAGTTTTTTTCGATTTTTTAGTTTGATTTGTTAATTTTTGTGTTGATTAATTTTGTTTTTGTGTAATATGTTCAATTTTGTCCCCAGATTTATTGACTTTTATGTAATTTCATATAATTTCACATTTATATAATTTCACATTTATTCTTTTGTGTGTTTTTTTATTTAATTTCACTAAACTTTGATTTTTTTAATATAATTTATTATAATTGCAGATTTTTTATGAGCTCATATGTTGTTGTTTAGTATAGTGTTACGAGCATGTGAGATATTATTTAGTAGAATATTAAAATTGGATAATTTGGTAGAAAAATGAGGAAAATTTAGTAGAATATTAAAATGGAATAATAAATTTGGTGTATAGGATTTAATAAGATATTTTTGATATTATTTGAAAATGGGGACATTAGATAATTATAGATAATATAAACAAGTAAATGATATTTCAAGTTTAACTCTTAAATTAAATATAATTTATTTTTTTATTTAATTAATTATTAAGTATAACAAAATTTATAAATTTATATATTAAATGATTTTATAGATATAAAAAAGTAATTGAATTTTAGTAATATCTGGTTAAGTATTGTCGGGTTTGAGTTTTAATGCAGGTCTGTCTGGTCAGGTCAACATATAATCTTGCCAGGTGCCGGTCAGGTCTGGGTAATCCCAGGTCAGGTTTCGGTCAGGTCTGAGGACTGACCCTCACAGGTCGAACCAGGTTCAAGTCAGGTCAGAATCAGGTTGACCCAGCGGTCAGATCTGTTTCTGACACCACTAGATAGTTGGCATCTTTTATCGAGATTAATTCATTTTACGGTACATCAAGCTCAAAATCTTTTTTTTTTTTGGGTAAAATTATTTCGTATGTTGTTTTCGATTTTTTGCAATAATATTAGATATAATTCTTGCTTGTGGATATGCACTTATAAGTGAAAAGTTATGCTTCATTGTGTGGCTTTTTAATACTTATATTCTAGTCCAATTTCAACTCATAATTTTGTATAATTTCTGATGACTTTGATAACCAGAACAAATCATTTTCCACTGCAGAGAAAATTATTAGAGCACAAAAATATAAAGAGAATGTTTTCTATTTCATTCAAAAGCTTAGAGAATGACGTTGTCACCTTATTACACAATATAGAGGACTAGTAGTATTGTAAATGATAGCTGGCAATAGTACAATCAGAGAATAATCAGAGAATGCAACAAGGTGCCAGACTACAGACTACATAGGCGAGTCATCAGCTAGTTAGTCATCAATAAGTTGGAGTAAAAAGACTGTAGAGTCCTTAATACTCCCCCTCAAGTTGGTGATTGTAACCAGGTGTAGCTCCAAACTTGTCAATATGTTGAATGTATGTGCAGCTTGATAGGAAGAACTTTAGTCATTATATTTGCAATTTGCTCAGCAGATGGAACATGATCGATCAATCTTGATCTTGCCAAACTTAATCTGATCCCTTACGTAGTGGCAGTCTACTTCAACATGTTTCGTTTTCTTATGTGGTACTGGATTGGCTGCTATGGAGAGTGCAACTTTGTTGACACAATGTAGGAGAGTAGAAGGAGATGGTTAATGTCTAGATTCTTTAAAAGTGCAGACAACTAGGTGACCTCATAGGTTATTGTGAGAGACATAGCTATGTACTCTGCTTCAGCAGATGCTCTAGCAACCACATTTTTGCTTCTTGGTTTCCCAAGATACGGACGAAGGCCCAAGAAAGATACAATAACCTGTTGTGGATCTCCTTGTAACTGGCCAACTGGCCCAGTCACTGTCACAATAGGCCTTCAATTCTGCTGAAGCATTTGTTGCTAGTAATATGCCTTGATTTTGATTACCAGCTAGATACCTTAGGAGCCTCTTAGTTGCGTGCATATGAACTGACACTAGTACAAAAAAGGTCGATTTGCGTCGGATATAGGTCTGGCGGCACAGGTCTCGACGCAAATGATAGAGACACGAACTGCGTCGGATTAGGATACGACGCAGATTATAGTCTATTTGCATCGGACACTAAGCTACATATGACGCATATGATACTGCAAGCAGCACCATCCTCCACAAAACAGTCAACATCTGCGTCGGGTGCTCGGCAAAGTGCGACGCATATGGAGCATTTGCGTCGCACATGGCCAAGCATGCGACGCAAATGTTTATTTGTGAAAACAAAAAAAATAGTACTAAAGTAAAGTTTTAGTACTGCATTCGAGGAAAAACAAAAACCAGAACATAAGAAATACCGCAGATACGAAACTCAAGCAGAACCAAAACCAAAACATGATTCTTTATTATGATCTCTACATTAGTTCTATAATCACGAAAACATGAATGAAATCTAAAATGATAAACTTAACAAATCTTACAAAATAAAATGGAATTGACCAAACTTTGAAAAAGAAAATCAACAATAGCTTGTATTAGAGAGAAACATCCTAAATCTTGTTAAATTGAAATAGAAATCTTGGCCAACAATTTCTTCTCTTCCTCCACCAGATCTGCAAATTCAATATATTTCATTTTAAATGAGTTAAACTGAAAAAATACGAGAAATTTCATTTTTGAAAGATTCAATTTTTTTATTTCAAAAATAAACATAAATATAGCAAAACAAATAAATTCATAATAAAATGTGAATTAAAATACCTGAAATCGAGAATTCAGAGAAGATGAACCCTAACCACAAAAATTTCTGGATTTTTTACATCGGCGAGCACGAAATTCATTTTAACAACAGAAACACTGGCGAGCACAAAGATGAACCCTATCATATTAAAATCACGGTACACCAAAAAAGAACTTAACAGTTAAACAACTACTGTAATTTAGAAACCCAATTCTCGACGAAAATGAAAATCCAAAAAAATCATAAACGAAATTCAACAAAAGCTAAAAATGGAAAACTGAAGTGACGAGATTTTTATTTTCAGTTCGTGTTCATATTTACAGCTTCAGAATTAGAAATTACAAATTAAATAAACCTAAAACATGAATCAACAAATAAAATCGATAAATTATGACCAAACTAACAACAAATCAATTCAACTATTTCAAGTATTCAACCATAAATCCATAATCACAAATTCACAAGTATCACAACTAAACAATGATTAATATTACCTAAACCATGGAAATAAAAGTTAGGGTTTAGAAAAAAAAAAACTCATTGACTCACTGCCATTTGGGAGTGGTGACTGTCTGACTGGACTGGACGCCGACGACTGGTTGCTCCAACTCCAGCTTGGCAGCTTCATCGACCGTCGTTCCTTAGTCCTCGCGTTCTCTCCTTCCTTCATTTGGTTGGGTTTAGAAGCTAGAGTTGGAAATTTGTTGTCATACTGAGTTCCTTAACCTTCCTTCGAAATTATTTCCTCACAAAGTCACAACCTTCATGGTTTTTCTGGACGGCTCGTCGGCTCCGACGGGCGGCGACTCGTGGGAGGGAATTATGGTTTCAAACTTTCACTCCTTCCTTAGTTCCTTGGTTTCTCAAATTCTCTCTCTTGCTTTCAAACTTTAGTTTCACACGTCTCTCGAGTCCAACATCTTTCCTTTTTTTTCATATTTTTTTCAAATCGTGAAACTGTGTTTTAAAATTGGGGGGACATTTGTCCCATGTCTCCCTGTTGGCTCCGGCCGATTCAATGAAGCCAATATAGTATTGCCAGCTGTCATGCAAAGTTGGACCTTCACAGTTGGGCCTGTCCACATACGAACTGGACCTTAGCATACATTTCATCTTGACTATATTTTGTCCTAGTTTAACAGTATGGATAAGATTTTGGGTTTGGAACAAAATATCTAAATCTAGTATTGCAAAAAATTAATTACTCCCAAGTCACATGTAATTCTATTATAATGTTCGTTCCTAACTTCTCACTTATCTTCTTAAAAAAATATATTTTTTTGAATACGCGACTCAGATGTGGGACTATGTACGAGGACAACCCAAAATATATATTCTTACCAATTTTCTTAAAAAATATTGGTAAATAGAAGTATATTATATGAAGATTTTGTCATACAACTTACAAGACCTTATTTTTTAGAAGCTCCGCGGAAATGCATCTTATAAAATGACATATTTCCTTCTTTTTACAAAAAATTTCAAAATCAAATTGACACCACTAATTAGATGATAATGACAATAGTTTTTCACTCTAGCCATATATATAGGACAAACAACAACACCTCGAGCCATCAATTGGTTAATGTAGGACTTCTTATTGAATATATTTGCTGGCATCAAGGAAATGTTCTTACATCTGCCAGCAGCTTGGGCTATACATATAACAAATGTGTTTTCCTTATGAGTTATTGAGTTATATCATATATGCACCAATTTTTTTTGTAAATAAGTCATGAATAAGTCTACACGTTTAGGTCAATCAGAATGAATAACTTTGGCATATGTCATATGGAGATACATACAACAGGTAATGAGTTATAAGGCAAACAGCTAGCATCATGTGACATTGGAAGCAAGCTTGCCAGTCCAAAGTCAATCATCCTCTCGTGACTAAAGTTGTAGAATTTGAAGCAGCAAATTTCTCATCGACTTCACCTTCCTAAAGTAATATACTTCCTCAATCAATATTGCAGGTGTTGACTAGAAAGAGAACACGAATCATATACCTAAACTAGGGCTTATCTATTCACATGTATGTATACCAACATATATACCTGTAAAAGGTAACATTGTCTTATTCATCTTACTACGTTTTTTTTTTCTCTTTTATCTTTGTGATCAACTTATTGATAATGATCAATTTATTGAGTGTTACTATCGTTTTTATGTTTAGTTAACATTTATTGTGATACATTGCATCAAGCCCCAAAAGGTTTAGTGTTTGATATTTGTATAAAGCGTGAAGGCCCAATCATACAAAGAACCCCATGATAAATAGTCAACAACTAGTAGCCCATAAAAGAAAGCCCAGCATTCAAGACTGGTCAATAGATGAAAGTCAAACGACGCCAAAATATAGACAAGGACGTGTCTGGTAGTTAATCTGATTATAGAGCATGCAAGAACGTGGGTAATGGGATGTGATCACTATGGCGCCAGAAGATATAAGTTGTGATTTGAATCATAAAATATTCAAATCATTTCCCTCCAAAGAAGCAACGAAGTTACACATAGCTATGCTGTATAAATACAAGAAGGAAGATCAGAATAAGGACAACAAACCCAACACACAACAAAGATGCAATTTACTTTCTTCTCTAGCGTAGCTTTAACCTAGATTAGCCAACCCTCTTTTGGGGTTATAGTTAGTCTTTAGCCTAGAATTAGAACATATATTGAGTAGCAAGTTTGTTCAATCTCTAGTTTTAGTCGAAATTCATAGAGGTATTCATCTTCATGTTTGTCCTTTAATTGTCCAGCCTGATTTATCTTTATGTGTGTTATAAAAGAATCTTTTTAGAAGTTTGTGATATATGTGGGAATATTCATCTTTAATTAATAGATAAATTATTACACTGATCGACTCATTTAATATCTATCCCCTGAATTTATTAGGCCTTATAGTTTAATTACATCAAGCTTTAACAAAGTACGTTAACAAGGTTTTATCTAATTAAAACCGGTAACCCTCAGGGACTAAGACTCCTGTGACATTCAGTATCTAACTATTGGGTGAGCATTGACGTGTTTGCAGAGTCATACAACTGATTTTGTACCAACAATGAGATACTTGTATGTCTAACTTGATAAGTTTAATACTTTAATAACAAAAATATAGATTGATAAGTTCAATTATCCCTTCTATACAATACAAATTACGGTATGTTGCACGAAAATGGAAAGGGAACGTGGAAATAAGTAAACCTACTTCCTAAAAATGATGAAACACTGAAAAATGATTTCATTTCTTGAAGCACAAAAATAATGAATCAAATGACCTCTGAGTTGATCCTGATTGTGTCAGAGTCGTATGAAGTCCGTGTAAGTGCCATGTGACCTCTGTAGGCTCAAGCTCTGATTTTTCAGGTTAAGTGTTGCATTGCTTACTTCTTAACTCCTCTATATAAAAGCAAGGGGGAAGCATATTTTACTTGGGTAGCCACCCAAGTTGATTAGATAGTTTTAGGATGTATTCTCTTCACGTGAAAAAATCTAAACTTATTGAACTAAATTTATTAGATTATATTGACTCTTTATGGAAAGAAAATGTTGAATCCCATTGATGTCCACATGTGAGTGTCCCACACTGGAGAAAGAGGAGAGACTAAAGCCACGTTAAAAGATTTGGTATTACTCCTTCTATCACCAATTGGTTTTAGGATGGAACCTCTTTGGGCTTATAAGTGGGTTAAACTCTCCTCCTCCTTATTGGGTTACCCAGGCCCATTTCATATAATCTGAAAATTAACATGCTATCAGAGCCCGAATTATGGGTCTCTTCTAAACTGGGCCTTTAATCAAGCAACTGGGTAAGGGTTTACCTCGATAGGATGTCCAACCCCTAAGAGGATTATTTCTGATTACCTTTCCAGTTAGGTCTAAATTCTAATGACACTCACATGTGAGGGGGAGTGTCTGAGTGTCCGATATTGGAGAAAGATGAAAGACTAAACCACTTTATAAGATTTGGAGTTACTCCTTCTATAACAATTGGTTTTAGGATGGAACCGCCTTGAGCTTGTTTTTTTTTTGATCCATATGAGCCACGAAGGCGGTACAAAGTACAAAGAAGGGGAGGGGGAATCGAACCTGTGACCTATTGTTCACAGCACCTCAATCTTAACCACTAGGCCAAGACATCCTTGGTTACCGCCTTGAGCTTGTAAGTGGGCTAACTCTCCTCCTCTTTATTATGTTACCAGGCCCATTTCATATAATCTGAAAATTAACATATATTAATAAGGAAAAAAACACATAAATCTGAATCCCGCATCGGAACATTGCACTTCTTTTTTAAATGGATTTGGAGGTTTTTCAATGAACCTCAATCTTTATAAAGGCTATAATACAAGCCAAATACAAATACTCACCTTCTCTTTCAATATCAGACATTACAATCTCGAGATCCTAAACTCTAGGGGGCCTTGGTGTGGTATATGTGTGACAATCATTACAATTCCAATCCATTGCAAACTCAGGAGTGAGGAAAGTGGTTGGTGATGGATTAGATACTTTCTTTTGGCATAAATAATTGGATTGATTCTTCCCTTTTAATCGCACGTTACATAGGTATAGTGTTGCAATTGATTTTTCACCATTTAATTTTTTTTATTTGAACTTATTAAAAGTTAAAAATTATTCTAAACTTACTAAAAATAACTTTGATGTTAGAACTTATCTAAAGTTATTTTTTTTATTTAAGGGAAATAGAACGTACTCTTAATTTTTTAACCTTAAACTAATATAGGAGGACATCTCTAAACTTTTCTAAACCTAAATGGCTAAACCTTTACAGTGTGCTGGACATGTTTGTAATTCCAAGTAGGTTATTTCTTGGACGAAGGTTTTGTGCGTGAGTGCGTCACTTATATAAAGTAGACAACCTTCTAACAAAAAAATAAGGTAGACGACGAGAGATGGCCATGGCCCAGTGGATCAACCAATTGCAGTACGGGCTCACATATCAAATAAATAAATCAGGCCACTAAAACGTATAGGGCCCAGTGAAAATCGTGGGTATGTTACTGATTTTGTGATGGGGCCAACTACATATCAGAAGTGAAGCAAAAATGGTACCAATGCTTATTATTTCATTTTTCTAGAGGGAAATTTTTTATTATTTCATTAAAAAGTAATACAAATTATAAGATTATAAGTACTATAAGCGAAATTTCATGAATCATATTCGTAAGCACTTAAAATAGGATCTCATGCATATATAATCAAGGATTACAACATGGTTTTAAAATTAACCTTTGATGCGTGATTTCCACAAAACTTGTCAGATCCGGAGACAGAACCGCAACTGTGATTCCTTTTCTTGGTCCACCAATCCCGATCAACACTCCACCAATGCTAGTTGAAAGGAAGAAGGGCTCTTCTTTTCTTGGAGTTAATATTACGTGACTTTGAAAGAGAGAGAAAATATTGAGAGGAAACTAACTGCTATATTTTCTGGTTTTCCTCACCTAATTATAGGAATATTAGGTTAGAAATCCCCTCCCCTTACTCCTCTTTGGCCGGCCACCCTAGAGTCCTTTACGGGCTCTAGGTTTTTTTTTGTTGATCGATATTGATTTAAGTGTGACCTTATAAGATCCATTTAATTGGGCTTCAGGGTTTATTATTTACTAACCCGAAGTTCTATAACATCCTCTAGCAAGATGTAAGGACGATCCAATTTAATGAACTTATTATCCCCATAATATGATCCATGTTATATTTAGTAATTGCATTAGAGTCGAGAACATAACCTTCACAAACTATGATCTCAACCAGCAGTATGATACTATGATCTCTTTGGAAAAGACATAAGATCCACATAAACATTAAAACTCACTTCTTTCTTTTTTTATGTATGGAATATAAATGGTTATGGTACTATTAAAAACATTCGCAAAAAATTAGCCCGTATGACTAGTAAAGTGTTGAAAAATATAAGTTATTTATCAAAAAATTATTTTTTTATTTATGATGATAAAGTACAGTTGGTGGAAAATAATATGTGAATTAAAGTGGAGAATTTTGTTGGTGGGAAAGAAGTAATTTTGGCAACCATACATGGTTGGATCGGAGTGGGCTAGCTAGGACATTGGTTAACAGGCCAATCCCAATAGGACCACCAATTAATTGAACAAATAAAGTCCTCTTATTTTCTTTATCTTCTTCTTGTACTTGAAGTCTTTTTTTTTTTTTTTGTACACAATATAGGAAAAGAAAAATAGCTTAAGCTTCCATGCTTTGTCTTTAAAATTAAGTATGTAATTAAGTAATCTGTAAAATTGATCATGAAAAGGAAATTTTATGTTTATGTCATTCTCTTCCAGATATCTTAGCATTTGAAATTAAATTATCTAAAGATAATAGAATTTGATTAATACTAAGACATTTCAAAAGGAGGTTATGAAGAAAAATAATCCTTATGGCTTTATTCATATTGATGTTAATTTTTGAGTATTTTGAATTACTACTCTCTCCGTTTCTTTTTAATTTACTCACTTTACTTTGGGGGAGAACCAAGGAGGAAGTACAAAAGTATGGGAGAAACTGAAAAGTGAAAGAGAAACAAAAAAAGTATGTTAAAATAATATTAAAAAATGAATAACATGGGTGGAAAAAGAGGAGAAATTAGATGTGAATGTTACCAAAAATAGAAAAAGCAATAGTGCGTAGATTAAAAAGAAACGGACTAAAAAGGAAAATGCGTAGATTAAAAAGAAACGGAGGGAGTATTATAAAAGATTCTTAATACAAATTTGGAAATAGTATTTTCACACCAAAACTTAATGCAAATTCTCAAAATAATTTAAGGTTAGAATTTTTGAATTTCAACCAATAAATAAAATATAGTCGAGACTTTTTGTAAGAAAATTGATGATTTGAATGATTTTTCAACTGCAGCAGTAGTTTTCAAGTGGTACATTAGTCATTAGGTGCAAGACTTCTTAATTACTTAGTCTTAAAAAAGTAAAAATGGCACCAAAGTGGAGTACTTTACTAGGATTACTGGATTAATACACCGTACCAGTATATGACATAAGCGATTAAGCGGTGGTGATTGGTGAGGTGAGTGAGGAGCTTTAAAGCCAAGTTAGATATTAAAATGGTCACCAACATAACACTTACACGCCCCTTCTCTTAAGCATAAGCTTCATTTCTATGCTTTCCACTTGGTATTGGACCTAAATATCTTGATAAAGAAAGTTATTTGTATACATCTTTCTCTAAATTTATTGGAAATGGCAACTAGTTAAAAAAATGTGAATTTGATCACGGTAAGAGCTTAAAAAAGAGTCTTTCTGTTAAAAATGAAGAAACAATTATAAAATATTCATCCCCAATTAAGGGACCTATACATTTTACCCATAATACTTCATCTGTTACAAAATATTTTGCTTTTTCACGTTTGTCGAGACTCTTTTTTTAACATAAATTACTATTTTCGAGTAAATGATGTCCAGGTCAGTTACAATAATTATCAAATATATTATTATTTATAAATCACATATTTGATTTTATTAACTTTTCTTAATTTTTTGTTCAGTACAAAATGAGAAATGGACATTATTTCATGATAAATTGTTCCAAAATAAATTTGTAATGAATTGGGGATAAAGATAAAAATTTGAATGGAATTAGGGTAAGAGAATGTTATTACTTACTAAAAGTGTTAGAGACCAAAAAAATTGTTTATGTCTTTATGATTATATATAATTATAAGACTTTATTATGTTTTACTTTGAAACATTAAGCATTGAAATCATGTGTTCGAATCCAATTAACTACATATTGTTAATTTTTTTAAATGAGGTCGTTATATAAACATGTGTACTATAGAAGCTTTAACAGAGTGCCGCTTGGCACCGTTTCTTTGATAGGAATGCCTTTTAATATATATGTATAGATATATCTAATTATGTATAGGTAAAAATTATAAAAAGTTGATATTTGAAATTCTCGTATTAAGACAAATTTAAGAAGTTTGCACTTGACTATGTTTTTTCTTACATAATAGTGAGGAAAAACTTGTGAAAGTTGGTTGATGAATAGTGAGTAGTGACCAAATGCCAAATTTTGCAACTATTTTAAAACGGAGGAAGTATACAACTATCCACTATATGCAATTAAACTAACTCTAACAACAAATGGATAATATATACTCATATGTTGCTTTATCTATTTCCTAAAACTTTATGCACAAGAGCATTTTATGATTAACATGAGATAGAGGAAGTACTAGAAATTTGAAAAATAAAAAGCTTTCATCATGACAAGTTAGGGCTTGTTTTATTTCTTTCAATTATTTGGAGAAGTTAAACCAAAAAGATCGAAATCGAAAAAATTAGTTTCAAGTTACTATTTGTGTATAACTAAATAAAAGTTTATTATATCACTTATATCATATGACTCAAAACTTTCAAAACTAAAAATTGGAAACTGCATTAATGTCAAACATGTAATCAAGCTAGCTTGTACTATTTTAATAATGATACACCTAATAGTAATTAAGGAATCATGCTTCTAAAATATTCCCTCGGTTTCTAAGATCATGATTTAAATTTGATTTTGAATAGTTGTCCACCTCTTGTAGGTAGGTAATACGTAATCGACCGGAATCTCTTATTGCCAATTGCCAAACCCCATGTTCATTGTAAACATCAAATCCATATTCTATGTTCATTAATTATCTTCAAATAGGCTAATTATCTGGATTAGCTTTTTACTAAGCTTGATCAGTTAATCATGTCATGTGATAATTATAGAAAGTATTGTCATATACACATTCTAAAAAAATGCGAAGTATTGTATCCTCCTCTCGTGCCTAAAGGAAAAGGCAGAAAGCTAACACTAACACCCATGTTATGGCTTCTGTCAACTCAAAAATGAGGAGTAATGATGTTTATCTGTATATCTTTTCTTAAATTTAGTAACTTTGTTAACATGCATGAGTATTGCTTCAAGCTCAAGCGAACAAGCCTAATAAATGCCGCACCATTTCTTTTTGAAGCATAGGCCCTTTTGATTTATTGAACGGATATCATCCGACATAAAAGCTTCACCACGTTAGGAAAGACCCAATGTCCCAAATGTTTGCGATGTGAATTGAATGTAATGCTCGATAAATATAATAGGTCCGATTTATAATCTACTTTCTCCGTCTCATAGTTTTCGCGTAAATATTACGAATAGCTATTGGAAAATTATAATAGTTCAAATATGGGTAAATAAAGAAAGAAAAATATTAGAAACAAATAGATAAAAGGGAATGTCATGACAAGAATAATGGAAAAATTATTTGAAAGACAATGTTAACAATAAAGATTAGCAGTTAATTAATCGAGGGAATTTTGCTAGAATATTAGAACGAGAATTAATCTCACTATTAATATATAAAAGTAGTAGGATGATCTAATAACTACGGAATCTTTTTAATGTTTTTCAAAAGGAAAGGGAAAAACATTTAATTTCAATGCAAAGCATTTAAATACATATTGCATTAGAATTATACATTTTTATATTATTTTATATATATGAGTAATTAAGTAGAACAATATATATCTTATCTAGCATCCCCGAGACGTCCGTTAGCTTTTGCCTTATAAATTAAGGGTTTGGTTTCACAAATGATAAAAGTTAAGCTGGTGACTTGCTACTTTCACACTTAGAAATATGCACTTCATTTCAATTATTAGTATGAAATGATTGGTTTGGAATATATTAGGCTTAATTTGAAGGGCATATTAAAGCGTTATAGATTAGCTTTCTGGTAGGTGATCCAATGTCAATCCATTCTTAAATTGATGTAATTTATCATCAATCTTTGATAAGTACATTAGTTTCATAGTAGATTCTATGATGAGGTAATAATAAACCAAAAAGTTAACATCTCCAAGCAATCCTATGAGAGACAAATTAAAAGGAGAATAATTTGGCAGCTCCATAGGTATAGTACATACCTAATTAAGGAATTCTCATTGTAATATTACTCTTAGTCTCCTACCTAACAAATTACTTATGATACGCCATCTGTCCAGTATTAATTCTCTTATTATTACAACCTCTTTTTGAAAAAAAAGAACTTCTAATGAAACGAAGAAGTAAGAATTTTTATAATATCCATTTATGATACTTGTGTTTATTACATATTTGGTTCATCATCACTTAATTTAAGTAAGACTAGTTGCATATGCAATCGATGCGTGCGTCGACAATCTGATGTAGGTATATACAAATGGACATGTTTTTTTTATCTAAAATATTTTGGTAGTGATGTAAATTATTGATCGAGGTTCTTCCGTAGATGTTATTATCTTTTTAAATTAAAGGTGAATGATTTTTAACTGTTCAATACCGTCACTGAAAAATTTGGTCGATGATAATAATTTCTTTTCAGCGACTTTATTATAGTTCTTTAACAATTATAAATGTTAATAAACCATATTGCTTGAACTTTGTAAATATATTATGAGATATTATTTTGTCATAATATATTGCTAAATTTTTTTGGTTGAAGATTCTAATTGATTTCGTGAATTGATTGTGTCATTCTAGTTTGTCAAGTTATTAATGTTATATAAAAATAAAACATCATTTTAAATTATTAGAGAGTACTCTAGTCACTTCAAAGGAGGACACTTAAAAATATATCAAAAAGCGTTCCTATCAAATGAACTGTTCCACACGACGCTCTTCTCAAACTTCTAATACACATGTTTATAATCTCAATAAAAAATATGAACAATGTGCAGTTACTAGCTAAGATTCAAACACATGATCTTTGAAATGATATGTGAGAGTTTAACCACTAATCTATTATAATTTCATTGCTTAATGTTTCGAAGTAAAACATAATAAAGTCTTATAGTTAGATGTAAATATAAATATATGTAAACAAGCTTTTTGATCTTTAACCCTTTAAGTAATAACATATCTTACCCAAATCTATTGAAATTGTTATTTTTATCCCCAATTCCTTAAAAGGTTTTTTTTGAACAACGACTTATCATGCCATAACGTCCATTTTCCAATTACGCACTAGACATAATATTGCGAAAAGCTAATAGAATCAATTATGAAATTTATAAATGATAGTATATATATTTGATAGTTGTAATTGACTTATGGCATCGCACGGGCCAAAATACTAGTATTAAAACCAGTACCATATTTTCAAATAATCTACAATAATGTATTTGATTATTAGTTTCAAAATTATATATTAAAGTAGAAGTAAGATATAATAAGATGTGAAACCATGATTTTAAAATTGACTCGAAAGAGACGGATTGCCTAAACTCAATATATATGTACCTTAAAAAACCCATAAATACTAATAGGAACAAATAAGAGGATATATAGTTGTAGAAAAAGTTGTGGAAAGGATAAAGAGACCATATGACATGAAATGATGATGACCATCTCTCTATTTTCTGCAGATCATATGATCACTACTAGTAGGAATTACATTCTGTCCCCCCTCTTCTTATGTGATTTGTGAATGAGGAAAGCTCGCCTGCTTCTAAAGTGTCTTCTTATCTGCCACTCTTCATATCTTTTCTCTTTTATTTGCTTCTTTTTTAACGTATGGAATTTCATTTTCTTTGGTAACAACCGACACTGAAGTTTCCAATAATAGAATGGGATTTTATGAGACAATGTCTTGCAAATCAAAACCTGAATCCGCAATCTATAACCTTCATTATGAATTGTATTAACAAGGCTAATTCCACGATTTTAGTTAACGGTAAAAAAACGGAACCCTTTAATCATTCTAGAGGCCTGAGACAAGGAGACCCTATGTCACCTTTCTTGTTCAATATTTGCCTAGAACACCTCACGGGCCTCATTAATCAGGCCTGTTTAGAAAAGCGTTGGACCCCGTTCTGGGTAGGGAAGGATAAAGTGCCAGTTTCCCATCTTATGTTTGCAGATGACCTGCTTATTTTTGGGAGAGTGGATGAGAGTACAGCCTTCACTTTGCGACAAATAATGAAAATTTTTTGTGAGATTTCGGGTCAGAAAATGAATGAGGGGAAAAGTAGGTTAACTTTCTCACCAAATACCAGGGAAGAACACAAGGTACTTTTTCAAGAGACCATGAACATTACAGAAAGTGAAAGCTTGGGGTTGTATCTAGGCCTACCATTGTCACATCTAAGACCCAAGAGAAGAGAGGTCCAATTTGTGGTAGATAAAGTCCGTAGAAAGTTAGCTTTGTGGAAGACCAAGTTTCTGTCGAGGGCGGGTAGGTTAGTAATGATCAAATCTTCCATGAATTCGGTTGCTTCCTACTATATGCAAACAACACAGTTACCCAAGACTACCTTGAAAGAGCTGGACCAGATTTGTAATGACTTTTTATGGGGGGATGTGGAGGGAAAGAAGCGTCTACACCTAGTCGGTCAAAATCATACTTTTCTCCCAAAAAATATGGGGGGGCTCGGCCTTAGAAGGCATAGTGATTTGAATGCTATAATGTTAGTTAAGCTAGGGTGGAAGATGCTACAGGGGAAACAAAATATAGCAAAAGAATGTATCACCTCAAAGTATAGGAGGAAGGAGTATAATATAGCATTTAAAAAAGGGTCTCAGGTTTGGAAAAACATAGGCCGTAATTTTGATTTCTTAAGAACAAGCACAAGATGGAGATTAGGTGATGGCTTAGATATCAATGTGTGGCATGATGATTGGCTCGGGATTGGACCGATACGTAGTTGGATACAAGGACCACTAACCAAACAAGAAATGACCCTGCAAGCCTGTGACTTAATTAGGGACAATGTATGGAACCTACAAGATATTTCTTTCACTCTCCCTCCTTTCCTAGAAAAGCGTATACGCATGCAACACATTACCTTTCCGAGTCAACCTGATAGAAATTACTCGACCTTTGTTGTCCAAGGCAAATTCTCCCTAGCTCAGGCGTACACAATGTACACACACAAAAGACCGACCAAGACAGGAGGGGATTGGATTTGGAAGTTAGAAAGTAGCCCAAAACTTAGGTTCTTCATGTGGCTCCTTTGGTGGGATAGGATACCGACCAAACTGCTGCTCTTTTCGAGACATATTACCCCCTCACCTACATGTCAATGCTGTGATAGAAAAGATGAAAACTCCCTACATGTGATGAGGGACTGTGAGAAGGTGGTCCCAATTTGGGAATTAGCTGGATTGCCGGAGACCTTTTGGGAGCCTGACACCATTGAAGAATGGATGAAGTTAGGTGTTAACCTCTCGATGGGTTTCGCGGGTGTACAATGGTCTGTTCTTTTCCCATGCTTGTGTTTTGAGATATGGAAAACTAGAAATCGATTTACTTTTGAGAACAAACCTATCCCTCCTCCACAAGTGGTTCTAAGATTGGCCGTTTTAGTCGCCAAAGAATTTATTGCAAACCAAATTATCATTAATCCTACCCTCACAACCGTTCAAGAAAAGAGAAGAGTACCTTCAACATGGTTCCATGTGAATATTGATGCGTCGTTTGTTGATATTGAAACCGAAATTTGTACTGCAGGTGTAATACGTGATAAAAATGGTCAATGGTGTCATGGGTTTTATTGCTTGTCCTATGCTTCTAATGCTTTGCATGCAGAATTAATAGCGATTCGGCAGGGATTACATGTTGCGAGTGAAGCTAACTACACCCACATAGTCATGAGCTCCGATTGTAAACAAGCGGTGGACCTCGTTAACCAAGCCAACTTAGAATATGAGGATTTTTACAGTGACATTGTCATGGATTGCAGGGAGCTGCTGCGGTATTTCCAAGAGATGAGCCTGCTGTTCGTTAGGAGGAAGGACAACAAGGTTGCGGATGCTTTGTCGCATCACTGTAGGAGAGGAGGAGGGCATATTAATGTAATTCAGTATCTCCCCACCCCCCCTCATTATTGTATGGACTTACTTAACTCGGATTGTAATAGGCTTTTCGCCATGAACCTTTAAATTTATGTTATCGTTGTTCACCAAAAAAAAAAAAGTTTCCAATAATACACTCCATAGATTAAGGTTGGTACATAATATACATAGGATTAGGAATATAGGATTAGCGCGTTCTCAACTAACCCAAGAATTAAACTTTGTATATTATTGTCAACTTTGAGCAATTTGATTAGGAGTACTTCTTTGACTTGGAACTCATGAAAAAACAAATAAAACCTAATATATATAAGTAATATAACACATTATCGTTTCATTCAAGATAATCTCTTAAGAGTTCTAACAAACTCTACTATAAATAACTCTCTCTATTGTAATAAACTGATTAGTTATTTTCTAATTCAATACAATAATTTTCTCCGATTTTCTCTCTCAACCTCAAATTGAGTTTGCTTAATTCACAATTTCACAACAACGTACACGTATATATGTGAAATGGAGATGCTCGGACCTAATAATTAAAACAGACAATAAGGAAGTGGTCCAAGCATTATGCAAGAACGTGACAACAAACAAAAACATAGATTCTATTATTAAAGAGATTAGGATGTTAGCAGATAGTTTTCATTATTTTGCTTGTATGAAGGTCAAATGGGAAGAGGTCAAGCTAGCTTATAATCTAGCCATACATGCTAAAAAAAAGGCTAATTGCTCTTCTTTTCTTATTTGATTTACCCATTGTAAAAAAAAAAAAAAATTGTGACATGAGATACAAGTACAACCATGGTAAAAAGAGTGACTCCTGATCCAAAAGCAATTACTCAAATGATAATAATGCCACAAAGTAAAACGAAACAAAGATTTGATGAGATTATTGTTTCACAGTCACAGATACAAAGATTATGGGACGCGCTACATTGTCGGTTACAATTTTACAATTTTATGTATCCCAGCAATAGAAAATAAACAAAAGAAAAAGGGGGAAGCAGCTGAAGTGACGTGGAGTTGCATACCAGTAGAGTGCGCTAGCAATAAATGTAAGTTAGATATGAAATGGATAGAATACTATACTTCTGGTCCTAAGTGTAACTGTATCTTTTTTCTTCACATTAACAAAAAAAAACAAGGACAAGTGTGTAACTGTATTACTGTATTACTACTGTATGTCTGTATCTGTGTGTATATTGTAATGGTGACTGGAAACTCACGCCTTTAACTCACATGCTGTCCAGCGCGACACAAACACTTGTATATTTTCCATTAACTCTGGACAATCCTTGTTAAACCAACCTCACGCCCAGCATATGACCAGCTTTAAAGCCAAGTAATTAAACCATACATGCGATATTGTACTAAACTCTAACCAACCTAATCATTTTTTATACGGTTTTTTCACCAGTTATTCATCATGTAATTTGATGAAATTCACCAGTTACTCTATTGTTTTCAGTTATTCATCAGATACTATTGAGATTTGGTAAAAAATACTGAAATGTCCATTCCGTTAAGTTTCCTTCATATTCTTAATTCACTAAATACCTCTTACTTTTGATAAATTTCCTAAAATGTCTAACAATAGCTTAATTAGTGATTTTTATTAGTTTTTAGTTTTTTCTTTTAGCTTAATTAATACAATGAGTGGTTTTTATTAGTTTCTAGTTTTTATTTTGTCATTCATCTATTTTCTTTGTTTATTTTAGTTATCAATTCTCCCTCGTTTTGTTTTTATCTTTGTAGGTGAGTTCAGGCATGAGTTCAAAGAATCGATGTTTTTTACGTTGCTTTCCTTGCGTATAAAAGTGGTGGTCATCATCCCGTTACCTATAACGACACCACACACACCTCATCTTAACCAACACTACACTTTGAGTTTATCCTCCAGCACATCTCAGAGCCACACAACCTGACCTCTCCCATGTTTGACCACAATCTTCCCTTCAATTCATCAAACACCACCAGCCCTGATGCCCCCTAAACTACAACAACCACCACCACCCTCACATCTAACTCCCTTGCAACACCCACCTGAACTTCCTATTCCCTCCCCTATCCAAAGGCACCATCAACCCCACCGCCATCTTTAAATCACACCAAATCAATTATTGTTTCATCAAGTTACCCCCTCTGAATTAAAATTCTAATTTTACTGACTTGTTGTTCATGGCTGATTTGAGTACGAGAGAAACACAGGGAGGAGCAAAGCTAGTGGGCGTGAATTGCAAGGAGGAGCAAAGCTGGTGGTCGGGAGTTGAGGGTGAATGGTATGGGTTTCAAAGATTGGGGAGGTGGGTGAGTGGTTTTCGGGGTTTGGGGTGATTTCAGGGGGGTAGGGTGGTGGTATGGTGGTTTTCGAGAGCAGTGGATGGGGTAGGTTTCGGGGGTTAGGTGGTGGGAAAAGGTGGTTTTCGGGAGCAAGGGAGGTGGATGGGGTGGGTTTCAGGGGGTATGGTGGTTTTGGGAGCAGGTGAGGTGGTAGGGTGGTTTTGGGGGGCAGGTGGGTTTCGAGGGGTAGGGTGGGTGGAGGTTTAAAGTAATTAGGAATAATTAAAGTTTGATTAGAGTTTAATTAGGGTTAATTAGAGTTAATTTGGATTAATATTGAATGATTTAAACGGGAACCTAACGAAGTTGACGAAAACTTAACGATAGGGGTACTTCAGGAATTTTTTACCAAACCTGAGGGTACCTGGTAAATAACAAAAAACATTGGGGTGCTTGGTGAATTTTGTCAAACCATAGGGGTATCTGGTGAAAAATCCATTTTTTTTTTACTATCCTTAATTGGTATTTTCAAAAATTACAAGAGCTTAATTGTTGCATTCATCAAAATATAACTTCGACCATAAATATATGTAATTATTTATTTAAATAATACAAAAAGTTGGTATATATTTTGGAAATGTATGGGTATTGTAATATATCGAACATTTTATATTCCATCATCTGCGTTCATATATGATATATACTTCCTCTGTTTTTTTTAATTGCACCTTTTGCTTTTTTAAATTTGTCAAGACGCTTCTTTGAACGTTAATATTTCTAATTGCATATAAGTAAATATTATTAAATTTTGTATTTGGAATCCTTGTATTGAGGCAAATCTAACAAGACTTAATTTGACGGTGTTTTTTTCTTACGAAATGATGAGAAATAGCTTGACAAAGCTGGTTGATAAATAGTGCCAAAAAGCAAATGATACAATCAAACAGAGAAAGTATTTTGACTTTGTTTGTCAAGTTGTCTGCCATACAATTAGAGCTACTAATATGACAACTACATTTGCACGGAAAGATCAAACGCTACACAATTCATTCATCTCTTTTGTAAATGCATGGAAAACAAATATACATGACCGTTCGTTTATAATCGCAAATTAAAATTGCAAAATTGATGACTCGATCCTTTATTTTTTTATTTATTTTCTCCTAATTTTGTCGTTCATTTTTTATGTTTTAAAGCAAAGAATTGTAAGATTTCATTGAAGTGGTGACTAACCCATTAAAATCTACACATAAGATTGATCATGACTTCTAGTGACCATGCACGTTCATTTTCTAATGAATGTAGATGATATGGAGAAAGTCTTGGTAACCAACTGTTTGAGTCCAAAAAAGACTCAAACACTCAAAAAGTTACACAATGGTACCATTATAACCTGGTATTGGTATCAAATTGTTATCAGGATTGGTACCAAGCAACCTTACTTTGGTATCAAAATTTTCGGACAATGGTACCAATCTATCCTAGCATTGGTACCAAACAACACGCGCGTGAAATTTTTAAGGCTTAAAATGACCAAATTGCCCCCGTTTGAGTCCCCTAAGAGACTCAAACGGTTGGTTGCCTAGACAAACTCGATGATATGAAGTGACCTCATTAGATACAAGAAAGCATGATGCAACATGAAAACGTACATAAATATCATAATAGAAATTCTTAAATGATTATACTAGTTATGAGTATGAAAATTTAACGGTTTAAAATGATTCATGATTATTCGGGAAGCATTAGATTTTTCAATACCCTATCTATATTTCGTGTATGATTTGAAGGTTTGTAAAAATATGTATGACATTCTAATTTACTACTACTTTCAGCAAAGACAAAAGTGTGTTATTACAAAATGATGAGAATAAAATGTTTGGTAAAAGGCGGCTACTTTAAAGAAGTGAGTTTCAGATGAAATATACGTCACGTCATGGCTGTATGTATATGTTGTGACTTGTGAGCAATTAGCAAAGACTAGCTAGAATTTAGAGGTTGGACGAGTTAGTTGCTGCGACTACCTTCCTGTACAGGCTACATATACACTTTAAAGATGCTTTTCTTGCAATCATCAAAATACAATTGCCGCCTTTTATTCATCACATCCACTTTACATCTTCAACCTCTCTTAGGTTTTATAGAGTTAGTACTCTAGCTACAGTATTTTTTCTTTTGGTTTTTCGGTGGTTACCAAATGGCTGGTGGAGTGGTGGTGTTTTGTGGTTCTTGTTGGAAATTGAATAATGATAAGAGTTTTAAATTATTCTTGGGATTCAACCATCAACTTAAATTTTTGGTTGAGTTGGTCCTTTGATATGGTATCAGAGCCAACGTGACATAAAGACACGGGTTCAAATCTCATCCACCCCCTCATTTCTAAGTGAAATACTTAGCGCCAAGTATGAGGGAAGCTTGTGCTGCATACACACCTCAATCCCAATTGGCCCTCGCGTGAGAGAGAATGATAGAGTATTAACCTATTCCTGGAACTCCTACCATCAGCTTAAGCTTTTGTTTGAGTTGATCCTTTGACAAATACTACTACTCTCTTCATCCAACTATTATTACTAGTCATATTGGTGTTTCATGGTTCTTGTTAAAAATTTATTATCACTCTCAATTCATATTCCATATTATTGACCGTATTTAGAATATCAAAACAATAAGGATATTATATATATATATATATATATATATATATATATATATATATATATATATATATATATATATATATATATATATATATATATATATTCTCTCTTTTTTCTATTAAACGATTTTAATTTTAATAATACTTGTCAGTATACAATTTTGACCATTATTTATTTATTAATAAGTATGTATAATGAGATGAATTCAACCACTTGAATAATAAAATATGTTTCTATACATTAGTAAAAGAATTTCAATTAAATATAATATATGGATAGTGTAAAAAGTAAAAGCTACTTAACAAAAAAAATAAAGTGATATTTTTTAATTGATTTTCTTGCACTCATACCACGTTAACAATATTATTGAAACTAGGATAATTAATTTTGGGGAATTAATTTGGCGCTATTAGGAATTAGGTGAGCCTTATGTTGAGCAAGTACAAGTGTTGAATATTCTACAAACTCTCTCAATGTCTTTGTCCTAATTACAGCAAAATTGGATCAATGTCCCTATATACAATATACTCCGTTAAATCTCAAAATAAAGATGAGATCAAATTTACACAGAGTGTACATGAGTTAATTAATCGGACGAATCTGGGTACAATACAAATACACCATATTACTATAATATTCCTAAAAGACAGGGAAAACCCACCAGATCTAGGTACTTCATAAAAAATTTGTTTGGATACATCTTAAAAGAAAACTAGTGTACTTGAATATACTCTTGCGGTCTTCCCCGCGAAATTCGTTAATTGAAGTGCACAAAAATTCTGATACAACTGTTATTTCTTTTAACATGTAGTAGTACTGTGTCAATGACTAGTGACTTACTGAGTAGTACAGCTCAAGTCTACTGAATCGATCAAATAAGCTCAAAGAGTAATTTTGTTTTTCAAGATAAATTCTCAAAACAGATTGTAGGCTTTTCTATACTAAATTTTTTCTAGTTTTTTTTTTTTTTGAAAAATTATACATCATGCTATCATTTATCAAAAGTTCTATATGTTTTTAAACTTGATTTATAAAGTGTGACGTAACATGCTTAAATGATATGTTTTATATTTTCGAAGATATTCTTCTTTAATCTACATCATAAATTGACAATTTAAAATATAGAATTTGATTTGATGGTTCTATCTTATTGAATAAGATGATCATAAGTAATTATATATATTAGTTTGTAATTATATCATCTTAGGAGCATATTATTCTTTAAGGTATAATACTGTTTCTATGCTTATAACTTCTTATTTTGAATGTGTTAATTTGACTAACATATTTTGTTATACTTTTTTGGTTTCGATATTTCAAGTCATCCCAAATTTATGGTTAGACATTTCGATGGTTGCTTCCTCGTGGAGATCTAGAAATTGAAATCTTAGCCTCCTCTCACTTCATTTCTTCTTCCTGGATCTAGCCAGTGTTATGGTTTAATTTTCTCTCAAGTAGTCAATTACCCATGTTCTCAGTCGGACTTTGGTTCTCTAGCCTCTTGATTAACTTTTCTCCTCCCTCTTCGGCTGGGCCTCGCTTGGTGTTCTATCAAGTCAACGATTCGTTCTTGGTGGGTCGTGGGTTTTGCATCGCTGGTGCTTGTCGCGGTGGATCGTTCACTGGTTTTCGTTCATTGGTTTTTGTTCTCAATGGGTCGTTTACGGGTGTTTAGTTCACTGTTGTTCTTTGGCGGCTCCGGCGAAGGTGTCCCTTGGCAGCGGTGACAGTGCGGATCTCGGGCCTGCTGTTATGGAATATTTGGGAGCGTTTTAGTGGTGTTTGTCTTTCCCCCGTGACGAGTTTCAATGAGGGTGTTCATCTTCGGTTGGGTCTGGGGAGAAGGTGTTTTTGCCGCAGCGAAACTTCCACTTGTGTTGATCCCTTTTCTTCTTTTCTGTTTAATTGAAGGTTGTATGATCTTGTGACCATCCTTCAGGATGCTTTAGGTGGTGTTTCTTTATAGAGACACCTCCTAGTTTTCTTTCCTAATAAAAAAATAAAAATAAATAGAAACACACAATACCTAACCACTACCTAACAAAGTCATACATATACGAGTACTCGAGTAGGGGTGTCAATTGGATAGAGCGGATACGAAAAATATACCAACCACTATTCTTTTGGCTTAACAAAACTAAACTTGATTTGTCTGAAATGGATGAAAGTGAATGAAAACTATGAGAGTAAAATAACTAAACTTAACTAAACTAAACTAAATTTTTCTAAACAGAATTTATTTAAATTAAATTGAACTAAATTTTCATTTATTCAGTTCAAAATAACAGAGTCTAAAACAAATACACAAGGAAACATAAACAAGAGGAAGATAGTCAAATGATTTCGTGGGTACTTTTGGTAGTATCAAGTATATTACGTAATCAAACTTCTACCTCTACTATCTACTCCTCACTGTTCCCTTGCCGTTAAGCACCCACTCTCCCAAATACTACTACCTTTACACTTTACAATCCTCCCTTTACTTTCTCCCACCTAATTATTACGATTTAACAGTTTAACATTACAACTTGAGATTATTTTACTACAAATATTAAGAAACTTATATTACTATAAAGATCAAATAGATCACATCACTAAAAAAAAAAAATCACCACCATAAAATAAAAAAATCCAATAAAAAAAACAGAAACTTCTTCTTCAATATTATAACTTGTCTTACATCTTCTCTTCTTTTTATATTTCACTTACTCATCTCTCTCAATAACAACACTGTTGCATGCTCAAATACTTGACTCTTGAAGAGAGAGAAAATTTAATTCAGATCTGTTGATTCTACCAATCTTCTCGGACTGAGCCGACACTGAGCTAACTCACCGATTCGTAACTCGCTGGTCAACTACCGAGTCCTAACTCGGAATGTGCAGCAGCAACTACTAAAGACTCCGGCGATGCTAGCCGGAACTCCGTTAACGGAGAGAATATTCCGGCGAAGCTCCGGCGAGTGAACGTGAAGAGGAAGGAAAGATGTTTAAGTGGAGAAGTGAGAGAAATAGGATTACTGCTGTTTTCAAATTACAATTCCACGCTACTCAGGTAAAAGTGTCGGCAATGTTGATTATTCATCAATTAATCCTTTTTTTTTGTAATTAATTGGATGATAATTTGCTTAATAGTGCAATTTGAATTTGAGTTTGTTTTTTTTAGGTTTCTGAATATGGAGGAAATGGATTGGTGATATCAGTAGTACCAGCGGAGAATGGTAAACCAACGGCGAGATTAGAAAAATCATCAGTGAGAGAAAATTGTTGTTATTGGGAGAATCCAATCTTTGAAACTGTAAAATGTATACAAGATCCTAAAACTGGCAAGATTCAGGAGAGAATCTATTACTTTCTTATCTCCACTGTACGTTTTTTTCTTTTATTTTTATTTTATTTTGATTTTGGTTGAAATTTCGGTATATTCTTTGGCTTAATTGGCTAATTAAGTGTTTAAATTATGTGCAGGGATCACCAAAAGGTAGTTTAGTCGGAGAGTTTTCTGTAAATATAGCAGATTATGTAACAATAACGAAGGCTTGTTCGGTTTCTTTTCCATTTAAGAACTCGAATTCGGACTCATACTTGCATGTTAGTGTTCAATCTCATTGATAATGTTGTTGAATATTGAAAAGAGAAGTATAATTTGTAGTTGGAGTGTTGAATGTTCAATGATGTTAACAATGTGGTTTATTGATGGTGATATATAGGTTTCAATTCAAAGGATACAGGAAAATAGTAATTTTAGTAGAGTTCAAAGGTGAGATAATGTGGTGTTTCTGTATTTCATATGCTTTTTGTTTTTTGGTAGTAATCTTAATTCAAGAGTTTTTGAGTATATTGCTGACATGTAATGAGGATGTGCAGAGATCTTGAAGAAAATGAAGGTGTACGAGTTGAGGACGATAAGAGTTTGAGGCGACATTTTAGCAATGGTGATGTTCAGCAAGGTGCCATGCCGAATTCTGTTGAAGTAAGGTCTCTCATTCTGTACTTGTTTCTTTTGTTGTCTTTGATATTATGGTTATCTGAGAGATTCATCTTAGAATGTACTTAATTGATGCAAAAGTGATTATTAATGTCATCATTCTGGTTTATTGGTCTGTGAGGTTGATATAATGGTAGTGATTCTCATCCTTCCATTTTTGTTTTTGTTTTTGTTTGGTGTGGTTTTTTTTCTTTTTTATTATCCAGGATCAACCCTTGAGAAAGACTGCTTCACACCCAGTGGGGTTAAATAATACACGTAGAGGCTCCAATGGATCAGACATCACGTTGTCGAGTTCTGATAGCAGCTCAGGACTGAACACTCCACGGGAACTTGGAGTAAGAAATAGTAATACCAGTAAAGATCAGATCTCAAACAGCTCAGGCTATCAAGATCAGCAGAAAACACAGTGGGATTTGGCGATTGTCCCTGTCAATGACTCGAGCACTGAATATTCGATGAATAGTCCTAGAGATCTGTTTCCTACTTTGCGATCTTCAATGGGTTTGGATGATTCTGTTGACAAACTCAAAGCTGACCTTGTTGCTATATCTAGGAGGGCAGAGGTGTCTGAGTTAGAGTTGCATACTCTACGAAAGCAGATAATGAAGGAAAGTAAAAGGGGGCAGGATTTGATGAGAGAAATCACAAGTCTGAAAGAGGAGAGAAATGCACTCAAGGATGAATGTGAAAAGCTTAAAGCTTCTCGTAGACGCTCTGATGATCAAAGAGCTAGAAGCAAATTCCAGTTTGAGGGGGATCCGTGGACTCTTATCGAAGTAATCAGAGAAGAGTTGGACTACGAGAAGGAAATGAATGCCAATCTTCGGTTACAGCTGTCAAAGACGCAAGATTCAAATGAAGAATTGATTCTTGCTGTGCAAGATATGGAGGAGATTTTGGAGAAGAATGGTAAAGGAGTTTCCCATCTCCCAAACAGGTCAATATCTGGAGAAAGTGCTGTAGAGATAGAGGAAAGTATCCTAAAGAGCCAGAGTGATGACGATGAAGAACAAAAGGCTTTGGAAGCCCTTGTGAGGCAGCATAGTGATGCACAGGAGACATATATGCTTGAACAGAAGATCATGGATCTATGTAGTGAAATCGAAATGTATAGGCGAGATAAAGATGAATTAGAGATGCAGATGGAGCAGCTTGCCCTAGATTATGAAATATTGAAGCAAGAGAACCATGAATTCTCTAGTAGACTGGAACAAAGTCATCTCCAAGATCAGCTAAAGATGCAATGTGATGGCTCTAGTTCTTATGCTGTCATGAGAGAATATGAAGCCGAGAGACTGAAGCTGGAAAACGAACTCAATGAAAAAGCTGAAGAACTATCACATTCTTTAGCAGCAATACGGGATCTTGAAGCTCGTAGTACAATCCTTGAAGACGAGCTGCAGAAGCAGGCAGAAGAATTTGATGCTGAGATAAAAGCCGTTTCAAGTGCCAAATTGGAACAGCAGCAGAGAGCTGCCCTAGCAGAAGCAGCTCTTGGTGAGTCTGGTGCTCTCATAAATGAACTCGAAACATTGATAAAGGAGTTCAAGGTTGAACGTGAGAAGCATATAGCAGAGTTGTCAAGCTCTTCGCATGCCATAAAGGAGCTTGAAACTCATAGCGACAATCTGGAGGAAGAACTAGAGACACAAGCACAAAAGTTTGAAGCTGATATGGAAGCTCTAGCTCATGCGAAAACAGAACAGGAGCAAAGAGCTTTAAGGGCTGAAGAAGCTGTTGCCCATTCTAATACTACCATAAATGAGCTTCAAAACCATGTCAAGAATCTGGAGACCAAACTCAAAGTGCATTCAGAAGAGTCTTCCGGTTATTTGGCTGCAATGAGGGAACTTGAAGCCCAAATACAAAATCTCGAAGAAGAGATAGAGAAACAGGCAGAAGGGTTTGTAGCTGACCTGGATACTGTTACACGTGCGAAAGTGGAGCAAGAGCAGCGAGCAATTCGAGCAGAAGAAGCCCTAAGATTGATGAGATGGAAAAATGCTAATACAGCTTCAAGAATTCAGGACGAATTCAAAAGACTCTCCTCACAAATGCAGTCATCATTTGAAGCCAACGAGAAGCTTGCAAGCAAAGCGTTGACTGAAGCTAGTGAACTGCGACTGCAGAATCGTCATCTTCAGGATATGCTTCAGAAGGCTCATGAGGATCTTCAGTATGCTAAAGATGAATATGAAACAAAACTGCATGATTTAGACCGTCAAATCGACATGAAATCCACTCGTATAGAGCAAATCGAGGTGGAAATTCAAGAGAAGTCCATGCAGGTAGAAACCCAGACAAAGCTAACTGATAAACTTCAGAGAAGTGTTGCAGCTCAACAATTGGATCACAGATCAGAGATAGAGAGACTTACCTCTGAAAACAAGTCGCTGGCTGAACAGATAAAAACACTGACCAAAGAAAAAGATATGCTTGTTCAAAGAGAAAATACAGAAAACAGAAATTCAGTGAAGGAGATAGCAGGAAAGTCGTTCGAGGAATTGATCGTGCTGAGAAATCTCAAGGATGAGAAGGAACAGGCGGTTACAAGTCTGACATCTGAAGTGGAAGAACTAAGAGCTCAGTGTGACAACTTGAAGAATTCCATATTTGAAGATGAGTTAGAGAAGGAGAAACTAAGGAAACAGGTGTTCCAACTTAAAGCTGATTTAAAGAAAAAGGATGAAGCGATTTCGAGCATTGAGAAGAAGTTCAAAGAGAGTAATGGACGAGCCATAGTTCAAGATAAAACGAAAGCTACTTCTAAAAGTACAAAATCTGAACGTAATCTAAAGGAGATTGGTTCTAAAGAAGTAGCCGCATTAAAGGAGAGAGTAAAATTACTTGAGGTAAAAACTTTCTTCTCTACTTTCTGAAATTTTTATGGGTATCATTTTTGCCAATAATTTGATAATTACATGGTATGCACCATATTGACATAATCGCGTAACAATATTTGAGTATTTTTATGTTGTATTTTACAATGATAGGAGCAAATTAAGTCGAAGGAAGCTGCCTTAGAGACCTCTACAATTGCTTTCCTGGGGAAGGAGAAGGATCTTCATGGTAAGATCGGGGAACTCGAAACTAAATTGAGAGAAAATCAGAGTAATCCAGCCGTTGGTCATGATGAATTAAAACAGGTTTGAAGATTGAATTTGCTTCTTCTGTACATCAGCTATGACTATTTGAGTGTGCATTTGTACTGTGTATCATAATATTGAAACACGAATATGCACACGAACTTATAACTGTCTTCGTGATATGAATTGAAGTAGAATTACTAATGTTTGTACGTTTGATGACTCAGGAAAAGGTTTCTGTTGGGACACAAGTATTCTGTCATATGCCTGAAGAAGCAAGTGTTACAGATGAAAACTCCAACAATGTGGAGTCCAACAGGTAGGTTGATCAATGTATATACATTTTTGTTTCGTTTTGTTTTGTTATGTTTCTTTTAAATATAAAACTGATCCGATCTTTCTCCCTTCATATCCGTCAGCAACTGTCAAGTTGAATCCGATAGCCAACCAAAGCCTTTAGATAATGATTCGGGAGACCAGCAGAAGATTGATGTTTTGTTAAAAGAGATGGTTTTGTTAAAGGAACGAAACAGTTCCATGGAAATTGATTTATATGAAATGCAGGAGAGATACTCGGAGATAAGTTTGAAATTCGCTGAGGTAGAAGGCGAAAGGCAGCAGCTTATGATGAAGGTGCGCAACCTTAAAAATGCAAAGAAGAGTTGAGAATAAGAATTCTTCTTAAACTCCCGGAGTTTTTGGTAACAACATTGGTACAAAGCATAATAGAGGTTTCCCACACAGTGAAAATGAAAACTAAAAAAAGGTTGTATTATTGACCTTATTCTGGTGAATAAGATCATATGTAAATTTGCTACATTCTTTTTCTTCTTTTTGTTTGATTCTCCCCCTTGGTCTTCAAAAATCTAAAGTGTATGTTAAATATTGGAGTTTTAGAGGCTATACTGTACCACATAATTGCTTGAATAGACTTGTTGATTTTTGTTTTTTCAGTATTTTGTTATTTGTACATTTCATACTTAATTAAGGGTATAGTGTGCTGGGCGTGAAGTTCTTCAATTACAGTAGATGTTGCAACTTAAAATTGTAGTTTATGAAGTAGTCAAATCTGAACTTTAAATGAGACAACTAAATCAACATGGAAGCTATTGAGCGTGCTACCTATTCACCTTACAATAATAAGTTCCATTAAATTATAAATGTAAGTTCCGACAAGTATAAAAAAAATATTCTTCACCTTACAAAATAAGTTCCATTAAAATATAAATGTAACTATGTAAGTTGCGACAAATACCCAAAAAAAGTTCACCTTACAAAAATAAGTTCCATTACTTATAAATGTAAGTTTCGACAAGTACCATAAAAAAATTCTCTACTTAAGTTTAGCAAAATTCAGGTGAAGCGAATGCACCAAGGAGTATCCTATCTTCATCTCTAATAGCATTATGAGTTATGAGAGAAAAGTATTGACGTGATTTTGGTAATATCAGTAACAGTTTTCGGCCCACCATTCCTAACAATGAATGATACAACAAGGCCAGACATCAAAGAAAGGACATACTCTAAGAATGAGAATGTGGAGTAGCAAATTGTTTTTGATGGTGCACCACCATCACGTGACAACTTGATTTTATGCTAAGATGTGGGCCTGGCATTATATTGATAAATGGTAATTCATCAGTTGGGCAGATCTAATTGTAGAGTCACAAATGTTAATAGTGTTGTGTCTTCATCCAATGTTAAAGCACCTCCGTCGTCTCCAAATAGTTTGTGTCTTGGTGATTTGGTCAACTGATATTATGTATTTGTGTTCGTTTGTGTGACGAAACATCCACTCAAATGATGCTGTAATATGATGAGTAGCCTACATACTCTTTTCATTGTGAAATGATATTTCTATGTTGTTTTTCTTTCCTTTTTTTTCTCTCAAATGGATTTTAAATAGGAATAAAAAATGAAAGGAATATATATTATGAATAATAGTTGTAATTCTATTTGTCAATGATCCTATATACATTTCGGTTCTATTAGAGAACGGAAATGTATATATTATTCATGCACTCCTCTTTGACTAATTACTATGATTTATATGTAATGACAAGTATAATCATTAAAACAGTGTTATATTAGTCTTAATATATATTTACAAAATATTGTTATGAAAATAGAGAGAAGGGAACAAGGGGAAGGAAACTGTAGAATGAAAAATGGTAGTTATCTTATTCAATAGGCACAAAAGTATGTATATACAAGTCAAGGGTATAATGGACATTCACAATATATACATTTATAACACCCCATTCTTGAATGTCCGTTATCTAAAATAAATACAATGCCTTATAATTCACATAAAATGATGCTTCATTAAAACCTTGCCTGGAAAACCATGTGCGACAAAACCATGATTAATGAAAAAGAGTACATCGTAGTAACTCACCTTCATGTTTACATCACTTAAAATATCTGAATTGACACATTCCAATCTTGTAAGCTACTTGACTGGATTTGTAGAATTTGCACGTCTCTATGCTTGTGATATATCATCTTGAACAACAAATGTATTATAAGAAAACTCTCTGTTCAAGTTCATATAACTTCTTTATGTGCATATTATATTGCCTCATCAAAACCTTAGCTTGCTAGGAAAAACCCAATAACGTAGTCGAAGGAAAAAAGAGTGCAAGAATTAATCATATTCTTTACCATCGATATATCATGCGCACATATTTCATTTACGTCGTAAGTCAATTCATCACTTTATTTCATATGACATAGTATATGCCTTCTTCAGGAAACTATAACTGCATGGAATACTTTGTCACCCAAATAAGACTACACAATTATCATTTGTCCATGGCGACATCTTATTAATGAACTGACTTTCCACCATCACGGTATTTCAGGATCATATAAATCCAATATTACATGAAATCACTTTACCAATTGGATATTACATACTAAAATTTCAGGTTGAGTTTAACATTAATCTTGCTCTTTAGTACTCTTCTAAAACCTCCACAATCATATCATAATCATAAGCCATGGTAAAGGTTCATATGTTGCTAATACAAGTTCTTCAGAAACTTTTATTTCAATAAATATGATTAATCATTGTATAATCATGGAGTCCTTCTAGGACTATTATAGGAGAAACTTCATCTAGTAGAGATACTCATAAAGATAAAATATAATGTTAGTAGTAAATCATGAGCACCTATATGAAACTAAATTTAGACTAATGCATTATATATGACATAAACATTATCCATGATAAATTTACTATCTATATGTAAATGAAGATTTAATCAGTAATGCAAATTAAACTGTACAATTCAAATAAATTCATGAATTGATCGGACTTCAGGTCCACAAGCTCGTTTTTATATTATCATGTCGACACCATAATCAACTCAACTATGATCCCCATCCATAGTTTTGTGTAACTCACACGCATGTTCATATCAGTTCCACGTAGGGGTGTGGAAAAATACCCGATCCTATATACCCGATCTGAAATTCCGGATATCCGATCCGATTTTAAGATTTTGGATATTTCAGATCGGGTATCCGGAAAAAATTTCGGATTTTTGAATCGGATACTGATCGGGATTTTTCAAAATTGTCAACGAACCCGATCCGAAAATCCGGTGATCCGATCAGAAAAGTTCGGATATCCGAAAATTTCGGATCGGATTCGGATCGCAATTCCTCCGATTCGAAATTTTCGGATATCCGAATTTTCAGATCGGATCTTAGATACCCGACATTGAACTCCCCTAGTTCCACGTACATACCAGTATATATTTTAAAAATCCTTTCAAATATGCATATTGGGTATTGTTCAATGATATATGAATAACTATTTGGAAGGTACCATTCTTTCCCATATAGGTCATCTATTTTCGTTTATATATCCATCCCTTTTCTTAGGCACTTTATATTTTGTAAGATTTATCTTGATTCCATTATTCATGCATCAACATATATACCAACTGTAGTTTTCTCGCCACAAATTGAACATTGTGATTACAATAGTGGAATCCAAACTTTCAATTTTTTTTTTTTTTTAAAGAAAAGGGATTTCATTAATATTTCGCCAAACGGCACTTACAAGTCATTTCTGAAAAACATAAAATTCTAATAAAAATACATATCACCCTAGAAATGTAAACATCGCAGATTTGACTTAATATTGCCTTAATAAAAATCTTCATCTGAAGTAATGCAATCTGTGAGTTCGCTCTGGTTCGGCATACGATCTGCAGATGCGGAAATTTTGGGATGAGCGTACTCCAATAGTCTTCCATAATTTTACAGAAGTTGTGAAACCCTAATTTTTCATGTTAAGTCTCGAACTTCAACCAATGAGAATAATTTCTCATACCTAAAAACAAAAGAACCATACTCACAACTCCCATAGGAGAGAAGGAGATTTCCAAAACAGAAACTAAAAACCCCATAAAAGGGTTTGAGAAAATCTCATAAAGAGATACTAATTTATTGAACAAAACAAGAAAATGAACTAAAAACTGAAAATAAAAAGGAAAAAGGAGCTTACCATGGATGAAAACATCCATGGCAGCCCCCTAATTGATGAAGAAGGGGTAAGGGAGGCTAAGATTTTAGAGAGAGAAAAAGAGAGGGGAGGCCAGGTTTTCAAATTAGTGGGAGGAATCCAAACTTTCATATTGCACTTCAGGTGTATCAATACGATTAAATTGGAAAGAAACTCTAATGTTTAATACTTTGTTTAGGCTACATTTTTCCTTTTCTTTAATATGACAAAACTATTTATTAGTTGGATTTAGACTTTAATTGCAAAAATATAAAGGTGGATAAAATTGACACGACACATCAATCCAACCCAACCCTATATGGAATTAGCGGGTCTAGGTTAAGGTTTTCAACACGTTTAAGAAAGTGGGTTGACTTGACACAATCTATTTGTTAAACGAATTGGGTCGTTAGAATTGAACAGTTTAACCCGTTAAGGTTTTCAACACGTTTGAGAAAGTGGGTTGACTTGACACAATCTATTTGTTAAACGGATTGGGTTAGAGCTGAACATTTTAACCCGAAACCGACATGACAACTCGTTTAACTACTATTTTACCATGAACATTATTAGTTGGGCTTGAAATAATTTAAATACATTTCATAAATATATAAGAGTTATTCTTTGGTTGTACGATTTTGTTTATTTAGGTAAGATACTAGCATATAAGATGTGGGTTAAGAAATATATGATATACATTCGTTTAGTTTATGTATATAAGGGCAGTTGAGCACTTGATAAATGGCCAGGTAGTTCGTTTAATAAATGGGTCGGGTTAGAGTTAAGTGTTATTGACCCATTTAATAAACGGACAGTGTTAGGGTTGAGAGTGTTCAACCCGTTTACTGATGGACTCGACACTTATATGACACGACATGTCATGACCAATTTACAAGTTCTATAAAAATGTGATGTGGCTTAGCTTGGTGGTAAAATAATGATATTCTAAATAGATGATGAAGGAATTGAAATCTATTGCAGAATTTTTTTTGGGCCAAATATAATGAGAGGACACATGGCAGCAAAGAAATGCGACTGACAATATATTGCCATGTCAGCTCTTGAGACAGGGAGGGTGACATATGGCGGGGGATAGTTCTTCCCCAGACACATTTTATAATAATTGAGATTATCTGGATTTGTATTCATGGTTCTAGCTTTGCCATAGTAACATGGTTTCTTCATTATGGGTATTATTCTCTTCTTTATTACAGAACATACGTAAAATTTGCCATATTTAGGTCATTTAATCAAAAGATATCACATTGGCTTGGAAGCTGCTGCACTATATTGGCATTGTTTAGATATGCTTGGGTTGTTTGTCTCTCTGTATTTGGTGGGGTGGGGCGGGTAAAATCACATACTCCACATTGAAGGAGCAAAATTATGTACTACAGCTTTTCCTAAGAACTACTTCAGCTTATAAAGCAAAGTTTCTGCGTTTTTATCTATTTATGGGTGTACTAGATTTTCATCTAATCTTAGCTCGCTAGATATTTAAATTCTCATAATTGATTTAGAATCTTAACAGAATTACTTTATCAAATATAGTTGTTTTTTTTGGTTGTTGTTTGCACCCGGTTCACCCTTCGGGCTACATCCGGATCGAGGTCAAGTTCGGGCTGATTAGGTTCCATTTCTCCCAAGGGTGTTGCGGGGATTCGAACACGGGTCCGTCCTACCAAAGTCAGTCCCATCACCACTTAGCCAACACTTACTTGGTATCAAATATGGTTTATGAAGATTATCTAAGATCTTGATTTTCCGTTAAAACAAGATATATTTTTAATAGAAGATTTTTTTTCCAAAGTGTCTCACAAATGGTTTAGACGAGGAAATCTTGAAGCAGAGAGTTATATGCGTTGTCTTTAGTTTTTTCCTTACCATATTGTAATAGATTTAGACAAATAAGAGTGCAACAGTTAGTCAGGAATTGATTACCTCAAACCTTTTTTTTTTTGGTTTTTAAAGAAGAAGTGAAACCTATTTTCATTAATTAAAGTCATATGACATCTCAATAGATAAACAATAATAACAAAACGAAAGGTAACAAAGCCAAGTAGAAATACTTTCTCCGTTTCATTTTAGATTCAACAAAATATCTATTTGTTGCATTATTTAAAACGAAACAAAGGAAGTAAGGCGAGTTATCAATTCTTTGTCTCCATGCAACTTTCTAAAAGTAGTGGATGTGTTGTTCCATTTATTTGAGAATGAAGAACATTTCTTAGACTGACTCAGCAGACTGTTAATGAATGATTGATAATCATTACTCTATTAGAAGTTAGAACCGCATAACAAATTAAACAATTTATAAATCACTAATACCAAACTAATCAAAAGAACCAGAGATCTTGTAAGTTGTAACTTCTATAAAAGAAAGTATTAATTCTTATACAATACAAGAGAGATTTTTAAGTTATTCGCGGACATATATAGAGCTCGAACTTATTGTGCAAGTGTGGGAAATAATACTTTCCTTTGAATCAATTCCCTTTGCTCCTCAACTAAAATGAGAAATTCAACACATATCTCTATTATATAAGTCAAGGGAGAGTTATAGTGTCTCATATAAAAAGATATATATATTCCTAATTTAAGATATTAAAAAATCTATCTAAAGTTTCTTATTCATTTCCTGATTTACAATTATGCATAATAAGAAAAGTTGTGAAAAGAGAAAACTAACGTAAAATAGTTTAGAATTGCCATCAAAAGATTAATTACAATGAGGAAACTAACATATAACGACGTAAGAAAATTTCCAACAATTGTATAGCCAAAAATACAAAGTTTTCTTTTACCTAAATATTCAGTAACAATTACAAAGAATATATATTAAAAGTTCATAAAATTAAAGTACCTAGAAAAAAAAAGTAAATCTAATTTCTCTATTTTTTAATTTCATAATTATCGTAGTCAAGATGTTATTGATCAAGAAAAACAGTTAAACCTGATGATGAGAAAAAGTAAGCGTAGAACAACTTCACTTATCTTCATTATTTTCAATCTTATGTATTGTAAATATATATAAATTGTAAGTACGAAGTACATGTTTATATTTCGCATAATTTAATGTTTTTTACAATTCCAAATATCAGTATTAATACTAATACGTTGTTACATACATCGTGTGCATACGACACTAGTAATCAATAAATGTGTTGTTGTAGGACATATTGATCATGATATCATCTCTACATATAATAATAATAATAATAATAATAATAATAATAATAATAATAATAATAATAATAATAATAATAATAATAATAATAATAATAATAATAATAATAATAATAATAATAATAATAATATAATAATAATATAATAATAATAATAATAATAATAATAATAATAATAATAATAATAATAATAATAATAATAATAATAATAATAATAATAATAATAATAGCAATTGATTGCCAGGGTTGTCTGCCAGATTATGTTATTTATTTTCTTGATTGTCTTCGTAAACAACTAAAGAACAATATTTGACATACATTTTCTTTAATCTAGTACTACACTACTTAATGAAGTACAGCACACTGAAGTACAGCATACAACAGCAGCAGCTGAGATCACTGAAGCCACATCAGCTAATTAGTCATAACAGAATCTGTTATTCTGTTATTAGTTTGTTATTGTACTAAGCTGATCCTATTGGTTGTATAGTTGTAAGCTAGTATCCTATTGGTTACAACTTGTCATTGCTTGTACTATATAAAGTACTGCTGCTGTAATAATTAAGACTATCAATAAAATTTCTCTCTCTCTTCTCTCCTTCATTTCTATTCTCTCAATATATGTTAATGGAGTTTGATTGAAGTTTATAAAACTTCTTTATGGTATCAGAGCAGATAATTTCACTCCTGGTGAATTACTGCATCAAAATTCCGCACAATTAAATTGAAACAAAATATCGACTGCAAATCATCTGTAGTTTTTCTTTCAAATTCTACAATAAATCAAGATTGCAGATCAAATCAGGTTTTGTGTTCAATTTTCTTCAAAATTCATTTGAATTCAGAGGTTTCTTAGTCATTTGTTGTCAAGATTCTGATTATCCTTCTAAGAATCTGAGCTTAAAAGAATTGTTAAATCAATTTTAGCTAAAATGACTACAGAATCATCTAATCTTTCTAAAAATCCTACTCAAGATCCTCTATCTCCATACTTTATTCATCCAAATGAAAACACATCTCTTCCATTAATTTTCTGAAAAATTCAATGGAGAAGGTTATGGAGAGTGGAAGAGGAGTATGAGAATTGCATTGTCTGTGAAAAACAAGCTTATGTTCATTGATGGCAGCCTTCCTAAACCTAGTATTAATAGTGCTGAATACAAGGCATGGGAGAGGTGCAATGACATAATCATCTCATACATATTGAGATCATTAGAAGCTCCAATTGCTAAAAGTGTCATATATCTGAATTCTGCTGCTGAAATTTGGAAAGATCTTGAAGAAAGATTTTCACAAATTTCTGGACCTCAATTTTATAACCTTCAGCAGAATCTTACTGAAATTTCACAAGGATCTTTATCCATCACAGAATATTACACAAAATTAAGGCTGTTTGGGATGAGTTAAGCGCCATAAGACCTCTGCCTTCTTGTTCTTGCAGTGGTTGCACATGTAAACTAACTCAAGAATTTATGAAACAGCAAGATGAAGATAGATTGGTGCAAATGTTGAGAAATTAGACCCTAAATATGCTAATGTTAGGTCTAACATCCTTATGATGCAGCCTCTTCCTACAATGTCAGTAGCATACAAGCTTTTAGTGCAAGATGAGAAACAAAGGCAAGCAGCAACTAACAGTTATGCAGGAAATCAGTTAGTGTATGCTAATGCTGTGGATAGCAAGGAGTATTCTGGAAGAAATGCTAAAAACAAGATGGTTTTTCAAAATTCAGGAAGAAAGATTGTGGTTGGAGGTGCTAAAACCAGACCATATTGTGAGCATTGCAAGAAACCGGTCATACTATTGATGTTGCTGGAGAATTCATGGCTTACCAGCACACCTCAAGAAAGGAAAGAACATGACGCAGCATTGGCTCATGGAGATGATGGAAATGATGATAACACAGAAGGAGATCACATCACTCAAATTTCTGAAGAGCAGTTCAACAGCCTCATCAAGCTTCTTACTGTTCAACAACAAGATTCTTCATCATCCTCTCAACATGATCTCTCTGGTGGTGCAGCTGCTGCTGCTGCTAATGTGGCAGGTATTTGCTTAGTCATCAATTCTCATCATAGGTGGATTATAGACAGTGGTGCTACAGACCATATATGCAACACCTTGGATTTATTTAGCTCTTATGAAGTGTTTAATAGAGTCCCAAACACTATTACTATTGCTGATGGTAAGCAAGTGGTTGTTGAACATATAGGCAGGGTTCAGTTTGATAATGGGATCACATTGGATAATGTTCTTCATGTCCCTAGTTTCAAATTCAATCTATTGTCTACTCACAAGCTATGCAAAGACATGTCATGTGAAATTACTTTCACATCTGATCTTTGTCTGATCCAGGATCACTCTCACCAGCATTCAGTGGTTCTTGGTGAATTACAATCTGGTTTATATCAAGTGACAGAGGATCACCCCCATCTTCAAGAAAGCACTCTAAAAGAATCTGCTCTTGTTGCTGAATCAACTGATGCTCAACTTTGGCACCTCAGGTTAGGGCACTTACCTTTCAATAAATTGCACCTCATCAATAGTAACATTCCTCATAATGTTGCTTCTGACATTATATGTCAAGTATGTCCTAAAGCCAGACAAACAAGGTTACCTTTTCCTTTGAGTAATTCTACTACAAATAAGTGCTTTGAAATTGTACATGTAGATACTTGGGGACCTTATAAGTCTAAAACACATGATGGTTTCTCTTGGTTTCTTACCTTAGTGGATGATTTCTCAAGGAACACTTGGACGTTTTTGATGAAATATAAAAGTGATGCTGTGCTTATACTTCAATCTTTCTCTGCCATGGTTAACACTCAGTATAATGCTCAAATTCTTTGCTTAAGAACTGATAATGCTAAAGAATTTTGTGAGGGAGACATATTGGATCTTTTCAATTCACAAGGTATTAAACATCAGAAGTCTTGTACTGAGAGCCCTCAGCAAAATGCAGTAGTAGAAAGAAAGCATAGGCACTTATTGGAGACTGCAAGAGCTTTACTTTTTCAAAGTAGAGTACCTGTGCAATTTTGGGGAGAGTGTTTGGTCAACACATCTTATTAACCGGATGCCTTTGAGAAGTGTTGGCTTTGTTTCTCCATATGAAAAGTTGAATGGTGTTAAACCAAATCTCACTCATTTAAGAGTATTTGGATGCTTATTTTGTCTCTACTCTCAAAGCTCACAGGTCTAAATTTGATCCAAGGGCTAACTTTTGCATCTTTCTTGGTTACCCTCCTGATCAAAAGGCCTATAAAGTGTTTTGTATTAGCACTGGTAAAATGGTTGTATCAAGAGACATTGTCTTTCATGAACACCACCTTCCTTATCATTTTCTTAACCAAACTTCTGCTTCTTCTCATTCTCCTATCTTCTTACCTGTTCATACTCCTATAAACATGGACATTGATTTCATTGTCCCTGAACCTCTCATCCTTGATATTCCTGACCCTACATCCATCTCTACTACACAAAACTCTCCTGTCACCACCTATTCTTCTCCTGTATCCTCTTCTTCTCCTCCTTTTATTCCTAACTCCACCATTCCAAATTCCCTTCCATCTCTTGAACCTAGACATTCTACTAGACCTAAACACAAACCTGTCTATTTAGACAACTATGTGTGTGTTGCAGACACATTTACAGAACATTGGTGTAACATTGTCTATTTCACTCATCTTCCCTCCCCTATCCAAGCCTTTATAAACCACACTACCACCATTTCTGAACCTGTTAACTACTGGGAAGCCTCTCATCATGAAGGTTGGGTTCTGGCAATGAAGAAGGAGTTGGATGCACTCATTGCTAATGATACATGGGACATGGTTTCTCTTCCTAAAGGTAAGAAACCTATAGGGTGCAAGTGGGTATATAAGGTCAAGTTGAAGGCTGATGGATCAATAGAAAGGTTAAAGGCTAGGCTTGTAGCCAAAGGGTTCACTCAAAAATATGGGCTGGACTACAAGGAAACTTTCTCTCCTGTGGTGAAAATGACTACCATCAGGTGCCTTCTCTCTGTTGCAGCATCTCACAAATGGCCTCTTCATCAATTAGATATAAACAATGCCTTTCTTCATGGCATGTTACATGAAGAGGTTTATATGAAAGCCCCTGAGGGTTATCCTAACCCTTCACACCTTGTATGCAAGCTTAAAAAGTCTCTTTATGGACTTAAGCAAGCATCAAGGCAATGGTTTGCCAGATTAAATGAAGAACTTGTCAAGCAAGGCTATGTACAATCTAAGAATGATTATTCACTCTTCTTGAAGAAGGTTGATTCTTTTCTCACAATAGTGGCTGTTTATGTTGATGATATTATCATCACAGGCTCTAATACAACAGAGATTATAATCCCTCAAACAGCATCTTCACACCACTTTCAGTATTAAAGACTTGGTCTCCTCAATTTCTTTCTGGGAATGGAAGTCACTCACACTTCACAAGGCATCATTGTTACACAAAAGAAGTTTAGCAAAGAGCTCTTAGCTGATTGTGCTTTAGATGTCTCCAGAATAGCTAAAACTCCTCTTTCTGCTGCCACAAAGTTATCTTCAGAAATAGGAGACTTCTATCATGACCCTGAACAGTATAGAAGCTTGGTTGGCAAGCTTAATTTTCTCACTCATACTAGGCCAGATTTGGCTTATGCTGTTCAAACACTTAGCCAGTTTATGCACCAGCCCAGATTACCCCATTTCCAAGCCCTACATCATGTTCTCAGGTACTTGGCTCACACCCTAGGCCAAGGTATCCTTCTTCAAGCCACTTCTCATCTCACCCTCCAAGCTTATTCTGACTCAGACTGGGCATCTTGTCCTGACACCAGAAGGTCAGTTACTGGCTATATTTTATTACTTGGCAACTCTCCCATATCATGGAAATCCAAGAAACAGACTACTATATCCAGATCCTCCAGTGAGGCTGAGTATAGAGCTATGGCTGCAGCAGCTGCTGAAGTTACTTGGACTGTCAGACTTTTGCAAGAGTTTGATGTTTTGGATCTCAAGCCAGTCACTTTGAATTGTGATAATCAGAGTGCATTACACATTGGAAGAAACCCTGTATTTCATGAACGCACCAAGCATATTGACTTGGATTGCCATTTTACTAGGGAAAAGGTCCTAGAAGGATTACTTGAATTATCCTATCTTCCTACTACTGAGCAATTGGCAGATGTCATGACAAAGCCTTTGTCTTATCCTCAGCATTCTAAACTTACTTCCAAGCTTGGTATGACTGACATTCAGTCATCCTCCAGCTTGCAGGGGGGTAATGAAGTACAGCACACTGAAGTACAGCATACAACAGCAGCAGCTGAGATCACTGAAGCCACATCAGCTAATTAGTCATAACAGAATCTGTTATTCTGTTATTAGTTTGTTATTGTACTAAGCTGATCCTATTGGTTGTATAGTTGTAAGCTAGTATCCTATTGGTTACAACTTGTCATTGCTTGTACTATATAAAGTACTGCTGCTGTAATAATTGAGACTATCAATAAAATTTCTCTCTCTCTTCTCTCCTTCATTTCTATTCTCTCAATATATGTTAATGGAGTTTGATTGAAGTTTATAAAACTTCTTTACTACTATATGGTCATTATCAAAAGTACTCATAAAATACCCATCTTAGCACATCATCTTGGTTCAATATTCCCTTGTTTATTATAGGTCAACGAGTTTACCAGCAGACCACGCACATATTCAACGTGATACTGATACATGCATGGCGTGCTTACAAGCCTAATCAAACTCATATAATATTAAAATTTGTGTGTACTGAACTACAGATGTTACCATTTCTCAGAGTATAGCTCACTTTTCTCTTCCTTCTTGAGAACCCCTATACATTGCAGTTAGGAGTTAGGAATTAAAACGACATATAAGAAGTTAAAAATAAATATATTATTTAAGTATATAAGTATTATCTATATTGATTGACGCATAATTATACCATAAATTTCTAAATAACGAATGCCTTTTTAGTAAATGTGTTTGTAAATTTTTTTCTTATATGTAACTGTAAGGACTGCCTATATCAAAACTCATGCAATTCATGTGATAAAACTAATTTTAATTATTATAATCATATGTGGTATTTTAATAAGATCTCATATTAATATGCTTTTCTTTATAAATATTGATGTTGAATTATATACGGTCAAAGTTTAGTCACTCCACAAAAGCAGACCAGACAATGCAAGCACATCATACTAGAAAATTTCAGTCCAAATCAAATTAGACGATCAAAATCAAACCAGATCACACTGTTTCAGCCAGAGTTACATAGCCTAAATGTAACTTTATCTCTCGAATTAGAGTTGCGCAATGCACGAGATGATCAATTGTAATCTTAACAATATCTTAATAGGATACTCTTTTTCAATTAGGTTATCAAAACCAGAAACCTATTGCATAATAATTAATTAGCTCTAATATTTTCAGAGAAATGAATGAATCAGGTGAATTTATTTTATAACTTTTAATTAATATCATAAATCAATAATGTTTCAAAGTACTCTAATTTTCAAGCTGACCTATTGGTACAAATTATAAATTTTAAATGTTAGGAAACAGGGTGTTGTAGTTTGATTAATGCGGAACAGAAAATCAATGAAATAATAAAGGTGAGAAAATAATAAAGATGAACAAACAAAGAACACAAAGATTTACGTGGTTCAGTCAAATTTGACCTACATCCACAGGTGGGGGATTGGAGCTTCTTCACTATAATGGAGAAAAATCAGAGAGAATAATACAAGGAGTCCTAAATTCTAGAGGCTAAAAGTGTTTCATAAGTTGTGTGTAAATAATGAACACTAAGAGGTCCTTTTATTGCATAAGGAACCCCGCACAAAAACCCTAGAATATACTCCACACAAAACCCTAAAAAGAAAAACTGATTGGGAAACTTATCTTCAAAACCGCGAGTCGCGGTATGCTCTCGGCAGTCCTTCGTAAAACGGGCGTAACTTTCTCGTTTCTTATCGGAATTGGGCATATGACCTATCGTTGGAAAGCTCTTTGAACAATCTATCACCTCCAATTTGAATCACATCAAAATAATTTATATATTGAGAGATATGTGCGTTCAAAGTTAGCCTTATGCCATTCACAAGATTTCAAGTCATAATTAACATTAAATGTATATAAAAATGTATAACTAATTTACCTTCGTTAACTATCTTCAGTAGTTTAATATATATAAAAAATCCATTATAATTCTCTAAAAGTAATTAAACTCTATGTAAGCATTTTTGTCAATCTAAAACTTAAACAATTATTGAACTCAATCTTTTATTGTGACACTGTAAACTTACTTAACGCGTTGTATATACTCTTGAAAAATATTTCCCTTTTACATATATTGTTTACTGATTGATTTGTCTACAACTAGTTGAATCAAATCAAAATCAACTTCGAAAATTGGAACTAATCGATAAACCTGTCTCGTAGAATAATCTCTATTATATAACGGAAGAGGAGGGGGACACCAAAAATATCAAAACCCCTATTTTCCCCTTAAGTAATAAAATACAAATTCACCATATTTTACCATTATACCCTCAATTAACAAAATATTTACATCATCATTGATTTATCGACTTTCAAAAAACAGAAGAAAAATTTACAATGAACAATTTTTCGTATATATTATCACGCAATTGACCTTTTGTTTATTTTTGCATGCATCGCGTGCATACAAGACTAGTGTATACTAAAACAACAGTTTGGTATTAGATATGTAGAAGTGTCGTATCTCATACACAACATTGTGGTTTAGTTGGACATGGACTTGTTAGATTTTGGATCCTGCTAACGGGAGTATAGGACACCCATTAGCATTTGCCTTATATTATACTAGATGCTTTTTTTTTTTTTTTTTTGAAAGGTATACTAGATGCTTATGATTCCAATTGATGTTATTATTGGCCATGTTCATTCTTATATATTGTTAATAATTTGGTTATGTCTTTTTATTTTTATATATTTAATCCTGATCCGTCAAACACTTAAATATAAAGAAAACTCAGATACTATATTTGTGGGATAAAAACTCATTTTCCTGAAAATCTATAAATAAATAATTCAAGTCTTTAGTAGGGGTGTAAGCGGACTACGAAAGTCCATAGTCTAATCCAGTCCAATGCAAACTTGTCAGATTGGACTAAATTGGATTGGAAATGTTTTGGACTGGACTTGGACTCAATATTTTCGGATTGGATTTGGCTCACTTCTTTGGAGTCTAGTCCAGTCCAGTCCAGTCCAAAAATATTTTATGTTTAATATATATTTAATATTTATATATGTATTTATTTAATGTCTATATATTTAATATTTATATATATAATATAAAAGATGTATATGACTTATTTTATGGAATGAATATAATGAACTTAATTTTTCAAATTCAATTATGAGAACACGTTGTGAATAATTGAATCTAAGGGCATGTTCTCCCCAGCTTATTTTCAGTTCAGTTCAGTTCAGTTCAATTCAGTTCAGTTCAGTTCAATTCAGTTCAGTTCAGATCAGTTTAGTTCAGTTCAGATCAGTTCAGTTCAGTTCAGTTCAGCTCTTGACAATACTTTTACTCTCACATATCACTATTCATTTCAGTTCAGTTCAATTCAGTTCAGTTCAGTTCAGTTCAGTTCAGATCAGTTCAGTTCAGTTCAGTTCAATTCAGTTCATTTCAATTCAGTTCAGTTCAGTTCAATTCAGCTGTTTTATGCCGAAGAGAACAGGCCCTAAATCAAGAAAAAAAATATAATAATCGGAATGGAATGGACTGGATTCGGACTCAAGAAAAATTATCGGACTAGACTGATCTGGACTCAAAGAATATTTGAATCGGACTGGGACTCCATTTTTCGAGTCCAAAAAACTTCGGATAGGATTTGAATTTGACAAAGTCCAATCCAGTTTAATTCACTTCCACTCTTAGACATAGTCTTTAGTGTCAATGTTCCAATATCATCCTCAATAGTCAGTGTTGAGTCCTTTAAAAAAAAAAAATAGTCAGTATTGAGATATAGTCTAATAGAGCAATGAGTTAATTTGAAATTCTGTTATTACCTAAACAAAGGTAATGTTTTCCAATAAAGTCGATTAAGGGCCTGTTCTCTTCGGCATAAAACAGCTGAACTGAACTGAACTGAACTTATTGGAGCTTTTTTTTTTTTGAGGGGGAACTTATTGGAGCTGAACTGAATTGAACTGAACTTATTAGAGCTGAATTGAACTGAACTGAACTTATTGGAGCTGAACTGAACTGAACTGAACTGAACTGAACTGAGTTGAATTGAATTGAATTGAATTGAATTGGATTGAATTAAACTAAATTGAATGTAATTAATATATAAATAATATTTTAAACAATAATAATATGAATATTAAATAATAATTATAATGATAAGTAATAATAATGAATAATAATAATGATATTTTAAAATGATAGTTATAAATAAATAATATTAATAATCATAAATTAATAATAATAATAATAATAATTAATGATAATAATGATAATTAATAAAAATTATTTTATATTATTTGTATTAATATATTAATACTTGATGATGATATATAATAACAATAATATCTAAGAAGTAAATTAATATTACTATTTTAATAATTAGATTTAATAATATAAAAATATTTAGTAATAAAAATAATGATTGGGTTGGACGGCGAAAATTACATCATAAAACATCTTGACGCAATTTGATTGGTTTATGGGCTAAAAAAGTGGGTTTATTTGTGCTTTGACCTAAACTATGTTCCTCCTAATAATAATAGTAATAATAATGAGTAAAGCTATAATAAACAAAATAATATATAGAAACAACAACAATAATAATAATAATACTTAATAGTAATGATATATATTTAAATAATAATAATAATGATAATAATAATAATAATAATAATAATAAGAGTAATTAGTAAAATAAATTATACCAACATAATAATAATATTTAACAAAATGGTTATAAAAGAAAGGAGTTGAACTGAACTGAACTGAACTGAACTGATCTGAACTTATTGGAGCTGAACTGAACTTATTGGAGCTGAACTGAACTTATTGGAGCTGAACTGAATTGAACTGAACTTATTGAAGCTAAACTGAACTGAACTGAACTGAACTGAAAATAAGTTGGGGAGAACAGGCCCTAAAAGGGTCAGATTATACTCCTACTTCTTTTCCATGCCAGCACAAGCACAATCATGCATTTGATATGGTCTTAAAATCTGATTTATGCGAGCCTCTTATTTTCCGAATGGAACAAAATCATTGGTTGTCCTTAGTTGTTGGTGTTGCTTGATGATGCGCAACGTTATAAATGTATTGTTTCAGAATCCTAATCTAATGCTTATCTATTATGATAGCTATGTGCCTAGCTAGGTTAATTTAGAGTAGCATTTTTTGCATACTATAAGTGCATGTTATATTTACGTTTTTTTCCGATTAGTTATTAATTAATGTTACAAATTCTTTTATTCGAATATAATTTTATAATTATTTTTAATTTTGTAAAAAATATGTTTTTCTTAAATCAATACTTAGTTGGTTTTTTTAGTTATTTGTTCATTATTACTCAAATGTAGTATTGAGAAAAGGAAATAATATAAAGCAGAACAAATAAAGTAGGAGAATTTGAGTATCAGGTTCAACCGTTGAATATTATAAATGGATGAGTTTGATTCATATAATAGATATTACCGAATAGTATCAACATTTAAGTTTTGAAATATTATTAGTACAATTATTAATATGAAATTCAAATTTTTATTTTTTCTTCCGATTGTGTCAATTTAATTAAATTGTCAATTTAATTTTTTATGAGAATTTTGCCACACATATGAAAGAAGAGGAAATTATTCTCCTTAATTAAATATTTAATTGAAATTTTATCAATTTCATTGTTAAGTTGTTCAACATATATGACAATTAGCGTCAGCGAAAACAAAAAATTATTTAATACATATGACAATTTAAATTCATTAAAAATATATTAGACTTTTTATGAGGTGACACTATCTTCCCCCTCTCCCCTTCACTTATATAATAGAGATAATAATACTTTAAATACATTGAAGTGGATTGTTTTTACGTGGGGGTAAAATGTAACTTGTAGTGATTATAATAATCTACACTAACGTGATTAATTTCACGAGAAAAAAACATAACTTGATTTGGAGGTGTTGTCTAAAATTTGAGATCTAATCTCATTTACTTCACGAACTATTGAGCCTCTCTACATACTTGTACTATCTATACTAAAGGTGATTGAGATTAGTCCGACTCGATTTTGGGCGGGTTTTGGACACGTTTTTTAGACCGACCCAATTTTTTGGGTAAAAATTTCGGACAACGGGGAACTTATTATTTGGAAAATTAGGCCAAATTTCGGCATGTTCTGAAAATGGCCCGAAAAGCCAGCTAGGCCTGGTCCAAAACACCGGGCTTTGGCGTGATTTTTTGGCCCCGAACATACATTGGCCCGCTCTGCAGCTTTGGCAAAAAACGGACCACTTTTTTGGCCAAAGCCTAACCCGTCCCATGATCACCTTTAAACTATACTAATGAAAGACATTCCTAAAAAAGGAACGATGCCACGTGGCACTCTCCTTAAACTCGTTTTGCTCCATGTGATCCATATATGGTAAAAAAAATAGAAACGGCATAGTATAGGATTTGATCACGCGACTTCAAGTTTATATACTAAAGCCATAAACACTAGACCAAGGGGTTGTTTGACAATTGGCTGTTGGCTTTTGGTTGTTTTAGTTGGCTTGTTTGACAGGCTAGAATCAGTGGTTGTGTGTTTGGCTTTTTGAGTTGGTTATTCAAGCTAGCTGTTTGCAAAAGTATTTGGTAAAATTAGTTGTGAATGTTGGCTGTCTTATTAGAGAGTTTATGCGTCAAGAAACCAATCTAAAAAGCTACTCCATGCAACATTTTCATTTTGGCTTAACCAAAAAGCCAATAACCAAATAATTTTTTAAATTGGTTGTTTGATCAAATTGAAATGTCAAAAGACAAAAGCAAATTAAAAAATCACTTACCAAACATAATTCAAATAATATTTAGTGTTATCATCATCTTAAAATATAATATTAATAAATAAAACTTTTTCTTACCCGCGAAGTTATAGCTAGAATTTAATTACTAGTTTCCTATCAAGAGGTGTAGTAGTTACTCCTGGACCCTGGTAGCAAAGAAAATCATTTTCCCTAACAAAACAATCAAGCAAGAACAATAAAAACCTGCTGAAATGTCCAACCATAAAATGTCCAACTTGATGGTCCTAGTAGGTCATGCCAAATTAGGGTCATAGTGCGATTATTCCCATTCGCCACATGGAAACACTTGGTCCACATTCAAGAAATGTAGGTTAATATTACACACGCAATATAGAAACAAGACATGTGATCAATATCAACATTGCTTAATTATCTATATATATATAAAATCAACATTGCTTAGCTTCAAGTTGAATATTCAACGGAAAGATGTTTAGGTCTCTACGATGTCCAAATTATTCAAGAGAAATTCTTGAAAAGAAAAACAACTTCGGTTGACAGATTTCAGGAAAATATTATTGGAAAAATGTAAAAAAAAAAAATCACCCTCCTTCGGTTGACCAAAACTGCAACGTCGGTCGTTTAACGACCGTTGGCCGTCGGCGTTCTTTTTAGCGACGGCTTTTGGAACATCAGCGACGGCCTTCAAACCGTCGGTGACTGGGCCTTTTCTTGAAGTGATAGTATCATAGTATTGTTTTTTATTTATATTTAAATGAGAAGGGAAGCTCCAAAAGCTAAGAAGAAATAAAGAAAATTAAACAAAGGCTATTAGTAAGCATGGGTTTTAGCTTTTATACAATTTGAAAGGATTATTGTCACCATATAGGTTTTAAAACAAAGTGTTACGTGAACTATCATCTAGTTCTATTTTCAACAACAACAAAAAAGCTATATTCTACTTTTAAAAGCTATGATTACCTTAAAAGCTAAATATTTTTCTAAAACGTTACCTCTATTATCGTAAAAGGTCTTTTCTGTTTATTTACCAAAGATCACTTATACTTTCACAAGAAGTTCCAACTTGCTTAAAAAACCTCTAAATGGTACCTCAACATGTTTCTCGAGCACACCCTAAAGCATCAAGCATGGGATCAGAATCGTTTGTAATAGCAACAAAAAAAATCACTTCTATTAAATTACTACTCATCTATCGATACCCATTTTCATAAAGTTAAATTTTAAAGGAGAATAACTAAAACTCTTTGACTAAAGTATATTTTTTGATCAGAATCACCATCTTTCTATCGATGCCAATTGGAATGAAAATAAAATTTCACTCTTTTGTCCCCCTTCCGTTCCCTCCCTATTTTGCCCTACCCCTCCTCCTTTGCATAAATGCTAACCATACACAATATGAGTGACACCAAATAAGACAAAAATAAAATACTAGTGATTGCGTAGGTGCCAATAATTATAGGTGGTTGGAGTTTATCATTTTATGGTTTAGTTTGGTTGAATTTGGTTTCTATATTACAACTTTTATGGTTTAAACTTATGAGGCATAATGAAGTATCGAGAGTGACTGAGATACAAAATGAGACATTAAATGAAACATACAATTTCGAGACTTTTAAAAATAATTTTGTGTTAATTTTCATAGAATTTATTTATTTAACGAGCTAGCTAAAAATAAACAAACTTTACAAAAATTCTTTGAAAAATAAAAAGCAATAATAGAAAGTCGAGTGTTCCTCATTGATTTAATAAAAATGATGATATACACACATCACGAGCAATTACATGGCCAAAAATTTATATACATATCTCTGTTTTTCGAGTACAAAATTCAAAGTTGCAAATCTTCACCCATCATATCTACATGTCGAGGGGTTGCTTAATAACAGGCCACATAATGTTTGTAGCTCATCAACACACCTTTTGGATGCCGAAAAAATTAAACAATAGTTGTCAAAAACTACATTCAACTTTCCTCAAATTTTTCGAATTAGATACTTTAATCTTACTTTTTTCTTTTTTGGGGGGTTAGATAGGATGGTATATTGAAGGTTTTCTATAAGTTAAATCTTATGAGACATTAGACCATGAATTACAACAAGTGATATTATGAGAGATTTATCCATATTTGGCTCCACTTCCAAGTTTAATACATCATTTCCTAACATTACTCCTCCTTTTGCTTGCTTTCTTGTAACCTACAAAACATAAAAACCATCACTTAATTAACATGCCATATATACATATCCAACGAGTATATCAAGAATGTATTGACCTAATGGTTAAGATTGAGGTGCTGTGAACAATAGGTCACAGGTTCGATTCCCCTCCTTTTTTTGTACTGTCTTCATGGCTCATATGGATAAAAAAAAAAGAGTAACAAATAAATTTGGTTAATTACCTCAGCAACAACAATTCCATCGCCTCGAATTATCTTGTATTCTGATTTTTGAGGACATCCTTGGATTCTAAAGCAAGAAAATGCTTGACAAGAATCACCTTTAATTGTAACTTGACATGAAAATCCACCACCTTTATTAAAAACTTTGCTCATTTTCTTTACTTGAAACCATGGCTTATCTTGTTTAACTCTCTCATTTTTGTATCCATTCCAATTCTCATTAACTCTCAACTTCTGCAAAATCAAACATAAATATCACATAATTAATAAAGTACTCTATTTTTATCTTTGCAAATCTCCTAATAATTGAAGAAACTCAAAAATATATATAGTTTCATGAATAATTGTCAAAGGATCAACTCAACCAAAAGTTTAAGCTAATGGTTGAATCCCCAAATGAGAAATTGATCAACCAATTTGCCACGCTGGCTCTTGATATCATGTCAAAGGACTAGTTCAACCAAAAGTTTAAGCTAATGGTTGAGGCCCCAGAAATAGATCTATACTCTATCAATAATCATACAAGGAATTACTCTATACCTTTCTAAGCAAGGTACTTAAGACTTTTCCCTTAAGATCCATGAGATAAACTTGGCTGCTACACTTTGTATCATAATTATCGATACGATAGACGACGACGCCGCTAGCATCATAGATTGTGCAACCATTGCCATTGAGTACGAGTGATTTCATCCAAACTGTATATTTTTCTTTCTCTTCTGAACAACTTGATGATGTTGAAGAAGAAGATAAGAGATGAGGGTGAATTTTATTTTTGGCCATGTATGTATATGCGAGAGCTACAACTTATTACAAGTTAAAAGTGTATTATTTGTAGATCGCAATAGTTGGGCGGTGGAGTAAATGGAATTTTTTTGGAGAGCATTAAGTTGTGTATACTATGTGGCTTAGCTTGCTAGAAAAATGGATGACTTTGAATGTTCTTCCCTTAAATAACGGATTGTTGAGGTTAGATGATTAGGACAGTGCCAGATAGTCAGATAGACCCACACTGTCTTGAAGTTGTTCGTATTAATTTAAGTTCGAGCAAAGCAATAATTTTTTTTGCCAAATGAAGGTATACCTACCTATATAGTAGTACTATTATATATGATAGTTTTTTTAAAAAAAGTTGGTAAGATGAAGGGACTCTATTGAACTGGTACCTCATATAGGTACAACGAGTCAGGTTTGTAGGTCAGACTTCTTGGAGGGAGGGGGGATGGTAAGGGAAACCTCACCCCCAAGGAGCTCCTAGTGGAATTTGATCGCGTGAACTTAAAATCATGATGCTAAATCTTTACCACTAGGTCAAGTCATGCTTGGTAGTATTATATATATGATATGATCACTATCAATATTGATATTATTGCTTGTATATCTACCTAAAAAAAATAAAAAAAATTATTGCTTGTATATTTGACCTAGCACATATGTGGGTAAGTATAGTCCATACTCAAAGATGGGAGAAATTTGTCCAATTTGATCTGATCATATATTTATATTCTAGAAATATCTCATAATTAATTAAGTCAACAAAACATCACCATTGAGATTGAGATGGGATAAATTCTCTAATTCTAAAAATTGATATTTTATTAATTAATTTATGGGACGTTTGATATGTGTGATTAACGATTTTGTGGCGAAAATGATGGTAGGAGGATATAAATTTGGTGAATGAAAAGGTAAAAGAATGCTCTTAATGTAGTAGTCCACCTTCCTTGAATGGGAAATGTATTTTCGAGAAACTAAGACTTTTGTCATTTTAGTTTTTCAATTTTGATTAATCAACTTATTAGAATCAAACCCAAAATCAAACCAGCAATTAGGCTTCAGTGACAGTATTAGGAGATACTGCCTCGCAAAAATCATTATTGTCCAATGTCCATAAACTAAGTGACAGTAGGACCGTTCCAAAAATAAGTGACAGTAGTATATGAGTTGTTTAAAAAACTAAGGGATTATGGTTTATTGTCATCATACAAAGTATTAATTAGTATATATTAACACTAACACATCTGATGTTGGTTAAAAAGGAAGATTACGATAGTACTATCACTTGCTATGTTATAAGGACTTTCTAACCCATGTACCAAATTAGAGGTATGTTACAGTATAACAGAAATAAAGATTCTGTTATTCTGTTATAAGTAGTTAAGAAACTGTTAGCCAGTTTTGGCGCCAAATTCTGTTAAATAGAGAATGTTCTAATCTCTGAAATTCTGTAGATCTTTTGTTGTAAGCTGTAGTATAAATAACAAAGGAGCTAATGCTGTAATATTCATTCAGAATATAATACAAATCTCTTCTTCTCTCTTCCTTCTTTTATCTCTCTCTATTCCTATCTCAATTCTGTAGTCTAACAGTTGAAGTCCTAGACTCCTGTATCAATGGTATCAGAGCTCTTCTTTTCTTGGACCCATTTCCGCCATTAAAACACAAAACTTTTCTTGCAAAATTGATCTGTACACAACCTGTTTGTAAGAATGCCAGCTACCAGAAATTCATCTTCTACTATGGAAGAGCAATTAAGAAGTATGGAGCAAAGATTGGAGGAACAATCTCAGAAACAAGAAGCTCAATCAAGATTGTTTGAAGAATCAATGGCAAGAATGTTGCAGGCCATTACTGAACTCAAGAATGATAGGGGTGACAGAAGACCATCTGAATCTCCAAGATCCGAAACTGGAGAAAGAAGCTCAGCAAGGATTCTGGGGTATGTACCTAAACTGGAGTTCCCTAAATTTGATGGCACTAATGCTAGGCTATGGATAAAGAAATGCAGTAAGTATTTCTCACTTTGCAAGATTGCTGATGATCAGAAAGTAGATTTAGCATCATTACATATGATTGAGAAGGCAGAATGTTGGGTAACAAGTTACTTAGCTGTGAGGAAAGGTGTTGATTGGTCTGACTTTGTAATTGATGTTAATGCAAGATTTAAAGATGATTCTAGCAGAAATGTAGTTGAAAAATTTAACAAGTTACAGCAAGATGGATCTCTAGAACAATACATTGATGATTTTGAAACATTAAAGTCATTAATGATGCAAGATAATCATGATCTTCCTGAGGCATACATGTTAGACAGCTTCATAGGAGGTATGAAACCTGCTGTCAAACCCTTGGTAAAAGCTTTCAAACCTACTTCTATAACCCAAGCAATTGAGTATGCTAGGTTATTAGAAGAATCTTTAAGCCTAAACACAACCAAATACCCTAAACACACATCTAACTTTGCCTATTCTAAACCAATCCAAGCAACTCCATTATCTTCTCACCCACCTTTATTACCTAATCCATTACCACCTTCTACTTCTTCTCTTCCTCTCACAAAATTTAACCCAAGACAAAGAAACTCAAGGCATATTCCTGCTGATGTCAAGGCTGATAAGATTGCAAGGGGTCTATGCTATTATTGTGATAAGCCATTTGAGAAGGGTCATAAGTGTGACTTCAAGGAACCTCAACTGTTTACAGTTGAAATTCCTGGATCTTCCTCTGATAATGATGAAGACTCACCACTGCCAGAGAGTCCACAAGGTACAGAACCTTGTATTTCAGTACATGCTTTATCAGGAAACCAAAGTTATAATACTATGAGGCTTACTGGAGTTCAGGAGGGCAGGACATTACATATCTTGGTGGATTCAGGAAGCACTCATAACTTCTTGGACCTATCAACAGCCAAGAAACTGGGATGTAAGCTGGAATTTATTCCTTCCCAAGCAGTAACTGTAGCAGATGGGAATAATTTACAATGTCAGTATATAGTGAAGGATTTTGAATGGGAAATGAATGGGAAACTATTCACTACAGATGTGATGTTGATAGACTTGGGCAGTTGTGATATGGTCCTTGGTATTCAATGGTTAAGTACTTTAGGCACTGTATTTTGGGATTTTAAAAAGTTGATCATGGAGTTCACTTATGATGGTGTTCAGTTTGTATTGAAGGGTCTCACCCCTAAGAAATTGGCTGTAACTAATGCCATTTCTAACAAGTCCCTGGAACATGCTGCCCAGTTATGTTTGATTCAGGTGAGACAAGTGTGCCTAGCTGGGGAAACTCAGTTGCTACACCTAGAAACTATGTCTTCTCAAACTCCTGCACCTGAGTTACTTGCCTTACAACAAAAGTATGCTAGTGTATTTGCTGATCCGGAGGAGTTACCACCTCTAAGGGGTGTTTTTGATCATAGAATCCCATTAATTGAAGGCTCAACTGCAGTCAACATTAGGCCATATAGGTATCCATTGAAGCAGAGAGATGTTATTGAACAACTCATACAAGAAATGCTGGATAGAGGTATTATTCAAAACAGCTCTAGTCCATTTGCTTCTCCTGTTGTTTTGGTTGGCAAGAAAGATGGCACATGGAGGTTATGTGTTGACTATAGAGAATTGAATAATAGGACAGTAAAGAATAAATTTCCTATTCCTATTGTAGATGAATTAATAGATGAATTGTCTGGAGCTGTTGTGTTTAGTAAACTTGATTTGAGGGCTGGGTATCACCAGATGAGAGTTCACCCTGATGATGTGTTTAAGACTGCCTTTAAAACACATACAGGACACTTTGAATTCTTGGTTATGCCATTTGGCTTAACCAATGCACCTGCATCCTTTCAGGGATGGATGAATGCCATTTTTAAACCTTTATTAAGGAAGAATGTGTTGGTGTTTTTTGATGATATTTTGGTCTACAGTCCTTCAATAGAAGCTCATTGGAGACATCTTGCGGAAGTCTTTGATCTCATGCAAAAGAATCAGTTGTTTGCTAAAGCCAGTAAATGCTCTTTTGCTATACCTAAGGTGGAGTATTTGGGTCACTTCATCTCTGCCAAAGGAGTAGAAACAGATCCTAATAAAATTGCTGCAGTTAGTTCTTGGCCTACTCCTTCTTCAGTAAAGGAATTAAGGAGCTTCTTGGGGTTGGCTGGTTATTACAGGAAGTTTGTGAAAGGTTTTGCTTTGCTGTCTAAACCATTAACAGATTTGTTAAAGAAAGGAGCTTGGGGATGGCATGATGAAGCTCAACTGGCCTTTGATCAGTTGAAAACTGCTCTTACTTCTGCACCTGTTCTAGCCATTCCTAATTTCAAGCAGCCTTTTGTAGTTGAAACTGATGCTTCCAAGACAGGTATAGGAGCAGTCTTGATGCAACAACAGCACCCTATAGCTTTCTTGAGCAAAGCTTTAGGTCCTAGGTGGCAGGCTCTTTCTGTTTATGAAAAAGAATTGTTAGCTATTGTGTGTGCAGTCCAGAAATGGGAACAATACTTAATGGGGGACCATTTTATCATCAAGACAGATCAAAAGAGTTTGAAATGGCTACTACAACAGAAAGTATCCACACCTTTTCAGCAATTTTGGCTAAGCAAATTGATGGGCTTTGACTATGAGATACAATATAAAGCTGGAAAGGAGAATGTGGCTGCTGATGCACTCTCTAGAGTCCAGGGCTCTTCTCTCTTGTGCATGGCTATTTCTGTGCTATCTTCAGACTTAAACCATTTACTTCAGCAAAGCTATGCCCTAGATAACTGTTTAATTCTTATTTTGCAGCAGCTCAATGCTTCTCTACCTGTGCAGAATTTTTCTCTACAGCATGATTTACTAAGGAGAAAAGGGAAGATTGTAGTTGGCCCTGATAACAACCTGCGAACCAAGTTGATTGCTTGGTTACATGCTTCTCCTGAAGGAGGCCATTCAGGTAGAGAAATCACTCTCACAAGGGTCAGAGGCTTGTTCTATTGGAAAGGAATGACTAGAGATGTTAGTCATTTTGTGAGAAGCTGTGTTACATGTCAATCTTCTAAATATGACACTTCTCCCAAGCCTGGCAAACTCCAGCCTCTACCTATTCCTACTGAAGTCTGGTTAGATGTCTCTATGGACTTTATCACTGGCCTACCTAAGTCTATGGGCAGAGATGTTATTTTGGTTGTTGTGGACAGATTTAGCAAGTATAGCCATTTCCTTACATTACAACATCCTTTCACAGCTTTACAAGTAGCTCAGGCTTACTTGGATGATGTTTTTAAACTTCATGGGTGGCCAAGGTCCATAGTCAGTGACAGGGACCCAATTTTCATTAGCCAATTTTGGAAAGGCTTATTTTCTCTTCAAGGCACTGAATTCTTGTTATCTTCAGCCTATCACCCTGAGACTGATGGTCAAACTAAGGTTGTTAATAGGTGTTTAGAAACCTATCTCAGATGCATGTGCAGTGATCAACCTAAGGATTGGTGTAAATGGCTTCCCCTAGCAGAATGGTGGTATAATACACATTTCCATTCCTCTTTGCAGCTTACTCCCTATGAAGTGGTCTATAACCAACCTCCTCCCCTTCACTTACCTTACTTACCTGGAGAATCTGCTAATGCTGAAGTTGATAGAAGTTTACAGCGCAGAGAATCTATGATTAAAATGATTAAGTCTCATTTAATCAAGGCTCAGGAGAGAATGAAGAAACAAGCAGATAAACATAGGGCTGAGAGACAATTTGCTGCAAATGATTGGGTATGGTTAAAGCTTCAAGGTTATAGACAACAGTCTGTTCAGGCAAGGAGCAATAATAAATTGTCTCCTAAATACTATGGGCCATTTCAGATCTTAGCTCCTGTTGGCAAAGTAGCCTATAAACTCAAATTACCTGCTGGTTCACACATTCACAATGTGTTTCATGTGTCTCAGCTTAAAAGATTTCAGGGCCATTTGCCTGCTGCTGCCCATATTCCTCCTTGGCTACAGGGCACTTCTCAAGATGTTTTGTACCCTGAGGCAATTCTAGACACTAAGCTACTACAGATATCTAATCTGGCTGTTCTTCATTACTTAGTCCAATGGACAGGATGTCCTGAATTTGAGGCTACTTGGGTCCCTGCTCCTGAATTTGTCAGTCAGTTTCCTTCCTTTCCTATTCCTACTTGACTTTGGGACAAGTCTTTTCTTGCAGGGGGAAGTAATGTTACAGTATAACAGAAATAAAGATTCTGTTATTCTGTTATAAGTAGTTAAGAAACTGTTAGCCAGTTTTGGCGCCAAATTCTGTTAAATAGAGAATGTTCTAATCTCTGAAATTCTGTAGATCTTTTGTTGTAAGCTGTAGTATAAATAACAAAGGAGCTAATGCTGTAATATTCATTCAGAATATAATACAAATCTCTTCTTCTCTCTTCCTTCTTTTATCTCTCTCTATTCCTATCTCAATTCTGTAGTCTAACAGTTGAAGTCCTAGACTCCTGTATCAAGGTAATCATGGTCGGGCCGTGTTGGGTTTGGGTTTAGCCTCCCTAAAAAGTCTCCATTGGTTTGGCTGTGTCAAATTTTTGTCTTCAAAGCCCGTTATATTAGGCCAAAAATAGCGGTTTTTTGTACCAAAATCGGATTGGGACAATATTTAGACTAAAAAGACATTTTCTAGAGGTGATCATGGGTCGGGCTGCGCCTTCAAAAATTGCCCACTGGTCGGGCCAAAATTTTGTGCCCAAAGCCCACAATTTCGGGCCAAATGAGCGGCCTTTTTGCTCCGAGCAAAATAATAGACTAAAAACACATTTTTGGCTTGGCCAAAGCAAAAAAACGGACCGGGCCAGGCCCGACCGCGGGAAAAAACATTTTGCCCAAACTCGCCTAAAAATCGGGTCGAGTCGGGCTGGAGTTGATTAGCTCAAACATTTTCGACTTGTTTGGAGCCAAAAAAATCGGGCCAAAAAATTTGCCCAAGCCTGAAAAATTCGAGTCGCTCGGGCTAATTTAGCCGTGGGCGGTGGAACGTCCTAGCCAGGTGTTCTGACCCTTATAAAAAATCTGACGATTTTGGGGTGGCGGGTGGAACGTTTGGACAGACGTCTGACCTGCATGTTTGGGCCATGGGTGGAACATCATTTTAGGTGAGTGGTGACAAGTGATGGCAGTCGGGGTGGAGGTGTATGGCAAGAGGTGGTGGTTTGAGAAAAAAACTCAAAAAAGGAAGGATAAAGTTAGAAATGTTTGGTAGAGCGAGGACGATTTTAATAAATTTTGGAGCTATCTTTAATATTCTCGATATCATAAGCAACTAACTAACTAAGGACATGTTCTCCACAACTTATTTTCAGTTCAATTCAGTTCAGTTGCAATCAGTTCAGTCCAATGCAGTTCGGCAATTCAGTTCGGTTCAGTTCAGTTCAGCTCCAACTATCATTTCTATTGGTTATAATTTAATTCATTTCAGTTTGGTTCAATTTAGTTGATTAGTTGCAATAAGTTCAGTTGAATTCAATTCAGTTTAGTCTAGACCTGAGCATGGGCCGGGCTGGGCCTATTCATGGGCTCGGCCCGTGGGATTGGGGAAATGGCGGGCCGGGCGAGGCCCAACCCCGTGAGTGTCGGGCCTGAACTTTCCAGGTTTTGTCTATGGGCCGGGCTCGTGCCTCCTGCGGGCCTGGCCCGTGTTTTATATTATTTTTTTGGATTTTTGATAGTTTTAAGCTAAAAAACAAAGGAAAGGATTGTTCGGCCCACGGACCATCTAGGTGGGCTCGTGCCGGTGCGGGGGTGAAATAAAATTTCTTAACCGTGACAGGCGCGTGGCCCACGTAGCGGACAACAGGGTGGGCCGGGCCTTGAGCGGGCTCGGGCCGGACCGAGCCGCGTGCTAGACCGGCCCATGCCCACCTATAATTTAGTCCAATTCTTTTATGTCGAAAAGAACATGCCTAAGCAAGCCGTAAATTATACATATCTTCCCACCCCACTGATAAAACAAGTAAACATGCATGCATTTATTGTATTTGTCTATGACAATTCTCTTAACAAAAAAAGAAAAGCAAAACTATGATAAAGGCTTGGTTTTGGACGATGAATTAACTGGAAATATAAAAGTTCGCTATCAAGAAAACATTGTTGTAAAGCTTGTCCAGGTGCCAACAAGACCACACAAGACATCTCCTTTAACAACATAGGCCATATTAATAATTATCACATCTGATAAGCTCGAACATAATTTTGAAGTAGGGACAAAGCGAGAAATTAAAAGTTAACGAAGTTAAAAATAAATAGTAGTAGTCGGTTTTAATTTTAAAAATCGGATTGCCATTATAAAAAAGATGTAATTTTAGTAGTAAGAATCTCTTTCAAGTTAGAGTGTGTTCTTTTGAAATTATTTTTAGTTCAGTTTAGTTTAATTTAGTTCAGTTGAGTTCAGTTCATTATTATTATTATTATTATTATTATTATTATTATTATTATTATTATTATTATTATTATTATTATTATTATTATTATTATTATTATTATTGTTATTATTATTTTTATTATTAGGATTTTTTGCTTACAATAATGCAACCTTTTGGCGATTCGCAAATAACAAAACTGGTAGGCGTGTCGCGCACCTATCAAAAGTAATTACCTAACCAACTACCCAACTATGTAGCAGAGCAAGTCAGGGTCGAATCCACAGGGACAAACAGCATCAAACACTAGATATCTTGATTCAATCTAACTAAACGAGTGACAAACAATGATGAAAGGGGTGTTGAACTAATTCTAACACTAAACTATGACAATCAACTAGAAACGCACAAGGTATAATCAGTTAATTAAAACATCTAGAATTAAGCATCACCACTAGCATGACCAATACATGAATAATTTCCATCCCAAATAAACATAATCAACGGTTCAAGAGGAGTAATGCACCCTATAACTACCAAAGACCTCTCCCGAGTACCAATGGCTACTCTAAACAAGCAATCAAACATATTCCCATAGAATCATGCAAGAAAGAGGCATTAAGCATAGCATCACAATTAAATTCCTAGCAATCCCATCTAACTATTCCCATAGAAGATATTCATACCATTGATTGGATCAACAAAACCATCTAGATTCAATTCCCATTGAAAATAAGATATACGGAGTCAAATCAAAATCACCTATCCCTAGTATGATAATGAGCATAAGAACAATCCAATCAAACAAGAACAATTGATCATATAAACTTGGGATTAATGGAAGAATTCATATATTAAATCATTGTTAGGGTTTTACTTAACCCTAGATTAATGGACTACTCACACATAATTGAAATAGCAAAACAAATAATAAACAAATTAAGAGACATAATAATAATGAAAGGAAAGAAGAGATTAAGAAAACTTAGTCTTTACTTGAAGGAATCAAAGCGTAGTAATCAATGTTTAACAATGGAGTAAACTCAAAAGCTCTCTAAAAAGTTATAAAATGTATTCTCTCGTAAAAAGGCGTAGTTTTTAACTCTAATAAAATAGTATTTATATGTCTTGCAAATCCGGCGCAACACGCGCTCAAAACAGCCAAAAGATCGTCCCGCCCGACCGGTCGGGCGGATTTCGCCCGGTCGGGCGGTTGTCAGGTATCATTTTCCTTCGTCGCGCCTGGCCGGGCGCTTTTCAGCATTATAAATCTTCGTCTCGCCCGACCGCCCGGGCGGATGTCGCCCGGTCGGGCCCGCATGTAAAGTTTGCCTGACAGCTCAACTTTTCTGAAAATGCGCTAAGTAAGGTTCGCCCGACCGCCCGGGCGGATTTCGCCCGGTCGGGCGCGGGAGCAATTTCACTTGGAGTTGCAGCATCCAAATTCTGACTAAGTAAAAATCGCCCGACCACCGCGGGCGGATTGCGCCCGTCGGGCGGTTATCAGGTTTTTAGGCAAATGTGAGATTTTCGCGCGTCCTGACTTCATGCCTCATGTAGCGATGTCAAGGATTAGGAAATGCACCAAATATGCTATTTCCTACTAAAGTTAATCTGAAAACACAACCACACTACAAGACACACATTAGTACTAAAAAGGGCTCCGAAGAGCGCAATTAATACCAATAATCCATGGGAAATGGGGGTAAAATTCTATATAAAATAGACATATCAAAAACAACCTTTTGATTATTTCACAATAAATCAATCTTTATACCCCCATTAACTTTGAGTAAGCCAAAACCGGTTATAACCTGAAGAATAGGTAAAATGGGACACATGCCTAATAATTGATTCTTAAATAAATTTTATAAAAAAATTTAAAAGCAAAAAATATAAAAAAAACCACCCCCACCCCCACCCCCACTGCCACACCTCTCTCTCTCCTCCCCCCACCCACTACCTCAGCTCTCTCTCTCCTCCTCCCCCCACCCACTGCCACACCTCTCTCTCTCTCCTCCCCCCACCCACTGCCACACCTCTTTCTCCTCCCCCCACCCCAACCACCCTCCGCGCAACCTAAGCCACCCTCTTCCTTACCGTCGGGTCCACATCCACCCTCACCCCACCCATCTTTACCCCCTCCCTTCTTCTACTTGACCCACCAACCCAATCCCTTACTCTAGAGAGTCCCCCTTCCCCGCGCGGTGCTGCAACCACCGCTTTCAAGGCTTCATGGTGGGTAGTCGGGGTCCGGGGTTTTTCAGTTTAGGGGGAGATGGGGCTGGAGTCGGGATGGAGGGGTGAGGTGGGTTGTGGCCTTGTGGGTCGGGGATGGCGAGGAGAGAGAATGAGGGAGGTGGTTGTCGTGGGTGGAGAAGGTGAGGGGGGAGGTTGTCGTGGTGGAGAAAAGGATGGGGGGTTGTCGTGGTTGGGGAAGGGGAGGGAGGGGTCGTAGTGGTTGGAAAAGGGGAAGGGGTGGCAGTGGTGGGAAAAGGGGAGGGAGGGGGTGGCAGTGGTGGGAAAGGGGAAGGGAGGGGTGTGGCAGTGGCAGTGGGTGGGGAGGGTGTTTGGGTTAGTTTAGGTTTTTTTTAAGTTTATTTAATATTATTTATAAGAATTTAGGATTTTAATTACAAAATTACCATTTGTTCTGGTCACCCTGTCAACTTGACCTATCCAAAATTAATGGGTATAAAGGTTGCTTTATTGTGGAATAATCAAAATGTTGCTCTATTATTTGCGAATCACCAAAAGGTTGTATTATTGTAAGCAAATAATCCTTTATTATTTACCTTATCATTGCACATACTTATATCATTTATATTATTATTGACTTTTATGTCATTTTCTTTTAGCAAATTTGGAGTATTGATTTTTCCTATTAATATTTCATTATCATTTGTCAACTCTTTATATACCTTATTATTATTATTACATGAAATGATATCAATTATTACGAAATTGATATCATTATTACTCACTTTTGTGTCATATTTCAGTTAATTTGTGTCATATTTCATTAAATATGTGTCATGTTCTCCTATTTTATTAGCTTTTATCAACTATCTATATACCTAATATATTACATGTAATGTTCCCCTATTTTATTAGCTTTTATCAACTATCTATATACCTAATATTATTACACAAACTAATATCTTTTATACGAGAAATGATATCGTTATTATTCACTTTTATGTCTTTTTTAGCATACTTGTATCATTTTTCCTTATTATATCATTATTATTTTTGAACTCTTTATATACCTTATCATTATACACAAACTATATCATTTATATGATAAACAATATCAATTTTATCGATTTTTTTTTTTTATCATTTTTCACCACATCTATATCATTTTTCACCATCTATTTATCATTTTGATTGATGATTTTGATGTCCTGCTTCTCTCCACGAACTAAATAATTGTGTCAATTATATTGAGAAGAAATATCAATAACTCAAGACACCTACATATTATCCTCTACTCCCTCACTGCTCTCTCTCTCTCTTCACTCTCTGCTCAATCTACTATCTCTCTCATGAGTCACGAAATTTTACTAGTTATCTTTCTTAATCTAGTAAAAATTGAGCATCTATGTCGATCTTACTCAATACCTACTTTTTGGGGCCAAACACTAACTTTACTATTGAGTAAAATTCCACTCATATTCTTTCACAAGCTATATTTGATTCAATTATAGGGCCACCAAGCCTTATACAAGACATCGAGATCGACCTATATTCTCTAATTGTAGGAGTATTGATATTTATTTTATTTATTTATTGACAACGAGAAAACTTGCATTAATTTAAGAAATGAAGTACATCCTAATTCTAATACAACCACACATAAAATAAGCAAAAAAAACTAAAGGAGCTTAATTTGCTCTTACAGACTCTATGAAACAAAAACAAACTATTAAAAGTCTAGTCCAACGTAAACTTGTCACGAGCTGATATAGGTAAGGGTGGGTTGAATGTCTTGAATAAGACCTGATTTGAGATGGAACCTGTTGAACGACAAAAAGGAGATGATCTGCAGAAAAGGACTGATGCAACTCATCTAGTATAAGCTGATGTCTTCTAGAAAATAAATCCCAAGGCCCTTGAACGAATGTAGCTTCATGAGCTTTTACTGGTTGAAGTAACAACGAAATCACGTCCTTTGGTGACTTCTGACCCTTCTGTGAGGGTTTCTAGAGCTTAGTCTCATGTGACTGAAACTCAATATGCTTAGAGGTCGAAACCTGACCCAAAATAAATTGAAGGGCCTTCCACAAGATGCATTTTTGAACTATGATGACTCCAAAAGTTATCACATGAACTGGGGGTGACTTTCAACGAAGAAACTCACCCGAACTACGGATCTTAAGCTCTAACCTGGCAGTCTCTAAACCAAAAAATCAAACCTTAACACTGTTAATATGACAACCTCCTTTCATCAACACTCGAACCTTTACAGATGCATAATTGGAATTCGATAAACCTAAATTATAGCTAAAACAGATAACCTAAACTAACAAACTAAACACATAACCAACAAACTCATAAATCCACACCTGCAATTACACCATCCAACCTTCGTAGCCTTCACGTACCTAACAAATGTTTCCTTGGCAACCTAACCAAACGAAAACAACGAACACAAGTGGGGAACAGGGAAGGGGAAACTAAGATTTAATTAGATCCTAAAATAGGGGGATGGGAATGGGGAAACTAATAAGACTTAATTCAATCCTAAAACGGGGGGATGGGGAAAAGGAAACGTAAGAGCTAACCAACTTGACACTAAAACAGGGGAACAGAAAAGGGGATACTAGGACCTAATCCTCGTCGAAACTCGAGAACCGGGGAATGGAAAGGGGAAGTCTACACCGATAAACACCTAAAACAAAACTAGGGGAACGAGGAGGGGAAGACATGACGCGAGGGAAGCGGAGAAGGAGGTGAAGAACCGAAGTAAAAAACCAAGGAAGTTGGGGAGGGGTTGAAGAAAAAAAACCTAGGGAAAGAGTACGACAAACTAGGGAAGGAGCGAGGACGAACAGGGGTGGGGGATTAGGGAAGACAAACACCAGCGACGTTAGAACACTTCGCCGTTGCTGGAGACACCAGAATAAACACGACCTTAAAACAAACCGCTTCAAACGGCTCAGGCGGTCGCCGAGCCCCTTAAGGGTTGCGGCGCCGCTAGGGTTTCGCTGGGGTGGGGGGTTCACTAGTAGAAGAATTGCTTATTGATGCGGTTATTAAGTTGCCTATTGCGGCGATTTTGACTACGCAATAATTAAGGGTGTGGCAATAGGTAATTAACATATTGCTGCGGTTTTGACTACGCAATAATTAAGGGCGTGGCAATAGGTAATTAACATATTGCTGCGTTTTTGGACCGCGGCAATAGATACTGATACAGGTAAAAAAATTCTTTTTTTGCATTTTACCATTAAATTTGAAAGATACAAATGAAGGATGAAAATAATGCTAACACAAATGCAAAAGAATTGCTTATTCAACTACAGAAAAAATAAGATTAAACATATATAAAACAACAGAAAAGAAAAATATACAAAAAACGAAAAAAAAATCAGAAAAAAAATTGTAACACCATCCTAACATCATATATGATAATTACAAAAGAAGAAGAAAAAAAAAACTCGTGATTTCGGTTGATAATTACAAAAAATAAAAACCTAATCAGATCTGATAATTGTAGCATGATGCTTCCTTCCGTGTCAAATGTTTCACCGTCGTCAGATCTGCCGCGAAACGATGAGGTTGGGTTCGTGTGATTTCTTCCATCTTCCACATCAGACGGCCATTAACGTTGTTGGAGATGGCAACGAGGTTGGGTTTGTGTGGTTGAACGACGAACAACAAGCGACGAGCTAAGGTTTGTATGGTCGCACGATGAGGCTGGGTTCTTGTTGGGACACTCGTGATCTCTTTGTGGGTTCTTGCCGGCGATTACAATTTTTACTCTCTCATCAGAAACCTCGCCGGTGATTGAGAGCGGAGACCGAACGAGGGTACGAGAGAGGCGAGAGACAAGAAGAGATACGAGAGAGGAGATGAGAGAGGCGAGACAAATTAAGAGAGGAGGACCGGACGAGAGAGCGAGAAGCTCAGGGACGACCGGAGGAGAGAGCGGGACTGAATGATGAGAAAGGCTTGCGTTTGTGAGTGATACAAGTTTAGATCTCGCTTGATGCATATAAGTTTTGAGTGAGTGCAAAACCCTAATTTTTTTTAATACTTTTTGATGATATTGTTGCGGTTACTAGCAAGAACCGCAACAATATATTAAAATATTACTTTTTTAATATTATTTTAATATATTGCTACGGTTCTTGACATAAATCGCAGCAATATGTTTGGTCAAATAGTCTTTTTTTAAAAAAAAAATTCCTGTTAACACCATATTGCTGCGGTTTTAGGCCGAAACCGCATCAATATCTTTATTTTATATTTTACCTTTTCTTTTACGTAATATATTGTTGTGTATGGATAAAATCGCAGCAATACTACCATAGCAATAAGCAATTATTCTGCTAGTGGTTGAGAGAAAACAATTAGGGTAAAAGTTTCTCTGACTGTGTAACGTGTTATGGGGTGAAAAAAGTTGTACGATTACACTCATTCAGTAAACACGAGTACTGACATTTAGAAGCCTTTATTACTAGTTCACCGAAGAAGCAAAAACGTGCAGTGTTGCAAAACCCTTTCCGCTTCTCTCTCTAAAAAAACTCCCAAATCCTAACCCTACAAACCTTACCGCCGCTTTTTCTACTAGGCTCGCCGGAGGCTGGCTATTTAGCCTCGTCTCCGGCGAGCCTAGGCCTCTGCTTCTTCTCGTCGTCTTCCTGTTCTCCACCTTTCACTCACCCGGTGCCGTCGGTCGTCCCTAACCCTTTCCGGTTTCGGGTCGGTTTGGTGGTGTGGTAGCGGCGTTTGGTTCGCCGCCGTAGTTAAGTCGTGCGTCGTTAGTTTTTGTTTCTCCCCCAGTCCGTCGTCGTCCGCGAGCCCGAGCGATTCCACCCCCTCCCCTGTTCGGTGTGTCCCCATCCCCTTTTTCCCCCTTTCGTGGTTTGTTCTTCATCCTTCAGTGTCTCCCACCCTACGTTTTGGCTCGTCGCGTGGTTATTAACCCTCCCAGCTTCCCTGGTCAAGAGTCTCCCCTTCCCGGTCCCCCCTCTCAAGGTGGTTTAGTCTAAGGTTCCCCTTCCCCGTCCCCTGGTTAGCATCAGGTGTAGTCGAGTGTCCCCTCCCTGTCCCCCCGCTAGTGTTAGTTGGAGTCAGTTTATTTAGTGTGCCAAGGAAGCGTACAGTGCAGGTTTTTTGACGGTGTTGTTTGCCGGCGTGGCTCTATGTGCCGGGTGGTAGTTTCTGTTTTCATTACTTTCATGTTTGTTTATTTCCGATTTGTTGATCGTCGGTCTTCTGGGTTTGGGATTATTGTCACTTTGGATCTTAGGATCTGTCAGTGGGGCGTAGTTTATCAATCTAACTCGCCCCAAATTCTCGTGATGAATTCATGTGTCATCACACCTAAAAAACGCATCTTGTGGGAGGCACCCCAACTTGATTTGGGGCACGTCAAGACCTCCACGTCTTTCGAGTTTCAGTCTAGTGTGACTGAACTTCGAATACCCTCGCAGCAGGGTCAAATTCACTATCGAATGTGACTTCTTTGTTCGTCGAATCAGGAGAATTAATTTCAGGAGGATTATCAAGGACCTTGGGATTTCGTGCCTAGTGGACATTGGGATCTACTAGCGGTTGTACGGCAATCTCTCTATGAAGATCGTCAGAGCTGTGTATTTCAACAGATTTTCTCTCATATCCAACTTCACTCCTCATCGCTCACGACAAACTTTATTTGGACTGGACTTTTAATAGTTAGTGTTTACGTTAAATTGTTTGTACGAGTTATTGTAGTTTTTCATAGCGTTAGTTGTTTCTTGTTTATGTTTGGTTTGGTTGTATTACCATTAGGTTGTACTCCAACTTTTCATTAATGCAAATTTCCTTGATGTCAAAAAAAAAAAAAAAAAAAAAGCAAAAACAAATAATTTTTTTCATTAATGTAAATGATGGTATACAAAGCAATAGCAATTAGGGAAGAATTTTGTATACACACATTGACACATACATATATATCCAATTTTCAACAACAAAATTCCAAGCTTGCTTCAAAATTTAAAAGCTTCATCCGTATATATATACAAAATTGGTCAGAACAATATTCATTTTTCTTTCATTTTTGCAGTTTTGATTTTTTTTTTTTTTGGGGTTGGGGTTGAGGGTGGTATTACAAAGGGTTAGTATATGGGGTCAAATCTTATGAGACATTAAACCATGAATTACAACAAGTGAGATTATTAGAGAATTATCCATATTTGGCTCCACTTCCAAGCTTAATACATCATCTCCCAACATTACTCCCCCTTTAGCTTGCTTTCTTTTGACCTACAAAAAATAAAAACCATCACTTATTAACATACCATATATTGGAAAATGTACATACTTCATCCGTTTTTTTCTACTTGTAATATTTTCCTAAAAGGTAAATAATTAATTACTTACAACACTTTCTACTTTTGTTTTTTCTTTCTCTCTATCTCTCTCCAATCACATAGGTTTTCTCTTTTTTTTTTTTCCTCTATACTTCTCTCCTACCCAAATTTTACATTGAAGTTGATGAAAAAAAAGTGTCGCAAGTAAAAAAAACGGAGGAAGTAAGTAACGTATATCTCTTAGGAGTAACAAAATCATTTTAAGTAAGAAATTAATTTCGTTAATTACCTCAGCAACAACGGCTCCATCCCCCCGAATAATCTTGAATTCTGATTTTTGAGGACATCCTTGGATTCTAAAGCAAGAAAATGCTTCACAAGAATCATCTTCAATTGTAACTTCACAAGAAAATCCATCTTCTTTGTTGAAAACATTATTACTTATCTTCTTTACATGAAACCATGGCTTTTCGTTTTTAACTCTCTCATTTTTGTACCCATTCCAGTTTTCATTTACTCTCAGCTTCTGCAAAATCAAAACATATATAAATATCACATATATATACATGCTACAACTTTTTTTTTTGGAAATTTCCTAAAGAAATTACTTTCGTGAATAATATAGCTAGCTCTATTATTACCTTTCTAATCAAGGTGCTTAAGACTTTTCCCTTAAGATCCATGAGGTAAACTTGGCTACTACACTTAGTATCATAGTTATCGATACGATAAACGACGTCGCCGCTAGCATCATAGATGGTGCAACCATTGCCATTAAGGATGAGTGATTTCATCCAAACTGTATATTTATTTCTCTCTTCAGAAGAACTTGTTGATGAAGAAGAAGATAGGAGATGAGGGAAAACTTTCGCCATGTCTATAATATTATGAAGTTATACAAAGATAAGATGTCAAATATATAGTTTATTTATATATGATCTCAGTAACTTGGAGTTGGGTGTCGTTACAGAAAAAAGAACGGTGAAAACATAAATTATATTATTTCTTTCGCGACATTTTTAAAATCACGGACTTTTAGGCTTTGTTTTTTTTAGAGGAGAGAGATAGAAAAAGAAAATAAAAGAATCTTATGTGATAGGAAAGATAAGTTATTACTCAAATAAAAGTCTCACAACTAAATTGAAACTTCATACGATAAAGTGTCACGACTAAATTGAAACGGAGGAAGTATGTTAGTTTGAATGTTCTACTTATATACCGGAGTGTTGTGTTGTGGACACCATGACAATTATGCCAGTTAATCAGGCAACCCCACCATGCAAGTATTTTATGTAATTTATGAACGTGGTACTCGTGACATAGTGTTTGTATAATGAGATGTATTTGTAGGCGATAATCAACCCATCAACAAAGAAAAGAGTGTAAACATATTATAATGCAATAATACATTATCATAAGCGAAATTATTTGGTTGTATATTTGACCTAGCACATATATTAAATTATGGAATTGAAGAGTTTTTATATATAATAGTATTTCTCATGAATCATGGGAACTAGTACTGATCTTGGAGGAAAGGGGGGTTGCGATTTTCAGATTTGAGTATCATACGACTGAATTTCAAATCCAATAATGTTGTTAATTTAATAGAAATTTAACATTTGAGTAGTATAAAATATTTTTTTTTCAGACCATATTAGATAGTTAAATAATGATCATTATTTGACTAGTAAAAGAAATATATTTGAAAGATACATTTATTGTTACTAATCAAATATATAATTATACTATTACTAGTTAGGCGATCTTAATCTTGACGGATAAATTTTACTAAAATTTAAGGTGAACAAACAAGGCCTTAATCATACATGGAAATATTAATAAAAATGAAAACTAATAACGGATAATTAAACATATAGCACTATTTTTCAATTAATTATTTTTTGCAAGAACAATTAATCAAGAAACCTAATAGTATCAGATTTCTAACTCAATGTGCAATTTATTGATATTAGTACTTTATACAACAAAAATATTAGGAATCCTACAAACTCATCAATTAAATTACTTTAATACTTGTTGTGGTTTACTAATTGATGTTTAATCAAATTTTCATGTGGTCAATAATTGCGATTCAAAAAAATTAAAAAATTTGATATGAAATTATAATAAATTGTTATCTCAAAGTCATACATGTCATTAATAATTTATTAAAATTATCATCTCAAATTACTCAAGCTAATTAGTAGTATATTGCTATGAAAACTATATTGTATCCCCATTTATTGATGTGATACTTCTTGATGGGATTGATTATCTATCTATAAAATACTAAAATCGTAACTTTAAATTAAAAACCAAAATATGCCTCATGGTAGCTAAAATTGACTTTAATTTTTTTTCATATAACTTAATTTTATAATCCCCTCAAAAAAAAAAAAACTTAATTTTATAAATTTGAAATGAAACCAAAATCTTATAATCAAGAAATTTGAGAACCCTATCAAGAAAACAAAAAACTTGTTTATATGTTCATGAAAAATAGAATTTTTTTTTTGAATTTTTAGCTAGTACAAAGGACCTATATTCCATACCTTTTCATTCTCTTTTTAGAACGAATTAACGATATCTATTCTTATAAAGGTGCTTCAATGAAATATTTTAAAATAACTACGATAAAAACGAAGACACTTTAGAAAAGGCGATATGTAATATAAAGACCTAGCCTATAATTTGAATAACATCATAACATGTTTAAAAATGTATAATTGGTACAACAATTAAATAAAGGATAGATCACCATATAAAAGGATCATCAATAATTAGAATATCTTAAAATTACTATGGATTAGCAACAATACTAATTGGATACGGAGGCATCCATGAGTAATTTCAAATAAAAACATATATATATATATAATTCTTTTATTTGTTCTGATATATTCGTTCTGATTAATGTAATAGATTAGAAATTTAGAATGTAGGCTCCGTTTGGTAGGGCATAAAATATTTTCAGTGTTAAATGATTTTCATGGAAAACAATTTACAATGGAAAATACAATTCCAAAATTAGTTTTTCGTTGTTTGGTTCGATGTAAGAAAAATGAAAGGGAAAGTAAGGAGATAGTGAGAGGAGTGTACAAGAGAGATAAGGAAAATAGTTTTCCCTTCATTTTGAAAGGAAAATGGTTTTCCATCATTGAGAGAGTAATTTTACCACAAGGGAAAATGATTTTACACTCTTTTGCCAACCAAACAATGTAAATAGAGAAAAATAATTTTTCAGGAAAACGTTTTACGTCCTACCAAACAGAGCCGTAGTACTACTATGTAAAGATTTCACATGATTGTTGTCCTAAATTTAACCTGAACCGCGCGTACTGCGACGCTCAAACTAGTAGCGAATATCTTAAAACAGAATATTATTTTTGACTAGCGAACTTGAATAATTAACAAAGATTACATATATTCACAGCAGGATTCTAGCTAGCGTATCTCTCTTGTTGGAAGTCTTGGAAGTGTAAAAGAGGTGTCTGATACTAATTATAGAAAGGCATATATATGACCTAGCTACCACATGTCAGTGAAGCTATTGTGTTAGGCACATATTATGTAATCTAGACTTTCCTATAGTTGGGGGTCCGCATATGGACAAGATTATATTGTTTCCTAATCTATCTTAGGCAACATATCTCTTGTATAATATACTTTGACAGTGGAATGCAAGAAAGACAACGCATGATTCATCCTATTCTATCATGGTATCGGAGCAAGGTTAAACTACCAAATTTTTTTTTTCCTGCCATCTTCCTCATGGCTGGCGAAGATGGGGATAGCAACACCCCACCGCCACCTCCCACCAAACTTGACATAACATCTCCCTTTTATCTTGGTACTGGGGATCGTCCCGGTGATTTTATAACTCCTACTCGTCTTACCCACAACAACTATGATGAATGGAGCGCGGATATTCGTCTTGCCTTAGAAGCTCGCCGTAAATACGGATTTCTTGACGGCACCATCACATGTGTTGTCCCTCCTTACACCGACGCCGACTGGACTACGGTGAATGCCATGTTGGTTTCTTGGATTCTAAATACTATAGACCCTGAAGTTAAAGGTACGTTAACTAAATACCGCGAGGCTTCTCGTTTGTGGGTGCATCTTAAAACTCGTTTTTCTACTGTTAATGGCCCTCGTATTCAACAGCTTCGTTCATCTATTGCTCGTTGTGAGCAAACCAAAACCATGTCTGTTTCTACATACTATGGCAAACTTAATTCATTATGGGAGGATTTGTCTCATCTTGTTCCTTTAATACATTGTACTTGCTGTATGAACTGTACCGCGGGTTCTCTTCATGAATCCCGTCGCGAAACTGAGAAATTACATGATTTTCTTATGGGTCTATATTCTGATTATTACTCGCGTTTACGAACGCAAATTTTATCCATGGACCCTCTCCCTTCTTTAGATCGAGCCTATCAACTTGTGGCTCAAGACGAGCGAGTTCGGCTTGCTAAAACTGAGTCTACCGAACCTCGTGATGTGGTTGGGTTTGCTGCCCGCCCAGATCCATCTCGTGCTCGCGGGTCTGGTGAGCGTCCTGTTTGCACGCATTGTAATAAACCGGGTCATGAATCAGCCCGCTGCTATTCACTTTTGTTTTGCACTCACTGTAATAAAAAGGGGCATGATATAAAGGGGTGTTTTGAAATTCATGGATATCCAGAGGGTTGGCCCAATATTTCTCGTCCAGCTACTCGTGGGCCTCGTGCTCCAGTCTCGGCAGCTCGTGGGCGTGGCACTTCTAAGCCCACAGCTCACTCAGTCCTTGGCCCGGCATCTCAGGCTGTCTCTCCATCTCCTGCCAGCCCTTCCACAAGTGCCCCCACCTTATTTTCGGCCGATCAGTGGAAGGCCCTTGCTGGGCTTCTTGGTAGTGCTCGTCTTCCTGAGGAGCGTCTCAATGGTACGTTTGATTTCAATTTTTGGATTATTGACACAGGTGCTACGCATCATCTTACTGGTGACATTACATGGTTATTTGATTTGGTTGATATTTCACCATGTCCTGTTGGTCTTCCTAATGGTGACTCTGCTGTTGCTACTAAAAAGGGCTCTGTTTGTCTTTCTCCTACTATTACTCTTTCCAATGTTCTGTATGTTCCTCAGTTTAGTTGCAATTTACTTTCGGTTTCACAGCTTACTAATGATTTGCACTGTGTTGTTCATTTTTCCTCCTCTATGTGTGCTATACAGGACCAACTGAAGGAGCTGATTGGAACGGGACGTAGAAAAGATGGACTTTACTACTTCAATGGAGGTGACACGGTTAATCATGTTTCTGTTCATGGTGCAACTTCGGTGTTTGATTTGTGGCATCGTCGGATGGGTCATCCTTCAGAGAAAGTGGTGAAGTTACTTCCTCCTTTATGTGGTCATAAGGGTAGTTTACATGGCCATTGTGAGATTTGTTTCCGTGCCAAGCATCCTAGAGATACCTTTCCCCTTAGTAAAAATAAAGCACCTAGAATTTTTGCAAAAATACATTGTGATTTGTGGGGCCCATATCGGCATCTCTCCTCTTGTGGAGCTCGATATTTTTTGACTATTGTTGATGATTATTCCCGAGCTGTTTGGGTTTATTTGATGATTGATAAAACTGAGGTGTTTCAAATGTTCATGAATTTTGTTGCTATGGTTCAATGTCAATTTTCTACCTCAATTCAAATTGTTCAAAGTGATAATGGGACGGAATTTAATTGCTTGCATGACTACTTTGATGCTATGGGAATTATTTTCCAAACTTCTTGTATTTCCACTCCCCAACAAAATGGTCGTGTTGAACGTAAACACCAACATATTCTTAATGTGAGCAGGGCCCTCCTCTTTCAAGCCAACCTTCCTATCTATTTTTGGGGTGAAAGTGTACTCACAGCTGCCCATCTTATTAACCGTACTCCTACTCCTTTACTTCAAAATCAAACTCCCTTTGAGGTCCTTAAGGGTCTTTCCCCTGCTTATGAGACTATTCGCACCTTTGGATGTCTTTGTTTTGCTTATAATCACAAAACTAAGGGTGACAAATTTGCTAGTCGAAGTCGGAAATGTATTTTTGTGGGTTATCCTTTTGGGAAGAAGGGTTGGCGTCTCTATGATCTTGACACTAATGAATTCTTTATCTCTCGTGATGTGAAATTTTTTGAAGAAGTTTTTCCGTTTCTTACCCCTACTGATGTTAATATTGATCCCCACATTTCTTTTCCTCCTTCTACTGATCCCATTCATGAAGATTTTGCTATCTCTGATATGTATGATTCCTCACCTTCACAAAATACTCCAACCATCTCTATGCCCACTTCTCCTCCTTCCACTACTACTCTCCAGCCCACACAAACAATTTCGTCCTCTGAATCTTCTTCTTCACCTACAAATGGGCCTCCTAGCCCACCTCTTTCACCTACCGCCCAGCCTCACTCTACAACACATACCCCCCAGTCCTCTCCTTCTGGGCCCAATTCGCCTACTCCCCTTCACAAAAACACGCCCACTGACCCTCGGTCACTCTCGCTGGATATGGGCCCCGTGCCCAGTTCACCTCCTGCCTCGCATAACCCGCCTTCCACCATCCCTGCTGGGCCCCAGCCCCCGCCTACTACTGCAGCCGAGTCCACTGCTTCTTTGGGCCGTGGCTTTCGCGAGAAATATCCCTCTGTGTTACTCAAAGATTTTGTTGCCAATAATGCTCAAGTGGTTAGTCCATCTTCTTCTGCTTCTCCTTCCTCTTCGGCTACTTCAGGTACTCCTTATCCTATAGCTCATTACATAAATTGTGCAAATTATTCTGTGAATTATCGAAAGTTTCTTGCAGCTGTTGTGACTAATACAGAACCAAAGAATTTTAAAGAGGCTATGCGGGATGATAGGTGGAAGGCCTCTATGCAGGATGAGATCCAAGCTCTCGAGGATAATGGGACTTGGACTTTGGAGCCTCTGCCTCCTGGTAAAAGAGCTTTGGGCAGTCAGTGGGTTTATCGTATCAAATACCTTGCCAATGGTGAAATTGAACGTCTCAAATCTCGTCTTGTGGTTCTGGGGAATCATCAGGAAGCAGGTATTGATTACAATGAAACATTTGCTCCTGTTGCTAAAATGACTACTGTGCGTGCTTTTCTTGCCATAGCTGCTTGCAAAAATTGGGAACTACATCAGATGGACGTTCACAATGCCTTTCTCCATGGTGATCTTGAGGAAGAAGTATATATGAGGCCTCCTCCTGGCTTTCAGGGATCTAATCCCAATCTTGTTTGTCGGCTTCGAAAGTCCTTGTATGGCCTTAAACAAGCCCCTCGTTGTTGGTTTGCTAAATTGGTAACTGCTCTGAAAGACTATGGTTTTCTTCAGTCTTATTCTGATTATTCTCTATTTACTTACACCAAGGGTACTGTTCAGATTAATGTGTTGGTGTATGTTGATGACTTGATTGTTTCTGGTAATGATTCCGCTGCCTTACATGCTTTCAAAACATATATGTGTGCTTGTTTCAAAATGAAAGATTTGGGGTCTTTGAAGTATTTTTTGGGTATTGAGGTTGCCCGCAGTTCCTTGGGATTATTTCTATGCCAGCGCAAGTACACACTTGACATCATCTCTGAAGCTGGTTTATTAGGCTCCAAGCCTAGTACTTTTCCTATTGAACAGAATCACAGATTAGCTCATGCCACTGGTGATCTCTTGCCAGATGCTGCCGCCTACCGACGGCTTGTTGGTCGTCTTATATATCTTGCAGTTACTCGCCCTGATTTGGCCTATTCTGTTCATGTTCTCTCCCAGTTTATGCAGGCTCCTCGACAGGAGCATTGGGATGCTGCTTTGCGTGTTGTTCGATATTTAAAAGGATCTCCTGGTCAGGGTATTCTGCTACGATCTGATAGTGAGCTTTCTCTCCAGGGGTGGTGTGACTCAGATTGGGCTGCTTGCCCTATTACTCGCCGCTCTTTGACTGGTTGGATTGTGTTCTTGGGTAATTCTCCTGTCTCATGGAAAACTAAGAAACAACAAACGGTTTCTCGCTCCTCTGCTGAGGCCGAATACCGTTCTATGGCTGCTGTCACTTGTGAGCTCAAATGGCTCAAAGCTTTGTTATTGAGCTTAGGTATCAACCATCCACAGGCTATTCCTCTTTTTTGTGATAGTCAGTCTGCTTTGCACATTGCAAATAATCCAGTTTTTCATGAGCGCACGAAACATATTGAAGTGGATTGTCACTTTGTACGGGATGCTATTCTTGACGGTCTCATTGCTCCATCCTATGTGTCCACCAAGGCTCAACTTGCAGATATCTTCACTAAGGCTCTTGGCAAGGTCCAGTTCGAATTTCTTTTATCCAAGTTGGGCATTTTGGATCCTTCCCATGCTCCAACTTGAGGGGGGGTGTTAGGCACATATTATGTAATCTAGACTTTCCTATAGTTGGGGGTCCGCATATGGACAAGATTATATTGTTTCCTAATCTATCTTAGGCAACTCATCTCTTGTATAATATACTTTGACAGTGGAATGCAAGAAAGACAACGCATGATTCATCCTATTCTATCATATTGCGATCAAACACGATATGGAAAACTAACCCTAGTGCGAAGGCAACATTAATAGCGATGCAAATTAACTTATACGTTTGTGAACTACGTACTCTCAAACAAACTCGATGAATTCGTATGCTAAGGTAATTAATTAACAAGCTTGAACAAATATCTAAAATTGGAAAACTAAATGAGCTAAGTTTGTACAACTTCACGTATGTTCAAATTAATAATGTTTGTGAACAACTAGTTTAAGCTCGTTTTGAAACTTTTGCATAACCAAATAGCTTATTTGAGATCGAAAATATATCAAAAGTTCTAAAACTTAATTTAAGTACCTTTGTAAATATTGTACAAGAAATCAAAAGTTAAAAAAAGAACAACCTATTTGTTAAATTAACATACGACGATTACAAAATTATATCTTGTTTTCCAATGGAAATTTTGACATGGAATATAATAATAAAAATCCCCTTTAATTATATTAAGTGAAAGGAAAAGATCCCTACCAAAACCCCATTTCCTATAATAACTCAAGGTTTGCTTATTTAATGATCACACTCAATTTTAACTCGAATTCAAACATCAAATATAAACACGTTCAAGAACAAAGTTTGATTAAACCAGATGCCTAAAAAGCTATATTCGAACAAAGAATATATGAGAAATCGAGCTAGCTCCAGCATTAACAATTCCTATCAAACTTTGTTCGAATAAGCTAAAACCTAATTCTACTCAACTCAACTCATTTGCAACTCGGGAAAAATAATTGACTTTCCACAATACATGTGTGTCTGAAAATATAAAACTAAATATTGATTAACTTTTTTATATGCATGAAAATGACTAAAGATAGAGATTTGATTTGCTTAGCTCCTTGATGGAAAGCATAAAGACAAATATTTTGTTTTTATCTCCTCTATGACAGTGCTCTTTGTTATTCTGAACATGCAAATGTCAAACATCAGCTCCTAAATTAAACTCAAAGCTTCACTTAGGCTGGGACATTGTAATAAACATATCTATATAATTGCTAGCTACTAGGTTTCAAAAAACCCATTAATTAGTTGATCAAGATTCACTATTTTTGTTTTCAATAAATGTGTCATATTGATTGGGTATATTTATCAATGTAGAACTAATTAATATCTGTAATTACAGTAGTAAACTATTAAAATTCAATATTTTGAAGATATACGTTGAAATTAACCCAACAACAATTAAAATAATTACATTTGTCTATAGATAGTATTATATGCATGTGGTTGAAGTTAGAATCTAAATACTGTATAAAGTCTATATGATGCATCTATATAGCAAGAAAATGAGGAAATTCATTTTAAAGCTAAAGACTAAAGTAATGTAAGGTAGAACAGGAAAAAAATAGATAACTCCTAATTAATTATTTTCTATGTTTTAGAAATCAAAAATAACCTAATTCATATACATATTTAAGTTGTTTTTTGTGAAAGATATTACTAAAATAGTACATCTCCTATTAGATCCTTGATTCCCCCACAAGATATTGCACTAAGATTCAATCTCAAATCATGTGCATTATCCTTACAAGTTCACTATCATCGACATATCACAATCTATAATCACCCACTAAAAGATGCTCAATAAAAGTCACTAGCCTTTTATCAACCGCACAAGAAACTGGATGTGCAAGCATGTTAGTTTCGTCCCCACTAAACATGCAAAATGCAACAGACGTATTAGAACAACTACAAAAAAATGTGGAGTAGGAACATAAGCAAAAACCCAATGAAACTACCACTAATAGCTTCTCTCTCTATATATATATATATATCGATGATAAATTACCTGTAAAATTCGCTTTCAAAAAAGAAATATTGTCCAAGTGCAAAAGAGACAAAAGTCACAAAACAACCCCTCTTTAATTTAGGCCATTGAATATCCAAACAAGGTAAGCATCATCATTCCCTTGTATGAGGCTACAATTTCTCTATCTCCTAATTTCTTTGTCGCAAAGAATTTCTCCATCATAATTCATTATGTCTAGCTAATAATAAATCAACCAAATGCAATAAATTGCCACCCAATATACAGGCATCTATGTTGATCTTGCACAATACCTGATTTTGGAGGAATCCAATTATGGAAGGGCAATAATCGTAGTATGTATTTGCTCACTTACTCAGTATATGTATTGACTGCTCAATACAAAGTATTTCTTATAAGGGAAATTTATTAGATATGATGGCTGGTCTAGTAAAGGACCATAAAGGGGGTCCAGCCATTCAATGCTAGCATATATAACTTGTTGATGATTTGGTCTTTAACAAATTGTATCTTAGTTATGCACCAATATTCCAATCTAATCCTATTGTTGTTACTTGGTGTCAACTTTGAGGGAATTATGATAATATGTGGTGTTTATTCATGCATGATAATTGTCAGTAGAAGTTAAAAACAAATACTTTTTGAAGGATATAGATTCAAATTGCCTTCCCTCAAACTTCTGGAATCTTTTTTTTTCCTCAAATTATTTATGTTTAGCAATAGCTATCAAACTTTTGAGCAATATGAAATATATGTAGGGACTTGCATAATATGACTAGAAAAAATAGAACAATATTATTATATGAACCAATAGAAAAACTGAAAGACAATGACAAAAGCAAATTTAACATAGAAAACCTAAACTAGTACAAAAAGATTTCGTAATATCATTCTATCAATAATTAATTACTAAATATAAGTAGAGGTGATCATGGATGGTGTTGGACTGGACTTGGGCAAAAAAAAAAAAAAAAAAGTGACCCATTTCGGGCCAAAACCTCGGGTCGGGCAAGGCCAATCCTCCGGCCGAGAATTCCACGCCAAACCCCGCTAATTCGAGCTAAGTCATGCAGGTTGTTCGGGTCATTTTTCGGGCCGAGCCAAAATTTTGGCCTACTTTTTCCATGTTTAAGTTTCTCGTGGCCTTTTTTTGCCCAAAAATCGAGTCGGACCCGAACCATGGGTCGAAAAAGTGCGCCTAGAACATCCCCATTTTCGGGCCCCTCGCCAAACCCATGTTGATCTCCTCTAAATATTAGTAACTTCTTACCAACTACAAATAGTTTAATGTTATCACCACATATATATGTTACTATCTAATGTGAAAATATTTGGTGTCCAATCCAATTATGGCTTAACAAAATATTTCCATATTCGTATTAGATTCCGCTTTACTCTCTTATCAACTTTACCCAACCACATCTTGCCTCACTTATTCTATGTCTTATTTTTTTAGAGATATTCTATCTCTATTTTATAAGTCAAAGAAGAGCTTGGTGTCAACGTAAAAAAGACTAAAATACCTTCACTCACATAGTAATTAATTAAATGATGTAAACATCATTAATGTACTGATATCAAATTTTTATTTTTTTGAACTTTGTGAACAATCTTTCCATTGCTTTTGCGCTTAAGTATATGCTGAGGAGGAGTACATGACTCGGGTTGATGTATGTTATAGTTTGCACTAGACCAGATCTTGCACATGTAGTCAGTGTGTTAGTAGGTTTATGGGTAATCCTGGTAAGGAGCATTGGTAGGCAGTCAAGAGGATCTTTCGATATCTTAGAGGTACGTCAGATGTTGGTCTTATCTATGGAGGTGATGTGGCATGTTTAGTTAAAGGTTTCTCTTATTCTGATTCAGATTATGCTGGGGATGTGGACGGTAGGAGATCTATGACTGATTATGTGTTCACTCTTGGTGGTTATGTTGTGAGTTGGAAAGATATTTTGCATCCTACAGTAACTTTGTCTACTGGTGAAGCAGAGTATATGGCCTTGACATAAGCAATTAAGGAGGGAATTTGGTTAAATGGGCTAGTTAGTGATTTGGGTCTACATTATAATATATGATCAGGAAATAGTGTATTGTGACAGCTTGAGTGCGATATGTTTGGCCAAGGATCAAGTTCGTCATGAGAGGACTAAACATATTGATGTCAAGTATCATTTACTGAGAAATGAGACAAGAATTACGGTGAAAAAGGTAGGTACAGCTGATAATCCTGATGATATGTTCACCAACCCGAGTAATAAGTTTCAATATTGACTAGACTGCTCAATGTTCATTGTTGTTAATTGCCCTTTGGGGGTAAGTCTAGGTCCTTAGGGGCTAATCTGGTGCCTTAAGGGACAAATCTGGTCTGATTGTCTTTCAGAGCAAATCTTGGTGTAGGGAGAATCTGGGCGTTATGATCAATGCATCTAGTTATCTGGTTATCTAGTTCGTTGTGAGAGGATTCAAGTCAAGGTGGAGATTTGTAGGAATTATGCCTTGAATCTGATCGAAGCCTCGCCCGATTAGGTGGAGTCGAAGGGCTCAATAGGGGTACAACAATAGGGAGTCCGATCGGGGGTGATCATCGAATCACGACCAACACCCGATCAAGTCCGATCCAAATTAGGTTTGGGGAAATTAACCACTCGATCGGGCGGATATCGCTCGACCCGATCGGGAGGTAGGCTTTTTTTCGCGGGTAGGCGATTCGGGTTTATAATATGTTATTTGACTTAGTTTGTTTCAAGTTGTCATTAGTGTGAAAATACATCTGTAATTCGGAATTCCTCAAGAGCAATAAAATTATTCTCTCTCTGTCCGTGCACGTAGCCAACACACCGTTGATGAACCATGTAAATCTATGTGTTGTTTATTACTTTTCTGCAATCAATATTTGTTCTTTCTCACATCCGTTATAACAATAAGTCTAATGGAATTTTTCATTTTAGAGCAGGTTTACCTCCACAGTACAATACCTATAAACAGGAGGTTCCAACGGCCAGTTGACTGACACCGATTGTTCATACTTCATTCCAATATGCGATATTTGTTAAAAAAAAAAAAATTAGCAACCATGCATGCTCAGAAGTTATAAGAACACTTTTTTATAAAGCGTTGCAATAGTTCCCACCTTGGTAAGCAAAAAACTCATGTCACACTTCTTTGTATTATTGTATTATTATATGTATCACTCAATTTTATTGGTTGATGACAATTATTCTTTGTCTTATTTATTTTTTAAAAATAAGAATTTTGTTTAAATCTTACGACATGGGCCAGTAATGGTTATTGGCACATATAATACTATGAAAAAGTGAAGCATAAGATTTGGACTTGGTCTAGATTATGCGTCCTCTGTTTTTTTAGAATTGCGTCATTTCTTTCTTTTTTAACGTTTGTCAAGACGTTTCTTTAAACGTCAATATTTATAATAGCGTATAAGTACAAAATTATAAAAATATGATATTTGAAAACAAAACTCCACTTAATTATGTTTTTTTTCCTTATATAATAATATGTGATAGGTTAACAAAGTTGGTTGATTAATAGCAACAAAATCGAAATAATATGATTGAAAAAATTGAGGAAGTATTCAAAAGTCTTGCGATAAAGTGTTGCTTTGGATAATTTTTGTAGTGGCTGATCATACACGAGATCGTCAAATTCGCTTGATATAAGAAGAAGTCTATTTTCAATAAAAATGTGGCTAATTGACCATTTGTGAATTCTAGTAGTTAGAATCTTTATAAGGGTTTAGAACTTTAGATGGCCAGTGTCTCTGTGTCTGTGCCTTCATGGGCTGAAATTCGTGGACAACTCCGTGGGTTGGACCTAGTTCTCAGCCCAAACATATCGCTTACGTAACCTAACTAATACCTTTCATCCAATTACCGTTTTGCACGATGGTTATTAGAATAGACTAAGGGTTATAATTGAATTATCAACCAAAGTTACCTTTGAAGGAAGGTTAAATTCCCAAATCTCAAAATCACCCTAATAGAAAGAGAGGAAGAAGCTTCGAGTTTTACAGATAAATAGGAAGAAATTAAATGCAACCTAATGGAGTTTGACCTGAAGTGCAATCGAACTTTAGAATGACCGACCCAAGATAGTTCGATATCAAATATAATCCAACATGAAATCAATCTGAACCCGAACTAATATGCTCTATCCCTTTTATAATTTAAATTGAATTAATTCAAATTGAACATGATACTATCTTATTAATAAGAATTCATATCGACTAAATTCAAAAGGAAAAACCGATTTTACCTCACTCAATAGTGACTTGATATGAACTAAAACCGACCCAGCAGACCAATATAACACATTTCAACCAGACCCAATAAGTACCAAATTCAGGTTATGTCTAATAAATGATATACTAACCTCAATTACACCACGACTCATAGTACCAAGGTATTGTGTCTGATATGACAACAAGTGTTATTTCAAATTTCAGCACACATGGAGAAAAGATATTTTGAGCTTATTTTTATATTCAAAGAATTATCTTTTTGACATCTTTCTCAAATAGAAGATTGGACGAGTTTTTTAAAAGATTTTCCATATAGAGGGAGGCATAGTTTTAACTAATGCATCATTATTAGAACTATTCTGAAACTTTCTATCGATGAAAGTGTCAAGGAAGTATGTAAGAAGCATTTCCGAAGTGATTAATTCTAGTGAAAGTATTGGGTCAGACCGTCTAACCAATACTTACTATCAGACGGGCTGAGCCAAAAACTCAAACTCTGTACGCACCACTTTCTCTTTTCTCTTCTTCTCCCCACTCTGTACTATTGTTGCCATTACCACTACAAGGCCCCATAAATTGCTTCTTAAAACTAGCACAGCTCCTTTCTCTCTCCTCTGACCACCTCAATATCACCAATTTCCCCTCTCGATTTCGCACGTGAAGTTCTCTCATTTTTCTGACGGAATCTCCGGCGATGAACCTCGAACTCCGGCGAAGTCGTCGTTTGCCGGAGTTTCAAAAAGCTCAATCATATTGCAATAATGCAGTTGGGGAGATATCTGGCTTGGTTCAACCCAAGAGTTGCTTACTATGAAGTATATGTAGAGTTAGGGACTCCAGTGGTTTAAGAAAGGTATTAAAACACCAACTGAAAGAAATAAAGAACTAACTGAAAGAAATAAAGAACTAACTGAAAGAATAAAAAAACCAACTGAAAGAAATAAAAAACGAACTGAAAGAATACAAAAATTAACTGAAACAATAAAAAAAACCAACTGAAAGAAAAAAAGAACTAATTGAAAGATTATAAGCATTAACTGAAAAAATGTCAATATGTTTCAGTTGGTGTTTAAAAAAATTTGAAACCAACTGAAAAAAAAAAAGAAGACTAACTGACAAAAAAGAAGACTAACTGAAAAAAATGAAGACTACCTGGAAAAAAAATGAAGACTACCTGAAAAAAAATAAAGACCAACTGAAACCCAAGTAAGTCTAACTGAAGCACAAGAACCAACTGAAAAAAAAGAAGACTAACTGAAAAAAAATGAAGACTACCTGAAAAAAAAATGAAGACTACCTGGAAAAAAATGAAGACTGCCTGAAAAAAAATAAAGACCAACTGAAACTCAAGTAAGTCTAACTGAAGCACAAGTGCTTCTAACTGAAGTGGTCCGGCGAGAATATTGTGTCGGACGAGTCCGACACAATACGAACTCTTAATTCTATGCCTAGTATTTACGAAGTGCATTGTTCTTGCTTTGTGAAGCAATTCAAGCAAAACATAAAAGTGTTGCATTGTTATTCACTTATTTGCATACTTAAAGAAGTTTTAATTATCAATGTAAACTAGCTTTCTTATGGAGTTGCTTTTGAATTTTGTCTACATCATTGTCTTTTATACTCTCCACATGACACATACCAAAAGAAATAGAAAAAAGAAATAACCCTGGGCATAGGGAGCAGCCCAGCAGCTTTTTTCTCGAAAATCGAACAGGGTGGTGATGGGAGTGGGTGGAGGAGTTAGAGGTGCCAGAATCGAATGGTGGAGGGCGCGAGGGTGGGGAGGGGTGAAGGGGCTTGCTGAGTTGCATTTACGGATGAAGAGGTCGCTAGGCTGGCAGGGGTGGAGGAGGGGGCTGGTGGGGGTGAGTAGGGGTGTGCATTGACCCAAAACCGGACCAGACCGTATGAGAACCACTCATTTTTCCTCATTTTACGAAGATTTTGATCATTTCACAACGTTTTTGCTCATTTTATGTTTTTATTCATTGAACATTTGTATGCTCATTTAACAACGTTTTTGCTCATTTTACGTTTTGCTTATTTTTATGTTTTTTCTTGTTGAACTTTTTTAGGCTCATTTTATATTTTTCTCCTTTTACATTTTTGCTTATTTTACGTTTTTTATAATTTAATGTAATCTACTCATTTTTTTTCCCACTTTAGGAAGTTTTTGCTCATTTCAAGTGGTTTCACGGTTCTCACCTTAAAAGGTTCTCACTAGAACCCAATCCTATATATATATATATATATATATATATATATATATATATATATACATATATATATATATATATATACATAATATTATATATAATAATCATATATATATAATATATATATACATATATATATATATATAATATACATATTATATATATATATATATACATATATATATAATATATACATATATATATATATATATATACATATATATATATATATATATACATATATATATATATATATACATATATATATATATAATATACATACATTATATATATATATACATATATATATATATATATATACATATATATATATATATATACATACATATATATATATATATAACATATATATATATATATATACGTATATATATATATATATACATACATATATATATATATAACATATATATATTATATACATATATATATATATATATATAACATATATATATAATATATATACATATATAATATATATATACATATATATATATATATATATATATTATATATACATATATATATATATACATATATATATATATATATACATAGGGGCGAGATCACATGAAAATGCTCCTTACATGAGAAATGAGAATGAATCTCAACCACACGATTGGTTTAGAGTTACAACACTTATTCATTAGAGTTATATCCCTTTCAAAAATTTTGAATTCAAAAAAAAATTATTTGTTTCGAATTTTTTTTTTCAAATATTTTGTTTTTGGAGTTACATCACTTTTTCATTAGAGTTACATCAATTATTCATAGGAGTTATAGTGTGTAAAATTCATTCTCATTTCTCATATAAGTATGCATTCTCATATGAACTCACTTCTATATACATATATATATATATATATATATATACATATATATATATATATATAATACATATACATATATATATATACATATACATATATATATATATATATACATATATATATATATATATATATATATATATATATATATATATAACCAAAGACAAAAATAAATTATGTTGCCACATGTACTCTGGTCCCTCTTTTCCACACAATCAAATAAGACATATTAAACAATAAAAACGTGTGCTTTACGACTCGGACATATGACCTCTCATTTGAGATCCAAATGCATTATCTAACTGATCTACAATTTCACACCAGTCCTTGTGCGAAAAAAAATATATTTAAAAACAAGATAATATTTGTATTTTTAAAACAATCAAACATAAAGGAACATATTAATACTGATTAAGCTAATGCTAATAATAGTGTGTGCTACCTCTATTTCAGTACTTTTATATATAAAAAAAAGTCTTCAAATTTTATAAACTCAGTAATAGTACTACTATACACCATTTAATTGCATCGGGTATATTCTTACACAATTTAAATTTCAAAAACAAGATTGAATTATATTCTTCGTAAGTAATATATATATATATATATACACTCTTTTGAAACCGAGGGTTATATTGATGAATAATTCATACTATAATTTACTATATATATAGAAAATTTAAAAGGAATGAAAAATCACTTTCTAAGCAGAATACAATGCATATAAGTCTTCTTTTCTATATCTCTCAAGTGTTTGATTTAAGACTTCAAATTCATATTTGTAATTGACCCGGTACATCGCCTGGGCCAATAGTTAGTTGTATTACATACTTCCTCCGTTTTTAATACTTGAGAACTTTTTAAATTTTAGGAAGTTCTTTATTACTCGCAACACTAACATTTCTGACAATATATTATCACTTTCTCTCTTCTAGCATATAAAAAAAAATTAATTCTCTTTATCTCTCTTCTCTCCTTGGTGACTTGATTCGTGCTTTTGCATATTTCAACGTTGCTATTATTGAAAAAGGAACTATTACTTTATGTGTTTCTTTTCAATTGAGACGACTTTTATTTTACAATATTCATATTCTCCATTTTGACCATTATGTTTTATTTTTAGGTAGAGAAAAACATAGTCGCATAATATATTAATGTTCAATAGTTTATGTGTACATATATATTAGTACTATCATTTTTTAAAAAAAATTGCTTATAAATTAAAGATATTAATAGTCAAATTTGATAAATATCTAAATCAAAGTGAGTAGATTCTAAAAACTTAGCATATTATTATTGTTTAGTTAGCTAGGAACCAAGCAACCATCATTTCATATGCAATATGATTCATGTCTATGATCAAATCTTAGTTAGATAGCAAATCCATCAACACTGGTTATAAATCATTATGTTTAATGTGATTATATTCCTAATACAGTTACTGTAATACAGTACATCTGTACTTGTAGTATATCATTATGATTAATGAGTATACCAACTTGACCATGCATGTATCACAAAAAAAATCCCATACCTCAAAAGCATTCTGCTGATATTTACCAGAAATGAGTGTTTTTAATTCTACTTTTAAACCAGATTTTATCAGCCTCAACTTTTTTAACAAGATTTTAAGATCACTTATAAATTTTAAATTATTATAAATGAAGACATATATAACAAGGTTTTATGAAAAAAATGTAATTGTATGAGCTTTAACGTGGCCTGGTAATCTGGTATAGCACTTGGTTTCGTTGGTGCTTAATTACCTTTAATATTAATAGTACACACATAGCATAACAATTAATTAATCCATACCTTAAATTTATGATTATAAAGGAGCTGCATAAGATTTCTATTGTAGAACTCTCTATTATTATGAAGGAAAAAACTAAATACAATCCTAAAGGCTGCATATAAGAAGCTAAAAATGAAAAAAAAAAAAACAAGCACTAATTAATCATTTATTACATAAATTAACGCAAACTTTTGTCATAAATTTACAACTAAATTCCATTTTAAGCAATGTTTTCTTTTATGCAAATGAAGGAGCGAGATACATCTTAAGAAAAGAGGGAAAACAAAAACAACTACGCTACAGAACCAAAACAAACCTACATCTAAGGAGGAATCAAACGGGGAAAGCCACACCTTGAGTATCCTCATCTAATAATCTACTAAGAGCTACATGAATATCCTACAAGATTGAAATCTCCCGAGTTTGAGCCACTCATGAAATTTCAGTTATAGTAGTATTACTTTTTGGATTTCTTTTCGGTGTCGTGTTGACTAGCCTTTATAAAAAAAATTATTTGTTTGACTAGGGCAAGTTTATCTAATTTGAAGTATAGCCTATAGGTACATTTTACTAATAGTAACTCTTAACAAGGTTGGTACTAATTTGGACTTTTGAGTAAATTTGATGAGCAGAAGCAGTATGAGTATCCATCAAAGTAGAAGTATATGAATTGCTTCCAGTTGAATTTGCCATAAAATGATGAAGGCGACAGCATAGCTGCTACCACTTTAACCAGAATAACATCCAAAATTAGAGTATGTCGTATCTCTAACGTCTTGTTAGCTCACTTACATCTACCATTTCACTTTTTTCGTTCAATAACGATTGTCTTATGTTTATATTTTGTTTTCAAAATAAGTAGCGCCTTTTCAAATTAATGTATGTAGTAGGTTTAGTGCGTCATTGTAATGTACGTAATTAATTAAGGTGATTTTAGTAAGATTTTCAACTTGTTATTATCTTTGTTATGAGTGAGTAGTGACTAGCCAGTGGAAGATCTTGACTAATTAATTTTAGCAAACAAAAGTTTAATTTATCTACTTTAAGTGATGAATATAAATACTGATAAAAGTAACATCAAATTTATAGTAATATGTAATTTATACCTTTTTTTTTTAAAGAAAAGCTATTTTATATCTCCTTATAAGGAAAAAAAAAAGCATCCTATAAATCAAAATAAGCTCAATATTAATAGAATTTTTTCATAATAACCACCTTATATTTTACCATTTTGAGAATAACCACATTATACTTCTTTTTGTGTATTTATGACTAACTTCTTAAATTTCGCCACTACTTAAATATTTTTCGTCGAAAATTTCTCCCTTTTTTACTTCCTCCTTATCCTTATTCCTCGATATACACTATAACATGCAACGTAACACTATCATGCCAAAAAAATCAGCAAAACACTATAATTTTAAAATACTATATCATTTTAAAATACACTATAACATGTAACACTGAACGCAGCAAAAACGGAAATTTATAATCATTAAAACTCGCATGAGATGGATAAAGTGTACATTAAATTAATGTGCACAGGTTCATATTAGTTTTTTTAAAAATTAAAATGTGGTTTGATTCACTTCTATCCCACGCACGAAAGTACAAGATACACTGCCGAGTGCGGAGGTGTAATGGTCATCTTAATTTGCTTGGAAGTATTCCATTGTGGATATAAACAAATCCCCTGTTTTCTGTCACTATCCATGTTGCAAAATATTTAAAATAATACTACATCAATTAAAAGTTTCATTACTAAATATAGAATGATTATTATAATTTAAAAAATGTGTCGTACACTAAATATATAATACTCTCTACACCATGATAATTGAAATTAAACATACACATATATAAGAATATAAGATTAATCCTTTTTGTGGCTCAATAATTGCTATTTTTCTTTTTCGCTTTTGTCAGTCAACTTAATATGGGACAACTTGGCTCCTTTGCCTCCACGGGCCATGGCTGATGGCTCCATATGCATTTGCTCAAGTTAAAGGCAATCATATTGTTTGATTATAATTCTTTGCTACCTTTATGTTATACGTCTCAATCTGAAAATATTCGAATATTACGAGGGGATAATTTTTTTTTTTTGGTGCTAAATATTACGAGGGGATATTGCAGAGTAAAATATTCGTATTTATTTGACAGTTGGTCTTGTAAGAGATCGTTTAATTTTAACTTAAAGTTAGACACAGCACAAGCTCAATATTAACAGGAGAGCATGCTACCTTTTTTAATAGTGACTAGTTTAGCTATTTAGGAACCAGGTTAATCTATTTCATGACCAGTTTAATCTATTCAATAATAATATTTTTTAATCCATTAAGTGACTAGTTTAATTCATTTAGTGATTAGTTTAATCCGTTCGGTAAAACTACCGAGTTTTTTTTTTTTTTGAAATTATCTGTTGTAGTTCGATAATCAAGACAAAAAGGAAGGAGAAAAGAAGGGATGACTAGGGTAGTGTTGGGTTAGAGTGACATGGAATGGGACTGTTAGAAAAATCCAGTCTTGAATTTGTCTAATTTTATGTTAAAATTAGGCCGCCTATTCTAATAATTTGTGTTTGTTTAAACATACTACTCTCTCCGTTTCTTTTTAATTTACTTTACTTTAGGGGGAAACAAGGAGGAAGTACAAAAGTATGGAAAAAAAACTAAAAAGGTGGAGAGGGAAACTTTTTTTTTTTTGAAAGAATGGAGAGGGAAACTTAAACGTGATAGAAAGAAACTAAAAAAATTGGTTAAAATATTAAAAAGTAGATGACATATATGGAAAAAGAGGAGAAAGTAGATGTGACATGTTACCGAAATTAGAAAAAGCAACTGTGGGTAGATTAAAAAGGAATAGACCAAAAAAAAAGTGTGTAGATTAAAAAGAAACGGATGGAGTATTATTTATACATATTTTCATCAATTTCTACGTATTCCATCCCCGTTAATACATATATTATACCAGTTTTTACTTATTTCAAATATGTTTATGCATAATTTTTATACCAGTTTATACGTATTTTATTGTTCATCTATATATATATATATATATATATATATATATATATATATATATATATTATAATATATATATATATATATATATATATATATTCATCAAATTTATATACATTTCATATTAATTTATCTCTATTATATAAGCCAAGGGAGGAGGTGTGGTGTCCTTTTTTGAAGTGACTAAAATACCCTTAATGATCTAATTAATGGAATGAAAAAAATTACAAAAGCAAATCATTTAAAAATTCTCATTCCAACTTGCCATTTAAAACAAGTTTAAAATGGTATATACATCAAATACTTCAATCAAAAATTAAATGGACAAAATATTTATACCTTATAAAAAAAGATGGCGGCATACATAAAGTACACATGAAAAGTCTGAACATTCACTACCTTTGATAGTCTTTAATCCAGTTAAACCAACTCATTATTTTTGTTCTTTCTGTTCAATATTCATTCACAAAAAATTAATGTTAACAATCACTCACAGTCTTTTTATTTTTTTACATTAGCGAATTAATATATCTAAATTCATCTAACTGTTGAATTTTTCACATTTAAGTTTAATCATAAATAAAATACGAATGGAGTATCTAATAGAATAACAAATTTTGAAATTAACGCACGCATCGCGTGCATATGAAGGCTAGTAGATACTATGGAAGCATTTTTATCCATTTGTGCCTATGATTAACTTTGATTATGAAAAAAAAATCCCCTTTCAACATTTTTGCCATTTTGTAAAAGCTCTTTCCTTCACAGTGTGAACAGGTAGAAGTTATTAAAAAAAATGATATATATTTGGAAATTATATGTTAATACCAACCTAATAAAATCACACTTAATTATATTTTTCCTTATATAATAGGAGTATATAAATAACAAAAGATGGAAAAAATTGAAGTTCATGAATAATGTAAAGTACAAAGTGTAGATTAAAAAGAAATAAAAGGAGTAATACACATTAGATATTTGTGTCAATAGAATGGAAAAATATTATAATTCTGAAAAGAATATTTACCATACCTAACAAATCTAAAAATCAAGTATTGTAGTAGTGAATCATTTTCTCTTTAAGGTTAACTCTTCCGTAATATTTGTAGTTACACAATCCATTATCCTATAACAACATTTGTTCCTTTTTAATAGTTGCACTTTTATTGTTATACTATTCACAAATTTTCTTTTCAATGTCATTTGTGATTTATGGTTAAGAGAAAATATAGTCATGTGGGGTCTTGTTTTATTTGTCTCGATATGTACTTTTAGAATATCCACTTTTTACATTTTTTACAAATACAAAAGTAGAGATATAAAGGCTCAAAATAGTGCATCGACATGCGTGAAAAGTGTAAATGTAACTATATGAACGATAACGAAGGTAGTACAACTAAACTTGTCACTGAAGATAAATTACAACGAAATCTGAAACTTCTGTAGAACAAAAATATACACCTAATATTCAAGTATACACAAAAATGTTATACATCTAGGTGTAGCATATATTAGAAGTATATTTTACTTATTTTTTATTTGTAAAGTTTCAAATGAACAAAAATATAGAAAAAAACAATAACAAGTTTATAATATACTCCCTCCGTTTCCTAAAGATCTTCCCACTTACTGTTCCTACAGATACCAAGGAAAATCAAGTTGTGTGGGGCATGGTGTGAGTAAAGTAGGAGAGAGAAAAGGGGTTAAGATAAATAAACAAATAAAAAGGGGTTAAAGTAGGAGAGAGAAAGGGAGTAAAATTGAATTAATAATGTAATGGTGGACCATATGATAGTGACATGAGAGGGTAAATAGGAAAATTTGTTTTGCCAAATAAGGAATAAAGCAAAAGTGGGAAGATCTTTTGGAAACACCCTTAAACGGAAAGTGGGAAGATCTTTAGGAAACGGAGGGAGTAGGCTTTAAAGTTAGGGGAACCTATATGTGTCCATGGAATAATCTAGAATTCAAAGCAAAAAATTTCTTTTTCTATAGGTAAGCCAGAATGCATGAACTTCACAGCTTCACTCCAATCAATTGAATCAATGAAAAATATTAGTCTGAAATTCTGAATTATTAGCTCAGTAAATGAAATATCGTGGAGTTAGATAAACTGATATTGTAAGGTACAAGTGGGCTCCACAAAGTTTCATAAAAACTGACCCGACTTTCATGCCAACAATCATGTGCCACATTCTCGGTGCAATAGAACTCTGAATACTATAGCCGGCAAAATAGATTTGTATCTGTTAACCCGATTTAAATATCTGATTCGAAATAAAATCGAAATTAGAAATAACCCGGTTGAAAAGTAAATAGACTCGAATATAACCCATATCCGGATCTACCTGTCCTGGAAGCCACCCGCCCCAATAATGATGACTAGAACCCTAATACAACCCACAAAGTTGTCAAGTTAGTAACTTTTTAGACAAATTTAAGGAAAAATGGTCATGAAATACTATATATGATTTAATCATTATCCATTAATTATTTAACTTACTCTCATTAATCTTATTTTTGCTTTATTCGTTTGCGACATTGGAAACCTAATTAAACCCGACCCGATGTGACCCAAAATCTCACCCGAGATGGACCCGTACTTGAACGGACCTGACTAGAATGTAACCTGAATACAAAGTTGATCTGATTATGACTCGATCCAATATGACTTGACCCGTATCCGGTCTGTATGATTTGTTTGCCACCTCTTATAAGTATGCCCACCCACTCGAATATCAGGAATCAGGGACCTCAATTACTCAATAGGGTGACAATCATCAAGTTACTATTATCTTAAAAAAACAAATTATATTATTTAATAACAAAAAAAACCTTTTCTTTTAACTTTTTTTACAAGAAACTTTTTTATTGATAGGAAAGTAAAACAACTTCACCTCACCATCGGTAGATGGATAGGAGAAGCAATTTTCTTTCCAAAATTCTTTCAATCCAACTTGTGTGGACCTGTTTCACAATAAAATTAGTGTGTGTCAGGCTCATCCACGTGAATAAGGACACACACTACTATAATATACAGATTTCCATTATACCACAAACAGATACACTATATAAGATAAAAATACACTATATCACAAACAAATACGATATCACAAATAAACATTATATATCTTGCAAAAAAAAAAACAATAGCACACAGGAAACACATTATACCATATACAACACATTATATCGAAAAGGACAATATTATCCTAATCTTCTATAACAGGTTCAATTGTACAATCAACTATAATACACAGAAACACACTATATCACGAACAGATACAATATATCAGGAAGAAATACACTACATCACAAACACATTACAACACAAAGAAACACTATCACAAATAAACATATATACGTACTATAGCACAAAGAAACACACTATATCACACACAAACACACTGTATCGACACTGACAATATAATCCTAATATTATATAAAAGGTTCAATTGTACAATCAACTATATCACAAAAACTGAAAAATACAGTAAGAACTTGAAGAGAGAGAAAATAAAGTAATTATGAGAGAGAAATTAAAAAGGCGAGAAAATTTGAGAAGAGAGAAAGACAAAATAGTAGAAGTCGTAATTATTACATTCTATATAACATCTATTGGGTCCATACGAGTTTTTTTTAGTACTCTTTTACCCTAATTATGTTGGATATATATATGGTTATAAAGTTAATAGTTGTTCATAAATGTAGAGATAGTCAAACATAAGGGTATCTAATCAAGGAAAATCAATTGACAAGCTAAATACATCTTATGAGAGTTGAAAAATAAGGCCTTGTTCATAATTCAGACTTAGTTTAGTCAGTTTTCCCATTAAATTCAATTCAACTTTATTCATTTTCGTTTTGTTAAGTTCCTCTCGCAACACATTGAGTTAAATTTTATTTGTATAGTTCAACACTATTCTGTTTAATTTAACCAAATACAGTCTAAAAGAATAAGGTTTAAATAGATTATAAACATGAAAAGATAGGATCAAAAACTTTAATTGAGCTAAGAACCAATTGACATGATTTATAAGAACGGTGTATTTTATGTAACTTATTCAACTAAAGTGAACGTATTAAAGGTCATCTTAACTTATATGAACCTCTATAAATTGGAACTTATTAAACCTTATAAAATTTTTAAAGGAGTTATTGTTAGAACTTATCAAAACTTATGTATTATGAAATAAGTCCAATAAAATATAGCTTAAATAAAGTTATAGAATGCACCAGTAGTCAATAATTAGTCTTCCCATATGAAGGAGTACTCCCCATGTAGTTTCTTTTTGTTCTTCCTAAATTTTTAGTACGTATTTGTCAATATACTTATTTGATGTTAAATATCTTTCATTACATATTAGTTAAATTATAACAATTGAATATTAATAAATTACTTTTATACGAATCAAACAATACTCCATATGACTATATTATTTCTTATATATCGAAAACAAATTAAAATATTCTCTCTCACTATGTGAACAGTGTCAAAATCCAAATAGGAGAAAAAAAATATACAAAGAAAATACTTATTTATTAAGAATTTATAACATAAAATGCACAATCTTTAAGAGAACTAGAGGGGAAAAGGTGGTCCAACCAAATTTTAATGAAGTCGCCCACAAGTCGAGTTGTTAAATAGTTGAATCTTTGTCTACATATCCAACCTTAATTAATTTGCAATTTTTCCCCTTCTAATTGAAAACGATACATGGGACTTAAATATTTCTACACCACTACCTCTTGTAAGTGGATAGTTTAAAACAAAACATATCTGTTTATTGATAAAAATCTCCCATACATCATTACTGATTACTCTCAATTTTCAATTTTATGATATAAGAAGTATAATAAATTTAAAATTAATTATATTTATATAAACATGTCAATTTTAATTATTAAGAACAAAATATTCGATTTTTTTTAATATTTTTGTTTTTAATTTTCAAAAGAACTAGAAACTGTAAACAACAAACGATAACGAAGTAGGGAAATTCAGCTACTCAACTTAGAGTTTGTCTTGTAAGAGACCGCCTACTTTTACGTTAAAATTAAGCAATGGTAAGTCTAATATTAAAAAGAGACTAAGCCCAATAATGACTAGGTTAATCTCTTTCGGTGGCTAGGTCAATCCATTTAGTGACTATGTCTACTTTTATATTAAAATTTAACCGTCTCTTTTAATAATTTATGCTCGACTTATCTTTAATTCTTTATACAAAGTGATTTTCAAAAAACAAGATGAAAAAAAAGGCTCACAAAAGACGCGCAATTAAACATCTCATAAGTCATCATTGACATCCAAAACATTCTGTAATCTTTTTTCTCAACCCAACTTTCTTTTCCTTTTTTCCCATCTTTATTTCTTTAATAATAATAATAATAATATTCAATAATCCATCATTCAGTATATCATCCAATTAATCCTTTTCTTTTTTCTGTTTTCCATTACAGAAAACATCTCTTCTGTAAATGTGCCCCTCTTTTTCTGTACTTCTTCCCTATATTCTCTCTCCTACCAAAACTTCACTTTGAATCAAAGCTAACCCATTTCCCCTTTTTTTTCTGGTCACTAATAAACCAGTTTTAACTCCCACTTTCCCACATTTTGCCCCATTATTTTTACTGCTTTCTTCTTCCAACAATTCCGTTAAAATAGTTTCAGTAAGCAGAGCATTGAACTCTGTGTGTAATCTTTTTTTTATAATTTTCTTGAAAATCCCACTTTCTCCAAGTTAGGGAAATTCCTGTCCTACTTTTAATTTTCTGGGGATTTTTCAATTTTGATTTTTGAGTGTGGATGAGTTCTTTGATTGGTAACTTACCAAATTAAGTGGTAAGTACATAACTTTGACTCTAAAATGGAAACATTAAATTGGGTTTTGGTTCAATTTGCAATCTTTGGAGTATTTGCTGTTACTTGTCACTCATTTATGTCTGAAGGTATGTTTTTTTTGTCTTAGATCTTGATTAATAATTCTAAAAGTTGCACATAAAATAGTAGTTCTTCCAAGATTTACTTGTTTGTGGAAATATTTAGATTTTCTTGCAGTAGTATTGTATAAATTTTTTGGGCTGATTAAGAAATGTGGTTAAATTTTGCTAGTTTGGGCTCTTACTGCATTTAAAGAAGCCATATATGAAGACCCATATCTAGTTTTGGCTGATTGGAATGGTTTAGATGCAACTCCATGTGAATGGTCTGGAGTTTCTTGTTCAATGGCAAGGGATCATGTTCTTAAGCTGTAAGCAAGTGATTATTATAGTTATATATGGACTGTTTATAATCTTCATATTGTTTTATATTTATATAAAATAGTTGTTATTTATGGACTGTTTTTTGTGTGATTATGTTGTCCAGGAATATTTCTGGGTCATCTTTGAAAGGGTTTATTGCTCCAGAATTGGGTCTGTTGAAAAATTTGCAAGAACTGTATGTTTCTCCTTGTTTGAGTATTAGTCAATCTCTTTGATTAAACAAGGGTTATGGTTAATCTGATGAATATTGATTGTTTTTTTAGACGCCTTCATGGGAATAATTTGATTGGGATTATTCCTAAAGAGATTGGTTTATTGAAGAATCTCAAGGTCTTGGATCTTGGAGCAAATAAGATAACTGGGCCGATTCCTCGTGAGATGGGGGATTTGAGTAGCATTGTCAAAATGTATGAAATCATTTGGTATCATATTTTTCTTAATTGGGAATACGTTTGGTTTTTTTGGTTGGAGTTTCCTCTGTTAGTCTGTTTGCATATAATTAGTTTCTTACTTTTTTATGATTTTGCTTTTCTTAGAAACCTTCAGTCGAATGGATTGACCGGAACGTTACCTCCTGAGCTTGGTGGTTTAAAAAATCTTCAGGAGCTTCACCTGGACAGGAATAAGCTCCAAGGGACTGTGTCAGGTGCTGCCACTGCAGATTTCAGTTCCAACAACCATGGAATGTAAGTATCGCTTACAACGTAAATTCTAACTTGTATTTTCTAGCGAAAGCTTAGCTTCCCAAGTGATGTTAACACATAGAATTTGATAAAAGTAATTGCTTTTGCGGTGAAGTTTCTTCTCCGTGGCATGTATGACTCCCAGTAGTTGCTCAATTACTTTGTGAAATTCAAAAGTTGCACTTGTTACGCCTTTGTATTATATGGACTATGGAAGCTTTTAACTTTAGTGGCTGTTCCAATGCTTTACAAAGTCAGGGCAAGGTAATTGCTAAATTTCTGAGCACAGTGCCATCAATTAGCTATCAAGTTTTTTTAGCTTCCATTCTTAATTTATGTCACGTGTAGATTGTTAATCAGAAACAAGAAAAAGAAACTACCTGTAGATTGGCAAATTCGGTAGTAGGAACTAGCTCTTATAAGGAATACTGCTTCTCTTTTAAGATTCTGTAGTCCTTTCTACTGGTACCCCTTGATGTCGCATTACTGAGGGCCTTGTTTCTAAAAAAAAAAAAATACGCTGTCTAGGGGCTTTACCAGGACTAACCAATAAAAGGCCTAGAGCCAGAAGTTATCTTAGAAACCAATACCATTCCGGAAAAAGATCTCAATATAGTATTTGTCTTGAAAAAAAATGAAATTTGTATTCCCTAACGCTCTTAGTGGTAGTAGAAGCTTTACCAGGACATACGTGTAGAAGTACAGAATGCAGTTTCACAGTAATTTTTGCTAGAATTTGGAATATCTCTAAGTCATTTGAAAAAAATTCTGTGGTTATATAAATTTGAGTAGCTCATTTGTAACATGAGAACCTGTTGTTTCCTTGAAGTGGCGTTGGTTAGTGAGAGTCTTGCAGATCTCGTGCTTATGATTTCTTCAATGAGAACTTATGTCAAGTGGAAAAAGAAAGCCTATGATTGACGCCAATAGCTGTAATTAACTGGGAATATATTTTTATGGATGTTGCACTATTCATGATCAGGGAGAAAGTACTAGTTTCAATGGGATTTGTTGAGTCTGCATGAGAAATTTGGGCCTGTGGTGACTCTGGACTAATCTGGAGGGTAAATATGTCTGCTGACAAATGTGAACCTTGAAGTTCTCTCAGAAAATGTGCTTTAGTTCCCGACAAGCACTCTTCCGGCCCGGTTGGTTGATTGTCATAAATGGTGGTAATGTTAATGCATTTTAGTGTTGACATCATAATATATACCTTGAATATAAAATAGCGGAATCTGGCTCTTAGATCTAAATTTTTATTCGTTTCACGGACTTGTTTATCCCGTGTCTTACAAGTTACAACCATTACTTCCTTTTATTTTATGTGCATTATTCATCGTTGTGCTGTCATTGTGATCTGGGATTTTCAGGTATGCATCCAATGGGAATGCTGCAGGTTTGTGTCGCTCACCTCAGCTAAAAGTTGCTGATTTCTCATACAACTTCTTTGTTGGGAGTATCCCGAAATGCTTGCTACATCTGCCAAGGTTAGTGTAGAAATGATGTGTTCTTCAGCCTTCTCACACCTCCAGGCGGATCTTCTTTTCATAAATATATGTGTTAAAATTATTTGCATCTTCTGCAGCTCAAGCTTTCAGGGTAACTGTCTTGAGGAGAAGAACTTAAAACCGCGTTCCAAAGCACAATGTGGTATGCAGACGTTAAATTAGAGCATTATCTGATTGATATGTATTCTTTCTTTAACCAGTGAAGATTATTTCGTAAGCCATCCTTTGCTTCAAGGAACATGGTGTAAGAGCAGACTCTTTGAAGCAGAAAGAGCTAAAAAAAACAAAGACACTATAATATGACTATATCACAATTGATTGAGGCTCATGACAGGAACTTCCCAATCTTATATTGCCAGTATATGTGCATGATAGGAGAACTAACAGTATGTGAAAATTAATGTTCTTCGGGAAACACCTTTAATTTTCTTAGCCTAACCCTTTTTTCTTGTAATCCTGCTACGCAAATATATCAGCAATTACTAGGGCTTCCTTTTGAGGTGGCTAAATCTGGTATATGGATATATGTCACTGCATGATATTTAATGTCTCAGTATGAAGGGGGATAATGTATACCGTGCTTGTCCTCAGGAGCTTCAGTACCTGCCAAAACACACTCAAATCCTAGTGTGAACGCAAAGCGTAAGCCTCGAGAGAATGAGGCCAACCATAAAGGAGCATCAAGACCTACTTGGCTGTTAGCTTTAGAAATTGTGACTGGGACCTTGGCGGGTTCTCTTTTTCTCACTGCCCTGATAACTACTTACAAAAGATGGAAAAATAGATCATCTATGATAATTCCTTGGAAGAAATCAGGAAGTGACAAAGATCGATTGGCAGTATATATAGGTATAATCATTCATACTAGCTACCACGCCCTCCAATTTTCTGAACTTGCCTAAAAGTTTTTCTGCCTAGGATTCTTTGCTGATTATGTTTTTTTTTTTTTTTTTCTTTTTGAAATTTATCAGCAGATTCTGAGTTGCTGAAAGATATAGTGAGATTCAGCAGACAAGAGCTTGAAGTGGCTTGTGAAGATTTCAGTAATATCATCGGATCCTCCTCTGACAGTATGATTTACAAAGGCACAATGAAAGGTGGATCTGAGATTGCAGTGATATCATTTTGCATCAAAGAAGAACAGTGGACTGGCTATCATGAGCTTTATTTCCAGAGAGAGGTACTATTGCAGTGTTCTGTTTGGCTTTGGCTTATTGAAAGCTTTGAGATATTAGTGCTGACTTTCAAAAGTCACCCTTGATCAGGTGGCAGATTTAGCAAGACTAAATCATGATAATGCTGCTAAATTGTTGGGCTATAGTCGAGAGAGTCCTCCTTTCACTAGGATGCTTGTTTTCGAATATGCTTCTAATGGAACCTTGTATGAGCACCTGCATTGTAAGTGAACTTGACACATTCCAACTTATTTTTGCTCGTCCAACTCAAAGTACTCTATTAAAGTGGCCTCAATACTGATTCTTTTGTTCAAAACTGAAGCCATGTTTGCAGACGGTGAAGGCTGCCAATTGTCTTGGACACGGCGTATGAAAATCATAATTGGCATTGCCCGTGGCTTGAGATATCTTCATACAGAACTCAACCCTCCATTTACTATATCCGATTTGAATTCTAGTGCTGTTTATCTTACGGAAGACTTTTCACCCAAGGTAGATATTTAGTTTTTCTGTCGAACTCATTAATTAGATGAGATTTTGGTGGCAATTTAATTATGCTAGCTATGAATATTAAGTTAGTATAATAAATCCTCTAGTAATTGAGCCAAACTCAACTTTTCTTGCAGCTGGTAGATTTCGAAAGCTGGAAGACTATCATTGCAAGATCTGAGAAAAACTCATCTGCCATTGATAATAATGGTGCTATTTGTGTACTGCCACGCTCAATCGAGGCACGCCATCTAGACATAAAGGGTAACGTTTATGCATTTGGAGTGCTCCTAATTGAGATAGTCAGTGGAAGACCGCCCTTCTGCAAAGACACAGGAAGCTTGGTAGATTGGGTATGACACTAACTTGAATTTTCTGATATTTTTGTGGACCGTCTATAACTAAATGCTAATAGTTAAAGATAACGAGAAGCGTGCATTGATAGTTAGTCTCTTATTTCAGGCTAGGGAGTACCTTGAAGTAGCCGAGGTAATGCCCTATATGGTAGACAAACAGTTGAAGCATTTTGAATATGAGGATCTTAAAGTAGTTTGTGAGGTGGCAGTTCTTTGCCTGAATCCTGATCCTGTGAAACGTCCGTTAATGCACGACTTGTGCACTTTGCTGGAGAGCCGCATTGATCTATCTTTGTCAGCTGAGCTCAGATCGTCTTCTTTAGCATGGGCGGAATTGGCTCTCTCCACATGATAATAGTTTTAAACTAACATACTTACTGTAAAGGAAATTATAGTCTTGATGATACGTTCCTCTCTTCATTATTTTTCCACCCGTCACCCCTTCTTCCTCATTGGGCTTTCTTCGCTGAAGATCATGTAAAGTTTTTTGATTTATCGATTTCTGGCTTAGGGAAGTATATAGAAAAGCTTCGTGGATGGCGTAGGTGCTTCTGCATTGAATGTACCTGAGAATCTTGCTACTTACTAGTAGAGTGAAGTTACTAAAGGAAAGGAAGATCTCCTTGTGTTACCTTTCCCCTGAATACCTTTTGTTTGATGATTCCATATGCGCACTTATACTCAGAAATGTCAAAAACAATCAGCATCTTATCCAACAACGTGCAGGGAAATTGTCTGATTAAATGCATAAAGTACTATTGTTTGGTGTTGAGATCCTCTAGAGTTTCAAAATAACTCTACATGGTAGAGTTCGTTAAATATCAGTCGTTGATTAAGAGATCAAAGGCTTGTATTGTATGAACAACTTCCCCCATATTGTATGAAGAATATAAGAAAAACTTGTTCTTTTATTATATTCCGTCCACATTTAGGGCCTATTCGATATCACTAATATTCGTTTACAGATATTGGTGCTAATATTTTAGAAGATGTATGCTATAATCTTTCAATAAGAGAATCTACATTTATCTTGAGTTTCATATAATATATAAATTTAAAACAATGTGGAATACAATTGGTCAAGGTTTTTCAAAGTTTGATGACCTTAAAAACGAGTGGAAAGAATGCAAAAGTAAATTTATTATTGTCTTATTGATTATTTGTATAAGATAAGATTTTTGTTTGAAGGTGATTATAAGATTAGTTTTGCAAACATGAATGTGTCAACTTTAATGAAGATGGAAACAACAAAGAAGATGTGGTCCAAAGATGGTTGGTTGTGTCTAATCACAGCATCTTTGAACACCATTTCAAACAAATCACATGAAATTGGTTTTGCTTGTTGATTATTCAATGATATGGGGTCTACCAACCACCACCATGGCTGGCTTGAGATCATGAAATGAGGTGACTCTTCCAAAAGATAAACTTAGTTTTTGCCTTGGTAACAACGAATTCACATGACAAATTAACTTGTTTAATGTTGGTAAAAAAGATTCACATGATAATGTTATGCTCAAAGTCTTTGTCCTCGAATGCATATCTTATGACAAGAGTGGTAAGGAGTTAAGGACAATGAGAATAGTGTCACGTGACGCTCTGTTTAAGAATTTCATTCTATTTAATCCACATACAATTAAAAAAAATAGAAATTGCATGGTATAGGGTTTGATCTTGTAACCTTAAGTTAAATACTAAAGTCTTAAAATCACTGGACCAAGTGATATTTAGTATTATTATCTTAAAAGTATAATATCAATAAATAAATATCTTTCTTACTCGGACCATAATCCAAGCCTAATAACTAGTTAAATGGATTATATGACAGTTTGTTATTCATAGCTTTATTAAGCATCAATATACTTTCTCGTTTAACTCTGGCCATAATTTTTGCGAATAACATAAAAATCTTTAATAATGTAATGATATGTTGTTGGATTAGCACCAATGTATAAATTCAAATTATTATTGTTTTATAAATATTAATGATTGAACACTAAAAATATTACTGGTCTATGTTATGCATGGTTGTTGGATTTGCTCTAATGTATAAATTCAAATTATTAATGTTTTATAAATTTTAATGATTGAATACTAAAAATATTACTAGTCTATGCTATGCGTGGACAAGCGTAAAAGTCGAAATATTGCAATTATAAAAGAACGATGGAAATACTTCATTTCATAGATGAAGTATCAAGCAAGAAATTTATGATAATATTATTACATTTGGTTTGATATTGCCATATACTTCTATGGATGAGCATAATTACATATATCCAATGAGTAGATTATCTACTTAGATACATTATCCATTCATAATAGTTTTATATAAATAATTGTTGATACTGAGTTAAATCCCACCTCATATTAAATTCTAATGAGTAGATTTGCCCACTAAATAAACCAAGTTTTATCCTACTTCTATGTGATATTTTTACTTTTAACCTATCTTACCTATATTTATAGTTGATACACTATGCTCTAATAATTTCATGATACTCAAAGTGTAGACCTATAATCATATGTTAGGGTTAGGAATACATAGCGAAAATAAATTAAAGATGTAGAGATTGAGAAAAAAATAATAGAGGTGAAAATATGTGGTAAAAAAATTGGTAAAAGTGGACACACAATATTTAACGTGACAAAAATCCTCAAATTGAGGCAAAAAACCACGGACGACGAGTACCCGAAAATCCATCATATGAAAATAGGAGAGTACAAGAATCACCCGAAACTTATTATATTATGGTGAGTAGTACAATATAAACTTTCACTATAATATAAACTCACTAATAGTAGTATAAAGAACAGTAGATCAGGAGGTTGTGTGTTGTAGGGAATCTCGGACCTTATAATATCTTAGAGATCCAAATCTTCATAATGGAGCCAATAGTGACAAACCTACACATAAAGGTAGTATTTCTCTAAGTCGAAATATTATGTAGAAGGAACACTTCTAGAGTATATAAAAGGATCGGAGCCGTATGAAACATTAGAGGAGTGTGAATGAGTTAATGGTGGGTTGTCTCCGAAATATGCCCAAAATCATGTATTTAGAATAATGTTGAATTATCAAGAACTTGATTGGGTAACTATTTGGAGGTCTAGAAAATCATGAGAATTTATGATATCAAGGCAAAGCTATTTACCAAAATAGGCAACAATGGAATTTGGGCCACACTAAACCCAACATCATAAATTCTAGAAAGATCACTGATAACTTGATAAGGCTAAGTTTAAGCAAGTGCTGGGAAACGAAGAACATTTATTGGTGCTAAATTCATGATATCAAGACAAAGTTTAATTAGCCAGCTTATTTTTTAGTGCTAATTTCATTGGCTTAGTTTTTGGTGCTAAATTAAGTAAATTCTAATCGACTTATTAAATCCAAAATCTTAAGTACTAAACTTAAAAGTCATTTTGTAATGAATTGTTTAGAACCCAAAAACACTTACTACTTCAAAGAGTTGGGTTAATTTCAACAATTTCAAACTGCAAACTTTTACTCCTTTTGTTTAGACACACTATTTTCTGCTTTCTCCCTCTTCCAAAGCTTGCATTCAAAGAAGGGATGGGATTAAAGAGACATGTTTTGGAAGATTAAAGAGACATCTCAATATTCTCATTGTCAGGAGCAATAAACAGATAACATTTGTCTCATCAACTCCCATAGATGATACCACAGACAGTTTTCATGCTACACCATCAATATTTGAGATGGTGATGTACATCGCTTTTCCAGTTTCACCATGGTATTCGGAAGAAAAAACCAGTGGCGAACTTCACAGCTAACCCAGATCACATAATTCCAGCTATTTCTTATACTTCCTCAGCTTTGTTTTAAATGCAACAAATGGGTAATATTTGTGAGATATAAAATATTCATCTGCTGCATTTAAAACGAAACAGAGAAAGTATCAAACTTAAATATAATGTTGTCACTGTTGTGTTGACATATTCTCCTTGATCATCCATCAAGAATGAGTTAAAAATACGAGAGTGATGGTCTGAAAAATTCAGATCTCTAAATGAATATAAATACTCTCTTACTTTTGCAAATGGTTAAGCCAAAGTAATACAAAATATGGTAATCATTCTGTAAATAGCGAGACAATGAACAAGAACACTTAACATATCATATAAATAACAATTAGAAACAAGGTATCAATTTCGAATGTAGCTCAAATACACAGGCAGTGAATGCACGAAGGAGATGTCAGAAACAAATAAACGCACAAAGTATAAGATATTCCTACCACATCTAACAAAATTTCCAGCAACGATGCCTCAATGCTTTGCACGAGAGTAATGGTTGTCGTTGGGATTTCTTTTACCACTAAAGACAGCCAATGCTTGTCTCACAGGAGGCCTGTGAGAAGCTTTCTTTTCAGCATGGTGACTGAGGAAGATGCTGTCCACAGCACAAAAATCATCGTCCTAAACAATTTTAAACTTGCATGAGTTAATTATACAGAATAAATTTATATGGAACGAAGAGCGAAGGGAAAAAGAGGAGAAGTAGTAACTCGAAAGAGCTCTGATGTTAAAAACACAAACTAACCTTATTTGATTTCTTCTTTGTCTTGGGGTACAAGAACTTCTGTGGGAGCTGGTCTTCCCTTAAAACGGGATTCTTGGATATGGCATCTCTTCCACCTTGGGGTAAAGGTAGTGAAAACTGCAAGAGATGAAGAGTTAGCCAAATGTGAATTGTGCAGAATGCTTAAGACACGGATAAAGATTCCATCACAGCCACACATATTGAACTTTTCTATAGATTCAAACAGCGGAGGATCTATTGCTGCAAAGTCCATATTGCAAAAATGCAGACAAAGAGAAAGGAATACTTGGGAAGTAGAACAAAAGCAACATTTGCAGTTGGAGATTGTAATAATTCCTGCTTTTCATTAGTTGCAACGCTTTGATTTTCATGTTTGCCAATGCACAACCTTTGACCATTAGCATCTTTTTTTATTAACGGGACCATTAACATATTTAGTTCTCCGTTGGTGAAAATTACAGAAAGTTAAAGCGTTCCAGCTTAGTAATAATGAGATAGTATTAACCAACAAATAATAGTCACAACAATTATGTACTTGCAAGAATAAAAACATAGCCAACAGTTTATAGAGAGCAAGAAAAAATTATGTACCTTTGTGCCACGCAAGGATATACGATGCCTTCGAGCTTGAAGCACAACCCCGTTCTCACCTACTGTAACAGCCACCTTTCTTAACGTACCACCATTTCCACACTTTGGGCAAAAGAGCCGACCAATTTCAGCAGTTACATTTTGGCAAGCGTGACATTTTAGCACCCACCTACAAAATTAGCTTAAGTCAGAACATCTAATAATCATACTGCAGAAACACTATAATGTAATAGGGACGGAAACCCATATAAAGATTGCCCTCCACAAAACCCATTGATAACACTTAGCAGACAGGAGTTACATCCTCTTTAAACAAAGTACGGTTGGTGTTCAGCGTGCATAAAAAGGGAAAGTTGACTGGAAAATGTCTGCTAGGTCGCTATTAAGCATCATTAATTGTAGTTCGTAAACTTCAGAGCTTACAGTAATGTATGCAAGTTACGGTAAAGTACCTATCTGAACAATGAAATGGAAATGGAAATGTTCAAGTCATTGGGTGTTACATTACCTGTGCAACTCGCGTATCTGCATTCCTCCAGGGGCTACTAAACGTAAACCCATCTGGAGGATAACATTTTGCATAGCAAAGTCTCCAGTGATGCAAGCAACGCTTGAATCAGATAAAGACCTCAGCATCCAGCTCTGTTCACTACCATCATCCTCTGCATATGAGGTGTCAACGCTTCCATTTTCTAAGTGATCCAATGCGGCATCATTATCCCCTTCACCCCCGGAATGAGCATTTTCGCAGTGGGCATCTATTGATGCAACCTCTGGATGAGAATCAGTTTTCTCATCTTGTTCACTGCGATTCAAAAAAGCATCTTCTTCAAGTCTGATCTGTTCCAAAATAGATGAGATCTCTCCAGCAGCATTTGCGCTATCAATGTCCCTTTTCACCTCAGAAACCCCTTCATTAACAAGCCTATCATCAGAAGTTTGAACATTACACTCAGCCTCCATAACTACTTCTCCTTCAGTATTGACATCTTGCTGCTCATCATCTTTCAAGGATGCTTCATATGTTTCACGACGAGCTTTCCTTCTCAGAAACCTTCTATGGGTGCTTCGACTGACAGCAGGACGCCAATCACCAGCATTATCATCATCAGCTTGTCCTTGAGATGCATCAATCCCATCTGCCACCATCTTCCCTTCAATTTTGACCTCTCTCTTTTTGGGTGGATATCTCCTGTGTCTCCTTGAAGTCAGTTCGACACCATCATTACCTTCAGTACCGTTTTCAACAGAACCATCTTGCAAACTCAATTGGTCCTCGACAGGGATATTTAAGGTTAAATCCCTCAACGGCAGAATTCTAGAATTAGGATCTGGACCACTATCTGGTGCAGATTCCAATGCCTCCCACTCCTTAAGGTTGGGAACATTGGATCCCCAACCTGGCAACTCTTTCTCAGGCAATCTCCTTACATTCAAGACATGGATAGGGGGAGGGGTGTCTCTAAGATGACTAGTACCATGAATTTGAGCCTCTAATGTGTAAGTTAGAGCAATGAGCTTCAAATCAACATCGGAAAGTGTCTGCAAATCACCAGTAGCTCTCGCAAAACTCACAACTATCACAAGTACGGAAACACAGGTCATAATCAACACTCATACATACCGTTTTACTATAAAATTAAACAAGGTCAAAGTTGTGATGTGAATAATACTCTGCAAATATAATGTCGCAATTAAAAATAGATGGAGAGAGTATGTAGCAACTCCATCTCTCCTCTAGACTGCATGACGATGATGCATATTTCGGCAGCAAATACAACCATAGATCAATACTTATACCAAATTAGCAAATCAGAGTTCTAATAAAGAATCAATCATAAATCATACTAAAAGTTCCAACAATAATACTATGGCAGTACTTAAAATAGCGAATTAGCACCACAAAATCAGGAAAAAAAAACAAAACCTAATTTCAATTGAATTGAAAAAGGAGAGAGAGAGGGACCTTTTTTGAGGGCGTCGGAGGAAGGTTCAGAGGTTTGGATAGAGAAAGGAAGAACAGAAAGACGATGACGAGAAGTGGGGTCACGAATTTCATTGATAACATCAGATACAGAGACGAATTTGTCGGCTAGAGAAGAAATTCTCTCTCCTCCTTGGATAATGATGCCGGCGTCAACAACGGCTAAAGATATGGGCTTGGTGCTGGAATTGCAGGACTCGAAAAGTGTAGTTGAAGGTTGAGGTTGTGGAGGAGTTTTATCAGGGATTTTCTTCACTATGTTCGACCAACATGATACTGGTGCTGGTGCTGGTGCTGGTGCTGGTGCTGGTGCTGGTGCTGGTGCTGGTGCTGGTGCTGGTGACTCCATTCAGAGTTGGGTCGTGAGATGCGAGAAGAACACACCAGATAAACCCTAAGAGGAGGTTAAGAATTAAGAGGAAGGAGAAGAGAGGGACCACGTGAATATGCCCGCTGGGTAAAGACTTGATTGTGTTATGAGTTATGAGATGACACACGAGTAGATGGAAGGAGAAATTTAGGCTTTGTTTGGTTGTATATAGGAAGTCATATTTTTTAGAAAGTTTTCTCATGTATTTGAAATTCTTAGGAAGTATAAAATTGTGTTCGGTTGATAATGGGAAGCTCTACTTACTTAGGGGGACCTAGGTAAGTAACTTGCTCCATTTTGGAGGAAGTGCAAATTCCCATGATTTTGCCAACCAAACAACTTTATATACTTCTACTCCCTAGGAATTTGCACTTCCCATGTTTTGTTTTGCCAATCAAACAAGGCCTTAGATTATGATTAGAGTTTGGGTATTGAATGAACAATTTAGATTGTATTATGTATAATTTTTATTTTTTGCTACGTAATTCAAAATATTATGATTTTTGTATTATTGGAGAGCGCTCGAAATATGCTTCAAAATAACATCCATTTACTATATTATTCTCTCTGTTTTTTTTATCATTTTCACTTTAAATCTTGACACTATTCATAGTTAGAGATAATCTTCTCAATTTTTTTTCAATTTATAAGAAAAAATATAGTCATGTGGGTCTTGTTTGATTCGTCTCAATTAGTACATTATTACTATTCAATCGTTATAATTTTTACTAAAACACAATGAAAGATATTTAAGTTCAAAAATGTACATTGGGAGATGTGCACAGGAAATTGAGAAAGATAAAAAAACACAGTGAGTATACAGTAGGTGAGATCGGGGTTTTACAGAGGGAGTATATATGAATATATGATTTACAGTAGAAAAGTGAGAAAGATAAGCACAACCCCGTTCTCACCTACTGTAAGAAAAATAAAATAAAGGATAACTAACTGTTTCATTTGAATGAAAAAAGGAGGGAAAGTTGGACATTTAAACTGAACTTCAGTTTTTTGAGAAAATAAAATGTAAAGACAGTTTTTCTACCCAATTAATTTTATTTTCTACTTCATTTGTTATCACACATTATCGCATGCATTGCGTGCATGTAAGACTAGTAGGGGAAGAAGTGGTCCGTGAGTTTAGCAGTAAGGGTGGTGGAGTTTGGTTTGAATAAAATTTATGTCCTTTTAGCAGGGGAAAGGGAGGAACTGGGCGTTGGGTTTAGCAGTGATGGTGGGCATGGTGGTGGTGGTGACGGTGCAGCGGCAGCGGCACAGGTGGTGGTGGTGTGGTGGTATGGAAGAAGTGAGGGAAGGGAAGAAAGAGAGAAGAAGGTAAGTATACAAATATAATATAAAAATAATGTATTTAGGATGGTAGTGGCTTAGGTAATTATAGGGCGGCGAATAGCAAAACCCATATTCTAACGTAATCTTATAACTATTGTCATTGCAACAACACAAAACATTATTTCCTTTATAAACTAGTTAATTTTTCTGAGTGAAAAGATCTTATTTGAGTATCAACCAATCTTAAATATATGAGATAATTCTTTAATGAATATAGTCCAATAATGACACATCTATACAAATATATCAAAAGGCGTACACAAGTCATGTCAATTTAAAAAAGTAAGATTAGCTTGCAACAAGATTTGAACTCGTGACCTCTTGCAATTATACAACAAAATTACCATTTCAACCAACTTTTAATCATATTTTAAGTGTCCACATTATATATTTGTACTTTTTAAATATTGAGTTTTTCTTAATATATTTTAATGGAAATGGAAAAAAATGCATATCAAATTTGTAAAACGTTACCAACTCGGAGCAACGCCCGGCCCAAATACTAGTTAAACATAATAATTCGCTATTATGTTAGGCCCTATTGGGTTGTATTAATAAATTGAATTGAACTTTAAAATGTAGAAACTAGGTGAAGTGAATAGAAATTGGGCCTAAAAGAACAGGACCTTAGTCCCTCAACCCAAACAAAGAAGAAGAAAAAATCGATATTAATCAAAACTTAGATAACATTAATTTTTTCAACAAAACAAGAATCGATGTTGCTGAATTTTGTAACTGTAGCTCCCTATGGTGGCCCAACGCCCAACCAACCTTATCAAAAATATTTGCACTGTGGATCCCATAGAAGGCTAGATGTAGTAGTAGTAGTACTATGGAAGCAAGCAACAAAGCTACACTTTTGTCAGAGGCCTGCAGATCTCAGCCCACAACCAAAAGCTAGGCTTAGATAAATCACCATTTGCATCCAAAAAGATAAGTACTTTGTAACGTTTTTTTTTTTTTTTTTTTTTTCGAACAATCAAGGTATCCACCATCAATAACAGTGACTCATTCCTTCACCCTGGATGCTCCACTTAAGGGTAAAGGGTTGTTCAAAAATTTCTTTCCATTTCCAAAGGTTGATGATCGAACTCCCGATCAATTAATTAAGAGACAAAGTGAACAACCACTATGTCAAGACCACTTGGTTCGTACTTTGTAACACATACTTGCTATAAATCAAAGAGGATATGATCATATTCATGGGAAGTGGGGTTGCTTGCTGTGCACCTCAAGTCTCTTTCTTTCAGGGACTTCTGACACTGACCTTGTGCCATCTCAAATTTCAATTCTCATTTGATCATTCCAGTTCATCTTTGTCAATGGGACCCAGAGTCGGCTGTGTTAGTGACAGAGAGGATAAGTCCCATTCAAGCCACCAAGTTAATTAAGAGCGATAATACACTTATCACAATGATCCAACTTAGATATATACTCCCTCCATTTCATTTTAATTGTCACACTTTGATGTTTTATACTATTCACAAATTTCACTTTGACCATCATTTGTAATTTATGCGCGGATAAATATATAATCACGTGGGATCTTGTTAGATTCATCATAACATGTATTTTATTAATTTGTACTTTTTATAATTTTTACAAATACAAAACTAAAGATATATGTCCTAGAGGTGATCATTTTGGCCCGGCCCGCTTTTGGGCCGGGTTTTGGGCAGAATTTTTCGGCCCGCGGGCCGGGCCCGGCCCGGTCGTTTTTTTGTTTTTGTTTTTGGGCGGGCTTTGGGCAAGCTAAAAACGACTTTTTAGTCTATTTTTTGGCCAGGCCCGTTTTGGCCCGCAAAAGCCCGCTAAGCCCGGCCCGAAATAGCGGCCTTTGGACACAAAAATTCGCCCTGAATTTAGGCCCGGCCCGGCCAATGGGCAAATTTTTTTGGCCACGGCCTGGCCCATGATCACCTCTAATATGTCCTCAAAATTTTGCACTGACATGCGTGAAAAGTGTAAGTGTGTAAATTAAAATGAAACGGAGGGAGTAGATATATGATATTCTTACTTAATAGAGAATTATGGAAAATAAGTACTTGTGAGTAGTTAATAATGTTATTCAATAATTGTGATAGAGCTCACTTTTTCGTTAATTTTGTATGATGCGAAACTATATTTTAACTTGTACGGTCAATTGACCCCACTTAAATTTACAACTTTTGAAATATTTCCTTGAAAAACGTGGAAAATTTGAGTTAATCTTTGGCCATTAATTTGTCATAATTTGAGTTTTTTTATCCCTAGTTGCAACTTGCCAATTTCTTGTTCTAGATCCGCCACTAGCTAGAGAAAAGAGTAAAATAGGAGTATCAAATCAAGCATATATAAAGGAAGTACTAAATGCACTATAGTGATGCATGTAAATGTGAGTGTACTTTGATAATAGAAGCTTCAAGCCTTGAATGCTTCACATGCACAAAAGCAACCCAGCTAATTCCTCGTCACATACTCACATGGAGGTCCTCAGTCCTCACTGCTTACTGCTTAGGCTACAAGTGCATAGGAATATCGCATGCATGACTAAATCTCTCTTTAGTTCTCAAAGTGACGGAATTTTGCCTTTGCACGTGCTACATATACCTCTTAACTCGAGATGGATTTCATACCAAATGTATTTGAGAATCTAGCTTAGCTTAGAGATCAGGTGTAACCATTTGATGTTCTACCGCCGAAGAATAGCTACATTTGATAACCATTTTCTACAAGTGCATAGGACGCCCTCACCTTTAGTAGAGCTTTATTTCTGTTATTTCTTGGTCTCGTGTGCTTAGGGATGACAATGTTATAGCCCATGATCTAGCTAGATTCATTCCTTTTAGTGTTGAGCAGCACTGGGAGCGTCATTGTCCAAGGGAGGTGTCTCCTTATATTTTGATGGACTTTTTGTCCGCTTCATAATATATTCACCTCACTTTTCCCTAAAAAAAGGTTTAGTGTTTCTATATTGACTCCACTTAAATTAATGTATATGGAAATGATTTTATTAAATTGAACTTATTTTTATTAATATTATAATATTTTTTTCTTATATATTTTACTGATATATATTAAACCAAACTTATCTTATTAAATATTAGAAAATAATATTTCTCAAGTCCATGGATCAGGACTTAAAATTTGAAAGGAGTATAGTAATATCATACATTGAAATAAAGGATTTCGTTTAGCATGTTATTAGGGAATAAATAAAAAAAAATGTCGAGAAAACCTCTATTGATAATTTCTAAAACACGAAATCTTTTATCTAATGATGGATTATATCAAATTAAGGGTGCCTTTTTGAAAATAGAAATACTACTATCAATTTTAGTCAATATCACATCTAGAATGTCGATGAAGTGTCGTTTTTAATTCATTTTTCGTCTTTTGTTAATGCATATATGACCATCCGATCACAATACTTCTTAAGAAAATCCGTCTCGTATTAAGTACGATGATTAATATCAATGCATTCAAATTCACTTTTACAATAATGAACAATTATATAAAACTAACCAAAGCCATCTTATTCAAATAAGTACAACAACCGACTTAATGTGACATTTTTATTTAGTTTATTATTCCATCTTAATCATTATTAATTTAGTAAAACATAAAAAATAGATTAAAAAAAAACAAAGAGTCGGTCCCAAATAATTGATATGTGGGGTGAGCTATGAATAATGAGTGATTGAGTGTGACAATGGTACTAACCAGTCTACCCCATACATATAACATATCGCCTCATTGCCTGTTGCTGGTAATTACTGCACACCACACTAAGTCTTGGAAGTCCAAGTGTAGTATATATTGTAATTGCATGTTGTAACAAATCTTCCAAAAAAAAAAAACTGCAACAAATGTTGCTTGCAGCCTTGCATGGGTTTTAACGGTCCTATACACGTCGAATGAGACAGAGAAGACGGACTGGGAAATTGAAGCAAAAGAGTGGATTAATTGAGCCTGATTGCTCTGGCCATAACAAATGACAAACTTTTAACTATTACGACCCGTTTACGTTGGTCCTGAGTGATAACGGATATATAGTAATGAGATTTTAGAAAGAAAATGGATGTTTTGGGAACAAGTAGCATTACCATGGGTAATGATGTGGGATTTCCTTTACAAGTTTACATTATAATGTATTACCATTACCACCATTTATGACATCTAAACAAACGGACTGTTAGTGTTTATGTGATCCTAGATTCCTAGCTGATGGATATTCGTTTTCTTGTTACTCTGGTTTTGATTTCCGATCATAAATCTTTCATCTTGAGATTTATTCAACAATTTAGCACAATTCATTCAATTTAGGGTTTCAAGTTTATAATATTAGATGAAAATATAGCAAAATATATTATAAGAGTTTACTTGAATTGTTAGACTTGTAATTTTCACGAAAAATGTGTTGCATATAGTGATATAACTATGAAAGTTGAAACTCGAGTGAGTTACGAATCGTGGAATTTGAATTTGAGTGACTTGTGAATTATGGAAGTTGAAGCAGTTGCAGGATTTTAAGACGTTTTTATAATATTTAGAACAACAATAATGTTAACAATTGGAGTTTTTGCACGCGCCTTACCAATGCCATTGATTTATTATTATATTGTAAATGTTGATTTGATAGGATATAGTGAATATTTTTTATATAATAGATAAATTGTGTGTGTTCTTTAATCGAGGTTGGATAAATTACGTGGGTCTTTTAATCGGGATTAGATTTTTCTAAATCAGGAAATATAATTGGTCTGAAGACCAACCCCTACCAGGCTAGTAGCCTGCAAGGTACACCATCTCAAAGGCTATGTACAAGGCTAAATAGCCTAGAAGACAATAGGCTTAAAGTGCTCCACCACAAGGTGAATTTCCCAACATATTATTGGGATGAGGATTCGAACCTGGACCATGTTCTCGAATTCCAGGTGGTGCTCCACTTAACTACCACCTCTCCTTCTTAATCGGGGTTAGATGAGTGGAGTTGGTATATATTACTATACTGTGGCATCATCATTCTCAATAAAAGTGCATATAATAAAAAAAAGTAGTTGACCAAGACTTAAATAAAAGTTTATTATCAATATAAAACAAACTGATATAAAAAATGATGCAATTTATAACATGAAATAGAAGGAGTAATATATTTAATTAGCGATAAAAAACAATAAAAATTAACTATATAATGTGTGTCATATATAGTCACAACTCTATTAGAGATTAAAAAAAAGCCATATTTTATTTGATGCATTTTGAAAGAAGAAAAAGTTTAATAACGGGGGAGGTTTTATGTTGCATTTTCTAGACTTCAATCTTGTAAAAGTGGATTTAAAATCTATTGTGTTTAGTTTCTAATACGATTTATTGAAAATTAAACTCTATTTTTTTTCTTCTTATCTTACATTATACATTGTTTTTGGGTTTTGCTATTTAGCAACCCAGTTGTTTTTTCAACATTTCATTTTCATCTACTTTATGACTTTATTTTATGATAATGACACATTTAGGAGTCATACTTTATCCCCCCAAAAAACACATACATTATACTTTGTCAAAGTCTTCCTTGTACAAATAGCTGGTTAAATTATATCATACCAGATTTTTGAGTACCCTTTCTAGAACTTGTTTCAACAAGAATCAATGGCCATATTTGACAAATAGAGTTTAGAGTTTAGCTGTATGGGTGTAACCCAAATTTGCTAGCGGACATTGCATATTGGCCGAGAGCAAATCAGGGTGACGTGGGCTCACAAAAGGGGGGACCACTCCAAATTCATCATCTTTTGTCTTCATGCTGAGACCGCCGTCACGGCCAAGGAAAACGACAAAGTAAAGGGAATTTCCCTCTGACAAGATCAATCGCAACAGTACAAGTGTCACAAGATTACACGCCCTGTCAGGTGAATAGTACGCCTATAAATAGCCATCCAGTACTATTCCTGCAGGTACATTCTCTCATACTAAAAATAGCCTATATCTCTCTCTAAGCTCTCTCTCTCTCTAGAATCCTCTTGAGTAATTAGCTGACTTGAGCGTCGGAGGGGGTTTCCTCGAAACACCCCCGAGGGTAGCTCACGTTTGTTACTGTTGCAGATCCCTCACGGACATCCACTTACTGTCGGACAACTCTCAAAGAGTCCGGCACCGTTTTCGATACCGAAACAACTGGCGCTAGAAGGAGGGGACCTCACCCTTTCTAAGGTATCAGTCATGGAAGCACAAACAACGCTACCCTGGTCAGCCTGAGTTGAGCAAGGCCAGAATTCCTCGCAGCCAGTCATCACTGGTGCGTTGGGAAATCCACAGTTCCAATACCGGACACCAGGAAGCGGGAGCAAACCCCAAACACCAACGTACCATTCAACTTGGCACAGCTCAAGTCAATTCTCTCCTGAGCAATTGCAAACGGTCGCATCATTTATCCAGATGCTGACAGGTAATCCTCAACAAAATGCTCCTCCCCAACCCTCTGGCGGTACACGTAAGCGACCACCAGCTCTGGCTGGTAGGAACGCGGACGGGACCCCGCTCCGAAAAATGCAGTCCTTGGGAAGAGAGGGACGGGAAATGGAGAAGAAAATAGACCGATCTGATTATGAGGAGGAATTCTGGAAACTGAGGAGGTATACTATTCTGAAGAGGAAACGCAGGGTCACTCCCGCCGTGAGTACAGTACCGTCGGTGCTAGTAACTATTCGGCTGGGGGTCACCTCTTGATCAAGCCTAAGCTTTCCCCCTTCACTCTGGAGATATTGAATCATCCTATGACGCGAATCAAGATGCCGTCCTCTAAGTATGATGGCACATCAGATCCCGACGATCACGTCGCGGCTTACGAAGGACACATGTTCCTCTACACTCAAGTCGATGCCATATGGTGTAAAGTCTTTCCCTCAACCTTGACTGGGATAGCTCAACATGGTTCAAAAGTCTCAAGCCAGGTAGCGTCTCTAGCTTCTCTTTGCTGTCATCCATGTTCAGTACACACTTTGTAAGCAATAGGCGTCGCGAACGCACCACTGGGGAATTGCTGTCAGTGAACAAGGAGAAAATGAAAGTCTGAGAGACTACATTGGCCGTTTTAACGTTGAGGCAGTTTCCATACCTCGTTGCAGCAAGACGTGGCCGTCTTGGCCTTAATGACTGGGCTCAAGGAGGGATCACCCTTCAGGAATTATCTGGGCCGGAAGTCGTACACAACCCTGGGTCCCGTCCTTGGCAAGGCCAATGACTATATAAGAGGGGAGGAATTTGATAAAGCTGTAGGCAAGAAGGATGATAAGAAGAAGGAGAAGGCTCGCGAGACAGACCGGGGCCGAGAGGAGAGAAAGCAGGAGTCAAATATGGTCAAAATGCGAAGGAGGCCGTAATGACCGAGACAGGGAGAGCGAAAGGTATGACCGCGATCGCAGGGATCGTGAAAAGAATGGCCGGGAAGGAGGTGAACGCAAGGAGAGGTTCGATGCATATACCCAACTTACCACTTCTAGAAGCCAAATTTTTCTGATGAATAAGGATAGCGATAAATGGCAGCGTCCGAAACCGATGTTCCATAAGAATCGGATAAAAGCAAATGGTGTGATTTCCATGGGATCACGGCCACATAACTGAGGAGTGCCGGCACTTAAAAGATAACCTGGAGGATTTGATAAGAAGAGGTTATTTCAGTCAGTACAAGGCCCAAACAGGAGAAGGTGATCTTGTGAAGCCCGTGACTCGAGCTGTTCAGTCCCGGCTCGGCGAGATTCACGTTATTAGTGGGGGTCCCATCCATGGGGAAGTGTTAATGGTGCCAAGGCAAGTTTGAAGGAATTTCGACATCAGGTCAACTTCAATGCCAGTTTGCCCTGGAAGAATCAGCCGGCAATGCCGGCCATGTCGTTTACCCTGGAGGATGCGAAGCATGTGGTATATCCTCATGATGATCCGCTGGTAGTGACCCTAAAAGTCTCAAACTGTCTGGTACATAGAATTTTGGTGGATGGAGGAAGCTCCGCGAATATTCTGTACTTATCAACGTTCGAAAAGCTCATGTTGGGGCGAGAGTACTTGAAGCCGGTCCGATATCCTGTCATTGGATTCACAGGGGCATCATTGAGTGCCAGAAGGGTTAATCTCACTCCCAGTGCGTGTTGGGAAGATGAGTCAGCCAGAGACGTCATGACTGAGTTTCTGGTAGTGGATGTTCCGGGAGCATACAACCAATCATTGGACGTCCGTTCATTCATGACATCCAAAGGTGTCGTCTCACACTTACCACCTAACCATGTTGTATGTTTCCAATGACGGATCCACATCAAGATTAAGGGCAATCAGGAGATGGCAAGATCATGCTATTTAACAACATTAAACAGCCAGCCAAGAAGGTTCCCGGTCGAAAACCCAGATCCCCCCTCAAGAAAGCAAAGGAGGGCTATGAGAAGAACTCAGGTAGAGAAGAATGACAGTAACGAAGAAGAGGAGGTACTCATTGTCCGGAAGAGTAAAGAGGTGCCGCTAGAAGAGTTGGAGTCTCGGCCGGAGGATGAGCCGAGGCCACAACCTGATGGGGAAACAAAACAAGAAGTTTTGGCGGATGATCCTGCTCGGTCGGTTGCGGTAGGAATGGACATGGACCCGGAGGTCCGGGTAAATCTGGTAACTCTCCTGAGAGAAAATGCTGACATATTTGCTTTCTCAGCAGACGAGATGCCGGGAATAGACCCGGCCGTGATGGTTCATCGATTAAACGTCGACAGCACAGTCCGACCGGTAAAGCAAAAGAAGAGAGCCTTCTCAGCCGAAAAAAATAAGGCCATCAAAGAAGAAGTAGAAAAGCTGATAGCGGCTGATTTTATCGAGCCTTGTGACTACCCTGAATGGCTGGCAAATGTAGTCATGGTGAAGAAGGCCAACGGCCAGTGGCGTATGTGCGTGGATTTCACAAACTTGAATAGGGCATGCCCTAAGGACTGCTATCCTCTGCCAAGAATAGATCAGCTAGTGGATTCTACTAGCGGACATGCACTACTGAGTTTCATGGACGCCTTCTCAGGGTATCATCAAATAAGCTTGTTGAAGGAGACCGCAAGAAAACGGCATTCATCACAGAGGAGGTGTTTACAATTATAAGGCAATGCCTTTCGGCCTGAGAAACGCTGGGGCAAGTACCAGAAGTTAGTGGACAAGGTGTTTGCGGCTCAGAAAGGGCGTAATATAGAAGTGTACGTGGACGACTCTATTGTCAAAAGTAAGACGGACCGAGAGCATCTGACGGACCTGGAAGAAACATTCAAAACGTTGAGAAAATACAGCATGAAGTTGAACCCAAAGAAGTGCGTCTTTGGAGTAAGGAAGGAAAATTTCTTGGATTTATGGTGAGTAAAAGAGGCATTGATGCGAACCCGGACAAGGTTCAGGCAATTTTAAGCCTTCCGGAGCCCAGAGGTGTCAAGGACATCCAGAGATTAACGGGCAGGATGGCCGCTTTGACGAGATTCATATCGAAGTCGGCTGATAAGGCCCTTCCGTTTTTCGCGTTGCTAAGGGGAATAAAAAGTTCGAATGGGGAGAAGAGCAGAGCAAAGCTTTCTCGGCCGTCAAGGAGCACCTTGCAAAACTGCCAACAATAACAAGGCCAGAGGCAGGAGACACATTGCAGTTGTACGTCTCGGCCTCCCCCAAAACGGTAGCGGCAGTGCTGATAACAGAAAGGGAAAAACAGCAGCATCCAATATACTTCGTCAGCCATATCCTTAACGGCCCGGAGAGCCGGTATCAGCAGATAGAGAAAATGGCACTGGCGGTTATTGTAGCGGCTCGGAAATTAAGGCCCTATTTTGACTGTCATCCAATTCAGGTGTTAACGGATCAGCCGTTGGAAAAAGCTCTGCAAAAGATGGACACCTCTGGGCGCCTATTGAAATGGGCCATTGAATTGTCGGAGTATGATATTCAGTATAAGCCGCGAACGGCCATAAAAGCACAAGCACTGGCGGATTTCATGTCGGAGGCTTACGAAGAGGCAGAGATAAAAGAAAAGGAATCATGGCTGCTGGAGGTGGACGGATCTTCGGCCGCGAGCGGAGCTGGGGCCGGTATTGTGATAACCAGCCCAGAAGGAAACACCTTCGAGTACGCCATCAAATTCGCTTTCCCAGCCTCGAATAATGAGTCGGAGTATGAAGCAGCCATTGCTGGCTTGAGAATGTGCATTGCAGCAGGAGCTAAAAGCGTCCTCTTAAAAACAGATTCACAGTTGGTTAGCAGTCAGCTTAAAGGAGAGTTTGAAGTCCGAGAGCCCAACATGGTTAAGTATGTGGAAAAAGCCAAGGAAATAATAGCACAGCTTGAGCAGTTCGAAGTAGAAGCGATTCCAAGGGCTGAGAACATGAAGGCGGACTCCCTATCTAAGTTAGCTAGCTCAGACTTATTCCAGGTGGAAGGGATGGTCACGGTGGACATCCTCAAGGAAAAAAGCATTGCGCAGAAAGTGGCCATGGTACACAGCATTGACCAGCAAGGGGAATGGTTTACGGAGTTAGTGAGGTACAAGCAAACAGGAACGCTCCCGGCAGATCCCACAGCCGCCAAAAAATTGCAGAAGCAAGCAAGTTGGTACGTGATATATCAGAATGAGTTGTACAAAAAATCATTTAGCCTGCCATTGCTAAAATGCGCAACATCTGCTGAGGCCGTGAAGATAATGGAAGAAATTCACGAGGGTGTCTGTGGCAACCATATTGGAGGTAAAGCATTGGCTTTAAAGGCGCTCAGGGCTGGATTCTACTGGCCCAGCATGTTGTCCGATGCGCAAGGCTATGTGAAAAGATGTGATAAGTGCCAGAAGTTCGCACCGGTGATAAATAGGCCCGCCAATGACTTACAGCCCATTCTGTGTCCGATACCATTCGCTCAGTGGGGAATGGATATTCTGGGACCGTTCACAACCGCGACGGGAGGAAGGCGTTTTTTGATTGTGGGCATTGATTACTTCACAAAGTGGATCGAAGCGGAGCCGACAGCGAAGATAAAGGCCAACCAAGTAAAAAAGTTCATCTGGCAGAACATTATGACTAGGTTTGGTGTCCCGGCCGCGATTGTATTCGACCACGGAGTCCAGTTTGACTGTAGGCCCATTCAATCTTTTCTCTCGGACTTCCGCGTGAAGTTTGCATATTCCGCAGTGTGCCACCCTCAGAGCAACGGTCAGGCAGAGGCCGCTAACAAGCAAATTCTGAACGCCTTAAAAAAGAAGCTCGATGAGTTTAAGGGAAAATGGGCCGATATGGTACCGGCTGTTCTATGGGCAAATAGGACAACTGAGAAAGAAGCGACGGGGGAAAGCCCCTTCAAGCTAACATTTGGCGCAGAGGCAGTGCTGCCAGTAGAAGTAGGCTTGCCCACCTATCGGATAAAGCATCAGGCCCTGGAAAGGAATGATCAGGCACTGAAAGAGGATTTGGATTTCTTGCCTGAAATAAGGTTAAAAGCGGAATTGAGATCAGCAATGTACAAGGACCGAATCCGTAAAGCCTACAACAAGAAGGTCCTGGAGAGACCGTTAGCTGAAGGCGAGCTAGTTCTACGAAGGACGGCCGCCACTGGAAAAGCTCACACAGAGGGTAAGCTAACTGCCAATTGGGAAGGCCCATATGTCATAGCTCGAAAGATAGGTCCGGGATCCTTCATTCTCAAAGGAATGGATGGGAAAGAGCTGAAGAACTGCTGGAATGCTGACGTCCTTAAGAAATATTATGTATAATTCAAAAGAAATGTAATGGGTCAGGAGCCTTTGATGGCATTATACATAAATAAAACTCCGTTAGCGTTCCGACATTCTGTTTACGTTTGCTCATCATTATCCATATTTTCGCTAAGTAAAATGATTGTTACAAATGTTAACAGCCATATGACAGGCTAAGTACATATAGCGGCCAAATGACAGGCAAAATAAACGCTAAATGGCCATATAACAGGCAAAGTAAACATTAGCGGCCATATAACAGGCAAATAAACGCTAAACAGCCATATAACAGGCTAAATAATCATGCCAGCCATATAACAGGCTAAATCATGATTAGCCATATAACAGGCTCAGCAATCATGCAAAGCCATATGACAGGCAAAATAAGCGCTAACGGCCATATAACAGGCAAAGTAAACGTTAGTGGCCACATAACGGGCGAAACAAACTCTGACGGCCATATAACAGGCAACAAGCAACAAACAAAGTTTCAAACAAGCCATTGCAAAACAAAAGGATTAAATGGACGCAATAAGAAAAATAAGCATTACCAACGCAATTGTGTAACAGACACAGAAATTTTCAAAGTAAATACAAGGTTCATCTAACAAAAGTGAATCATAAATTACTGGCTTGGCGGCCAACTACAAACAAAACTAGTCAGCCACTCAAAACAAGGCATTTATGGATCCAGTAACAAAAGTCAAAAATTAGTTTACATGCCATTCAAAGGCTGACAATCTAAACTATTACAAACTATTGGACGCTATTGAGGAGGTTGAAGATGACCGCCAAAGTCTTCATGAAGGAGGCGCATCATCCTCAGCAGTAGGCAAAATGTTGGCAATAACCTCCTCGGAGCAGATATAGGGCTCGTCCGCTAAAGGTTGCCTGTGAACGCCCTCGCCAAAGGCGATTTCCATCTGCTCCCAATCAAAGCTTGGATGGGAGTGGCAGACACACCTCTTAGCGGCCACCCAGCCCCCGTCATATCGCTCGCCGAGAAGGCCAATGAACTCCTCAGACCTCTTGAAGTCCGCACAGCAACTTGATTAGCTTCAGCAGCAGCTTCCTTCACAGCGGTCTCCTTCTCATCCTGGGACGCTTTGAGAGCAGTTTCCAAGTTGGAATTCTTCAACCGCAGGTCCTCGAGCTCCTTGGCTTTCAAGCGTAGCTCCCCCAGCTCCTTGTCAGCCTCAGCCTTAGCATTCTTCTCAGATTCCAGGCTGGCTTCCAATTGAGAGATCTGAGCAGAAAGGCCAACCTTGTCGGCCTCCAAGCCTTGGATGGTTCCACCAGCGCTCTCAGCCAGACGCTGATACTCCAAGTATTGAGCTATAAGCTCAACAGCAGAATTCCCGGCCTAACAAGCACAAAAAGAAAAAAGATCAAAAAAAAAAAAAAAAAAAAAAAAAAAAAGAGAAGAAGACGAGAACAGAAGTAAAAAGAAAAATACATGTACTTACCACGACAAGGTCGTGAGCTAATTGAGCAGCAGGCGCCACCAACTTATCGGCTGGACGGTCAAAGGGCAGTTGGAGTCCTTTCAGAAGACGATACCCTAATGTACCGCCATTGGCAGGGATGTCAGCAAAAATGGACTCATCCTCCCTCACATCCAGAGCCGGTCTGAAAGCTCGGCCGGCAACAGAAGGAGGATGAGAAAGGGCAGCCTTGACAGAGGCGCAAAGAGGGACGATGTTAGTCTCAATCCACTCTTGCGCCCGACAGAAAATTCCCGGACCAAGGTCCGAGAGGAAGGTTGGCCTGCTGAGCATCTCGTACACCCTTTGGCGGGTAGAGCAGCTAGAACCAACGGCAGCATCTTTGCTGCGAGCTAAGGAGTCCGAAAATTGTTGATCTCCCGGGGCCGGCTCTCGTACGGGCGAAAGAGAGAGCCCCTGATTGTCATTCACGGCCAAGTCCGTAGAGTTAACTTCTACAGACTGGCGCTTGTTAGGGGCATCAATCTCAGGCTCTCGCGGACGCCGACGAGAGGTACTACTGCCACCCCTGTTTATAGGGACCTGGATGGTGGAGCGAGAAGGAGTTGACTCCCCGCGGCCAGGGCCGCGACCCTGAGTCCTCCCAGCACGACGGGCCGTCCTCCCAGCCCGGTTTCCGCGACCAGGATTCCTATCAGTCCCCCGAGGGCCGCCAGTGAGCCCGTGGATAGTGTCGTAGTCAATAAGAGGCTCGTCAGGATTCGGGGCCATGGGTTGTAGCTTGTCGTCCAAACCCAACTCTTCTAAGTCCAAGCTGACGTCCCCTGAAAGCAAATCATACAGAGCAGTCAGAACGGCAAGAAAAGTTAAGCGCATAAACAAAAAATAAAAAAGATATATAAGGATCATGTCGGACCAGAAGTCACTTTACCCACCTTCTGGATGAGTCCGGCACAGGAAGACAGCGGACAAAGGCTCATTCCCAAGGATGTATTTGGCGTGAGGAAGCCAAACACGGGGAATCCTCGTCTCACCCTCATCCCCTCAAGGACCGCGTCCACAGAATCAAAATATTCGAAGGCCTTCAACTCGGCCTCCGTCAACTCATACTTAGTAACGTCCTCCATCCTGGGAAAAGGTTTGGTGAAGTGGCGGCGAAGAGGAAAATTGTCCGGAACCTTCAGCCAGTAAAAGGCTCCCTGCCAGCTTTTAAGCCCACTCATTTTTGGGTAGACCGTCATCTTGTCTGCGGCCGTCATCAGAGACCACCAGCCCTTCTCGGCGGAGCCGTTCTTTCTCAGCCAGTGCAACCACCGGAATAAATTCAAAGTCTCGGGAAAGCCATTATAACGGCAAACCCAAACATAAGCGACTAGATTCCTAACGGCCAAAGGCGTTAGCTGGGCAAGGCAGACATTGAAAGCTTGGATGATTTTAGCTAGTACCGGGTCCAATGGAAACCGCAGTCCATACTCTAGGTGATGAGCATACACGGCAACATGACCGGGAGGACAGTCTATCACTTTACTTCCCTCGGCCGGGACCACTAGGTTGTACTCAGAAGGAAAGCCGTACAATTTCCTAGCAACCTCACAATAATTCAGCTCTAAGGCCGCCAACCGCCAATTCTTGCAAATAACGGTCTTCTTTGGGCCGTCACTATAGTCCACTGGCAACCATTTCCCTGAATGAAGGACATCTGTCCGGGCGGGATCACCTCAGGCCGCGGAGAGGAAGGCATAGCAGAACTCTCTCCAACGTCAAATTGACTGGGACGGGATTCATGGTCACGGCCAGAAGAGGAAGGAGCATCATGTTCCATGCTGGCAATAGAGTCGCTATCAGAACCTAAATTGACAACAGGAGGATGAGAAGGATGAGAAGGAGTTGGATCTCGGGCAAGACGGTCGAAAACGCTGGGATCAGTCACGACCCCAGCATCAGCCAGGCTCTCAAGCCAGGCATGCTCTCTCAAAGGTTGAACATCCAACCCAGGGACGGCATCAGGGGGAGGATGCCTAAGTGTCCTACGGGCCAGAATTTGATGTCTCAATTCCTTAAGTGTTTGATTATCCCCACTCATCCTAGCGGTCAAAAACTGGGTGGTCAAATTGGCCAATTCGGGAGAGGAACGGTCATTTAAAAACTTAGACCTAAGTTCTTTTTCCCGGTCAGAAGTAAGAGGAAGGTCAGCCAAAAGGCGAGTCCTCCCGTCTGGGGGGCTAGAATCGGATGAGCTGGACCCACCATGAAGAGAGGGAGAAGAGGGTTCACTCTCAGTCATCAAGTTAATTCCTAAAGAATTCTGACTATCTGACTGGTCCGACATGATTTCAAGAAAGAAAAATAAAAACAAAAAATGAAGAGAAAAACTAAAGGATAGAAAAATGGGGTACCTGAACAAGGGACAGACCGAAAGATAAGAACCTCGACAAAGAAAAATGTCCCAGGAAACGGTTCTCTAGCAAAAGCTCGCCGGAGAAAATGTCGCAACAATGTCGATAGAATCCCCCGAGAACAAACCCAGAAAACGGAGCCAAAAAGTGACCTTTTTTCGGAGAGTATGAAGAGAACAAAGAAAAGTAGCAGGATTTGGTAATTTCGAGGCGAAAGAAGCAACTTAGCACCGAGAAACAGCGAGTTCAAAGTTCGCAAGAAAATGGAGAAAAACCAGAGAAAAGTCTGAAGGAAGGAGAAGGAGTTGAGTAAAAGTAGAAAGAAAAAAGGAATTTCGCTTTTAAATACCGAAATAAAGGGCTTGGATTGAAACCGTATCAACTGCCTCTGCGGATGCATGACAAGTGTCGTCGCGCAGTACACCTAAAGTCCAAAAAGGAAAAAACGAGCGGGATTCCAGAGTTTAGTAATGATTGCACTTTTTCAAAAACCAACGACTCACCCCAGGTTGACACGTGGAAATAAGAAAAAGGCCAATTAATAGGGGAACCTTAAGTCATCCACGTCAACAAAATAGAACATCCATGACGGTCGCGACCGTCAAAGATGCGGGGGCTAGTTGTATGGGTGTAACCCAAATTTGCTAGCGGACATTGCATATTGGCCGAGAGCAAATCAGGGTGACGTGGGCTCACAAAAGGGGGGACCACTCCAAATTCATCATCTTTTGTCTTCATGCTGAGACCGCCGTCACGGCCAAGGAAAACGACAAAGTAAAGGGAATTTTCCCTCTGACAAGATCAATCGCAACAGTACAAGTGTCACAAGATTACACGCCCTGTCAGGTGAATAGTACGCCTATAAATAGCCATCCAGTACTATTCCTGCAGGTACATTCTCTCATACTAAAAATAGCCTATATCTCTCTCTAAGCTCTCTCTCTCTCTAGAATCCTCTTGGGTAATTAGCTGACTTGAGCGTCGGAGGGGGTTTCCTCGAAACACCCCCGAGGGTAGCTCACGTTTGTTACTGTTGCAGATCCCTCATTAGAGTTTAGAGTTTTAACTTTTTGTTCAGCAGATTTGACAACTTTTTTTTGTAAATGTGTTTGGTAACAATTAGCTGATTGCTAAAAGCTTATTGCCATTTGTTTGAGTAAAATGATATTTATAGACATTTTAATACAATGTGTTGTAGTATTATTAGAGGCAAAAAAATTGAACATATTTGTACCTAATCCTTTAAAGAAAAAGCTCCTATTATGAGCTTTTTCATTTTGAGAGTTTCATTCCAAAACTCTCTCTGAAACTCTATTTTACCAAACATCTCTTTTAGAGTTTTTGACTAATCAAAACTTTAAAAGTGATCCAAAACTCTAATTACCAAACACCCCAATATATTATTTTATTATTATTATTATTATATTTCATCTCAATTCAGTTTAATTCAAATTCTCTCCATATAAAGAAAAACGGATTCTTTATCACACACGAATCACAAAATTCAATGCTGGTAAATTAGTGAGGTGTGCTTCTTCATGTGATCTCCCACACTTTCCATAATCACGTGACATCCCTCCAAGTATCCAACCATCCTCTACTAAAAGTTACTACTACTCGTAGCAAGCAGTAACGCTTCCCCCACTAGGCCATACCAAATAAAACTTGATCTATTAGTAAAGATTTGTTTTAGGTCATGTTTGGTAAATGACTTTTTCATTAATTTTTGCTTTTCAATTTGGTCAAATGGTCAAAAAAAAAGTTTGGTTATTGACTTTTTGGTTACTTTTAAGCCAAAATGAAAAAGCCGTCTGGAGCAGCTTTTTGGATTGACTTTTGGCTTATTGGCCCACAAACTCTCTAATAAATCCCAACAACCACAATTAATTTTGCCAAACACTTTTGCAAACAACCAACTTAAAAAGCCAATATATATAGCCAATGGCTTTCAGTCAGTCAGTCAAACAAACCAACTAAACCAGCCAAAAACCAACCGCCGATTGCCAAACAACCACTTTATGATTTCAAAATCATAAGAGATTTTCAGGTGAGATTTTCTTTACCATTTCCCTCTATTCAAACGTCTAACCTATAAACCTGACTAAATATACCTATACGAAGTGTTAATTCAATAAAATCCTTTATCTTACCAACTTCCCCCCTACACATCACGAGAAAGCCTTGGTAACCAACTGTTTGAGTCCAAAAAAGACTCAAACACTCAAAAAGTTACACAATGGTACCATTATAACCTGGTATTGGTATCACATTGTTATCAGGATTGGTACCAAGTAACCTTACTTTGGTATCAAAATTTTCGGACAATGGTACCAATCTAACCTAGCAATGGTACCAAACAACACGCGCGTGAAATTTCCAAGACTTAAAATGACCAAATTGCCCCCGTTTGAATCCCCTAAGAGACTCAAACGGTTGGTTGCCTAGACAAACTCTACACATCACTCCATACAAACACTCCCATTTCCTAAAATACTATTCAAAACTCAAAAAATTCCCTCATTCTCTATAAAACCCCCCCATTTCCCCAAACACATTTTAAAAAATAAATAAAACCACTTACTCTTTCTTCTTTCTTCTTTCTTCTTTCTCTCTCCTATTCTCATCTCTCTCCTAAAGTAAAAAAAAAAATGAGAGAAATCCTTCACATTCAAGGAGGACAATGCGGGAATCAAATCGGTGCAAAATTCTGGGAAGTAGTATGTGCTGAACATGGAATTGATCCAACAGGTCAATACAAAGGTGAATCAGATCTTCAATTTGAACGTGTAAATGTATACTACAATGAAGCAAGTTGTGGTCGTTTTGTTCCTCGGGCCGTTCTTATGGACCTTGAGCCCGGTACTATGGATAGTATTAGGTCTGGCCCATATGGACAGATTTTTAGGCCCGATAACTTTGTTTTTGGACAATCTGGTGCTGGTAATAATTGGGCTAAAGGTCATTATACTGAAGGTGCTGAACTTATTGACTCTGTTCTTGATGTTGTTAGAAAAGAAGCTGAGAATTGTGATTGTCTTCAAGGTTGTTTTTCTCTCTCTCTTATACTCGTTTTTTAGGGTTCTTTTTTTATGCGTTAAATTGGTGAAATTATGTTGTTTTTGAAGTATTATAGTTTATATGTTATTTAGAATTTTTATTTTGGATATATGTGGAAATTCTTGATCTGAATTGTTTTTTTTTTTTTTGAAATGATTGTCGAGTTTTGTATGAATTTTTATAAAGTAGAGTATTATTAAGTGATGTTTAGGAATTTATTATGGGAAAATGTGAAAAAAAATCTTGAATCTCAGTTGGGTTTTTTTTTTTTTTGAAAGCTTTCTGGAATTTTCTATGGAAATTGAAGAAGGAAAAGAATTATCGAAAAAAACTGAAAGAAAAGAAAAGAAAAAGAGTGGAATTTAGGACAATGTTTTTCATATAAAATTTAGGTTTTCACATATTTTTGTACATTTTTATATATGTAACTTATATCTTGTTTTTGGGTTTTTTTTTTGCAAATTATAAGAAATTTTACTTAAAATTCGAATTATTAGACCGTGATCTGAAAATTAAATGGAATTGGTTGACTTCAAGTCAAGAGTTGTATGAATTTCGCTGAGATTGTTTTGGTGTAGATTTTAGGTTCAAAATTGTGGGTTACTTATAATTTATCTGGTTCTGTTGCAAAAACGCAGGGTTTCAGGTATGTCATTCACTAGGAGGAGGTACAGGGTCAGGTATGGGTACCCTTTTGATATCAAAGATCCGAGAGGAGTACCCGGACCGAATGATGCTTACATTTTCGGTGTTTCCGTCCCCGAAGGTGTCCGACACCGTGGTGGAGCCGTACAATGCAACACTTTCTGTTCATCAGCTAGTTGAGAATGCTGATGAGTGTATGGTGCTTGACAATGAGGCCCTATACGATATCTGTTTTCGAACTCTCAAGCTTACAACTCCTAGCTGTAAGCCAATCTTCCCTATCTCTCGAGTTGTCGGTTGTAATTCTTGTAGGCCATTGCTGATTTCTTGTAACTTGTTATTGAGTGAATTTAGTAAGTTTTATGTACCTCTATTTACTAGGACTTTGCTAACTTGGATGCTAAATCTTGTCAGGGTATCTCTAATAATCAATGATTTGCAACCAACTTGAATTATAATTAGGTGGTAGAATATTTTGGTGGGTGTGTTTGCCTTTGGTGTGGCCCATTCTACATGATATTATGTGTATTATTGTAGTATTGTGTAATCAAACAAGTTGGAGTAAGCTTAAAGAAAAGAGGGTTGTTCTACTTTTGCACTTAAAATATCATGGGACAAATTTGACATCCTATTTTTTTGTTTGCTATATGGTGGTTGTGGATAGGATCCAAACATCGTTGTCACTTATGAGTGTATGTTACACACTTGTTATATCACATGGGCTTGGGTAGGTACTACATCAGTACATCCACTGGTAGGAGGAATTGAAATCAATTGTTTGGTCGTAGCATGAACATTAAGCTACCTGCTTGTTAATTTTAGCTATACACAATTGTTTTGTGGTTTATTCTCTTCTTTCCATAGGGTTCGTCAACAATATGGATATTCATGACATCAATTAAGCCGAGAATATTAATTGGTGAAATTCTATTTGGCTAAATTTTAGTTAGCTAAGAGCTAAAAAGATTGTCGGTCCACACAAAGTTAACTTATGAAATTGCCCTGTTGAATTCATGAGACAAAATTTGAGCCAAATAGTTCTACTCTATGAAATAAGATTGGGTATCTATGCTGTCTTTCCTTCTGGGAAAAAGGGTGGAGTTTTGATTTACTTAATATTATAAAAATCAGCATTATGTGCAGATAAGTTTTAAGCATTGCGTTAAAGAGATTATGTGGGTTACTATAATATCCTGTCTGACAGTACAGTTTAAACCAATATAAGCGCAGTCATGACTCATTAGTTATTATCATAAGACTGTTGCTTTAAGATTTGACTGTTAGTTTATTTTCTGGAGTTGCAAACAAACATTGGCCTACATTGGACTGATTTTGTCAATTTATGATTATTAAATGTTGAATTATTCACTGTTTTCCTAGGCACTACTGCTATAGTTATGTAAACTTTTGTTGGTTGTTTCTTAATTTTAGCTAGAATTTTTGATGCTTGTCTTATTGTTGAATGACTTGTAACATGGCTTCTATCATTCAGTTGGCGACCTGAACCATCTTATTTCTGCAACAATGAGTGGAGTAACCTGCTGCCTTCGCTTCCCTGGACAGCTGAACTCTGATCTCAGGAAGCTTGCAGTCAACCTCATTCCTTTTCCCCGTCTGCACTTCTTCATGGTTGGATTTGCGCCGCTTACATCTCGTGGGTCCCAGCAGTACCGTGCCCTCACTGTCCCTGAACTCACCCAACAGATGTGGGATGCCAAAAACATGATGTGTGCTGCTGATCCTCGTCATGGCAGATACCTAACCGCATCAGCCATGTTTCGTGGCAAGATGAGCACCAAGGAGGTTGATGAGCAGATGATCCATGTGCAGAACAAGAATTCATCTTACTTTGTGGAGTGGATTCCAAACAATGTCAAGTCCACTGTCTGCGACATCCCTCCCACAGGCTTGAAGATGGCTTCCACATTCATTGGGAACTCAACATCAATTCAGGAGATGTTCCGCCGTGTGAGTGAGCAATTCACTGCTATGTTCCGCAGAAAGGCCTTCTTGCATTGGTACACTGGTGAAGGCATGGACGAGATGGAGTTCACTGAAGCAGAAAGCAACATGAATGATCTAGTTTCCGAGTATCAGCAATACCAGGATGCAACTGCTGAGGAGGATGAATATGAAGATGAGGAGGAAGATTACCAAGAGGCTTAGGTCTAAGAATTAAGATCTGGTTTCTCAGGTTGAGACAGCTTGTCTAATTGTGAAATACATACAATTGTTGCTGGTTTTTTAAGAGTATTATACTAGTTTCTACATATTGTCTTAGAATAGAATTTAGAATTTTGCAGTTTACAGATGTAATCTGTTAAACTATCTGGTGTGATTGTGGCTACAATGTTTGGTTTAATCCTGGTGAACTTTATAGTGTCATGGCTGAAGACATGGTAGATGTTTGGTATGTTTTTGAGGCAAAGTTCATAAAAAATTGCCGAGCTCTTGCCTGCTCTTGCTCAACCTTGTTCATAAGAGTTTGTTCTGCACTGTTTTGCAATTTTTAGACTGATGTGAAATTTGCGAATTGTTATTGTTTTTGATTTGATAATATTTCTCTCATTGATCTAATTTAAGCTGGCTCTGCCAAGTGCGTGCTCTAATTGATCGAATTCAAAGCTTGGACGCTGAAGAATCAGTAGGATAAAGTACTCAAAACCTACGGTTGGTGATATGTTCTACATCAACTATTACTCACAAAACTGTTTTGAAGCTAATCACCTAACCTGGAATATCATAATCTAGATTCATGAAGCTGAATCAGAATGCGAGTGAATATTTACGCAAAAAAAAATAATGATGGGTAGATTAAAAAGAAACGGCTCAAAATAAGTGCATATATTGAAAAGAAACCGAAATACTACATAATTTTAGTAGAAAAGGTTGTTTTCGGCTCACAAGATCCTCTTTATTACACCTGAGGAATTAAAAATTATGTATAATATTGCTACATTCGGTCTTCAATAAGCAAATTTCAGACCACATGTTCACAATCGGATAAAAAAAAACCTTCTAGTTATTTGCTTATGTAAATCCTTATATTCTACTGTCACCTTCTTGCACACACATACTTATAAGCTTTTGCACAACATACACCACAAAATTAATTGTAGTGAGAGCTGCCAATAAGATATAAAACTTTTCTAGGTGACCGTTGTTAAGATTTTCAGGTATCCACCCAAACATATTATTTCTGGTAGTTATCTTCATGACGATGGTCACTAATATGATGCTCACATAGTTCCCTAATGACATTGATGTGGTATAAAGCGCGCTCCCAAAGCTCCTCAATCCAACAAGCATGAACTGAGGTATTTGGCATAAGATGCTCAACGAACTTGCATATTTGCAGTTCTCACAATCTTTCATTACATATTTCAACCTAAAAATTTCTACTATTCTAGAGATGATCATGGCCAAAATTGCAAGAAGTAGGTCAATTCCCATCCTTTCGAGTTCATTGAGGCCTTGCTTTCGCAATCTTATCACAAAAAGGGTTCAAAACATGACTATAGTCTATATATGAAAATGGTAACGCTGAGGATGTTAAAACTAGATATGCTAGCTGGTGGAATTGAGAAAATACCTGAAATTGCAATTCCCGTTACTCAAGATCCTGCTAGTCCTTACTTCATAAATTCCTCCGGGAAAACTTCTCAGCCTATTGTATCTGAGAAGTTAATGGTGATGCTTTTGGTGAACAGCAAAGGAGTATGATAATTGGCGCTCTTGCTACTAAGAACAAATTAGGATTTGTAGATGGAACCATTACTCGACTAGAATCAACTGATCCCAATTTTGCTGCTTGGAAGAGGTGTGATGCCACTATTATTTCCTATATTCAGAGTTCTCTTGAAACACCTATAGCAATGAGTTTTTATTTCTAACTACCTCTAGAGATATTTGGCAAGATCTAGAGGAAAGATATTCTCAAACATCTGGTCCTCAGCTGTTTATTTTGCAGCAAGCACTTTCAGATATAAAACAAGATGATAACACCTCAATTGCAGATTTCTTTACTCAGATTGAGGCCATATGGGACCAGATTAGTCAGATGAATCCTATTCCTACTTGTACATATTATTATCTTAAGATTATTTCCAATAAGTATATGATTAATATTAGGAAACTATCTCTTAATACTAATCATACACTTACTATGCAATTGTTACCAACTCTGTATCCTTGGAAATATTTTTAGTTTAGCTACCAAATGTACAAAATGCATAGCAACGTCTCAAGGATTCTGTCCCATGGTATATCATTTGCTAAGTGCCTCCCAGAGCACGTTCAAATCAACATTACCTCCCGAGAGTATGATGGCTACATGTTTACAATCGTTCCACAAAGGATTTTTCTGAAAGCCATCTGACAAAACAGCCGCCAGACCGATAGCCCCGCTGGGTTCTACTGCAACCTTGAGAATTTCATAGCAAAGCCTCATAGCTTCTATTATTTCCTGATCCTCCACAGTGATGACATCATCCACGAAATCTCGAACAATGGGCCTATTTGCAGTGAAGACAATCCAATCCATAGGATCACATGAGAGATTACAAAAAGGTCGAAACAGAATGTTGCCAGGGAGGGGGTGGGGAAGGTGGTGGTGAAAGTGATACTACACATACAAGCAGCTAGATGACATGCGCGCGCAAACACACACACACACGCACGTGCACACATAGCATGAAAAAGATAACTCAATCTGACATTTTGCGCAATCACACACACACATAGACGCACACAGACACTTTGAAAGAAAAACTGCCAATTTGATGAGAAAGTTCAAGAATAATTTGATGACGAACTTTTCAGCCCAAACAGTACAATCTCTAGCATACATAACCTATCTTAAGAGGTAATTTGACACAGAATATAAACAGAGAAACACTAGAAGCATTCAAATGTTAGGATGAAATCAGGTTCTATTTACCATGTTAAGTCCCCGAGAAAAGCTCGAAGTCCATCAGCGATTGTATTGAGCTGAGGTAGTGTAACTATTGCACCACTTGCTTTTGAGAGAGCTGCATCATTGGCTCCAACAGGCTCTGCAGCCAGAACTCGAATGGACGGTTTGATGGACTTTGCAGCAATTGCCATACCTGATATAAGACCCCCGCCTACAAATATTCAATTTGCAAGTCAAATCTCAAAGTTTCCATTTCAACCAGATAAAAAAGGTAATTAGAAAAAGAATTGAATTTCCAACAACTCACCACTTATTGGAACTATTAAGGTGTCAATTTCAGGGAACTCCTCCAAGAGCTCAAGCGATATTGTCCCTTGTCCGCTATAAAATCAATATAGAATTGCCATAGTGAAACTAAGAAGTTTAATTCAAGTCTTCAACCCTAAAAGACAGTAAAATGTAGGATTGAATTCCCCACATAAGAAAACCAAGAACCTTTAGGCTTTACATAAGGCAGTACCTTATAATACGACTGTCATTAAATGGATGTATAAGAACTGCCCCAGTATCTTGCTGTACCTTCTCAGCAGCACCGTGCCTTGACTCCATTGTGGGCTCACAAATGATTATCTGGCCTCCATATCGTATGACATTCTGAACTTTGCATTTGGGCGCATTACTGGGAACAACTATATACGCAGGAATTCCTCGCATTTTGGCAGCCAAGGCCAACGCAGCAGCATGGTTACCGCTGCATATAGTTTCCGGATATGAGTATTATCAAACCAAAATAAACTAACACAAAGGCAGCAAGAAGAGCAAAACGCCTACCTGCTATGAGTTACCACTCCTTTAACAGCCTCTTGCTCTTCAAGTGAAAGTATAGCATTCGAAGCTCCCCTGAATTTGAATGCCCCTCTAAGGTTACACACCAACACAGAAAGAAGAAAGCTAGCATTAGATTCGACTAATATAACATGAAACTCAAATATCATCAGCAAACGAAGCTTGTGTATGATAGTGATAGATGCAAAATTCCAAAATATACCATCTAATTAGATATAACAAGCTCCTCACCCCTTCTGAAAACATTCACATTTAAAGACCAGCTTCCTACCAGCCATCAAATCCAACGTTTCAGAGGAAATTACAGGCGTTTTGTGAACAACCGATTTAATACGCTGTCGAGCCTCCTTAATGGAAGAAAGATCAGCAGCATATTGATTAGTTTCATTGCCTTTCTTCACCTCCATTTTACACTGTATGCATATCAAATATAAATGAAATCTGTGTACCAATTAAATATCAAAATCATACCATATTCAATACTAAAAAATGCAGGTTATGTGCATTTGTGTCAAAACAATCAAGAAAGTTAATTAAAGATGCCCAAATCACTTCACAAAGACATGGGTTTTCATAGAAATTGCAAATTAACAGTGATTAAGTCTAATTAATTGAATATAGCTATCACAATTTCATAAATCAAGTTCAGCTATATTAACATTACCCACCTTATTCCCCTGCTAATATAAGCATTAAAATCTAAATAAGGTTAAAAAGTTAATTATCTAACCCAACTTATTTCATTACCATTGAAATAATTAAAAGCTATTGAGATCATCTAGTAAAACATACTATTCTGGTGCTCATACTTTTACTAATTGAAGCTTTTTAGAATTATAAACCCCAACTTTTGTTTTCTTTTTTATAATTTTTTTTAGTGAAGTAAACTCAACAGTCTAACTCTTGGTAGAAGAAGAAGTATAAGATAAGGTGACTTACATGGTGATTGACGCCTGGTAAAAAAACCGATAGTGTTGCTCAGTTGCTCCGGTGTATTTCTCTGTACTTCAGTGAGCTTACTTTTAAAAAAGGAAAAACCAAAAAAAAAAAAATTCAATGCGAGATTTAGGAATTTTGTGATGCTCCGTATTGAAACAAAATGTTGTAATGTCAATTCAAATGATTGTTTAAAGAACAAGTATATTGTAAATTGTACTTGATTCAAAAAATTTGAGATAAAAAAAAAAACCAAATCGGTTCAAAGTAAATGGAACCCAATTCATATGATTGTATTAAAAGGAATAAGGTGGAGGTAATTTGGAGAAATTAGGTTAAAATAAGCTAATTAGATCAAAGGCGCCATTCTTTTGAAATGGGAGAAATTGAAGCGAAACTGAAATTGAACGGGAGAAATTGAACGATATAGAGTAATTAAATTGAAAGTGAATTGAACTGAAAATAAGTCTAAAAGAACTGGGTCTAAATCAAATTCGATTAGAGTGAATGAGATCCAATTCAAATGATTACTCTAGGGAGAACTAATAATTGGAATTAATTAAAATTTGATCACATTTAGTTAAACTAAGCCAAGTAGATGAAACTAATTAAATTAAATTAGATCAAAGTATATGAAGTTTAATTCAAATGATTGCTTAAGAAATAACTGAATTTGAAATTAAGTCAAATTTCGTTTATTTCAAATCTCTATCTCTATTATATAAGCCAAGGGAGGAGGTGTGGTGTCCTCTTTTGAAGTGACTAAAATACCCTTAATGATCTAATTAATGGAATTAAAAAAATTACAAAAGCAAATCATTTAAAAATTCTCATTCCAACTTGCCATTTAAAACAAGTTTAAAATAGTATATGCATCAAATACTTCAATCAAAAATTAAAGTAGGAATGGAGTATCTAATAGAATAACAAATTTTGAAATTAACGCACGCATCGCGTGCATATGAAGGCTAGTTATACTATAAGGGAAGGGGAGCTATGGTGTCCTCTTTTGAACTGACTATTTTGCCCCCCTTTCCTTTCTAAATTACAAAAGGAATTTCAAAATTAAAATCAAGACTAAAAAAAAACTACCGAAAATTAATTTACAACACTCACTCATAAATCACTCACAAATCACTTAAAAGAAGAAACTTTACAAATCATTCATACAATTAAGAAAATCATGTTGCAAATCATTCAAATAATCAAAAAACTTTATTAAAACTTAAAATTAACATAAAAAGTAAAACTAATAATCTAGAACATCAATACATAAAAAAACATTTACTACAAAAATTTACTTACAAATCACTGTTCTCAAGAACCATTCACAATTACTCACAATAGTTACCTATAAACACAAATTTGAGAAAAACATAAGATTTTGACGGTGATATCACACATTCATCCATCGGCATAATTTGCGAACTTCCAAATTATTTCACATTAGTTGAAATAACAATAGGAAATTAGTTGACTGCTATGTAGTTAAAAAAATGGAGATGACAACAATGAGTTCAAAATGGCTTTTATACAATCACACTTAAATTTAATTCATTTTCATATAAAACAAATTTAGTTTTTTCTAAAACAAATGCCAATATTTAAATTTTTGCCCAAAACTTTTGCAAAAAATCCATGTTCAGAAATAAATTTTGAAAAACAAAACAATATCAAACTTTTTGCAAACAATTTTTTGCAAAAATCCATTTTCAGAAAAAAAAAACTAAATTAATTTGCAAAAAGTAACGATTTTTGTTTTTCCAAAAAAAAATTCCGATATCAAATTGTGTATGAAAAAATCAAAATTTCATTTCAAATATAATTGAAGCTAAAAGTGTTAAAATTTAGAAAAGGACCAAATTTGAAATGATGGAAATTTTTAAATATCAAAGTGTGCAAACAAAATTTAGAAGTTCGACAAGGAAAAAAACTGAGGTGTTTTTGTAGTAAAATTATAATTTAGAAGTTAGATGTGGAAAAAAAATTATTTACTTTTTCATAGTGTTTCCTATATATAATGAAACTCTTACATATATTTGGATCTATCTCTTTCTATTATGTTATAGCGATTAATTATCAAGGTAAAAAGGTTTATGTAAAATATCATTCAAGAATTAAAGTACAACATATCTCTATTATATAAGGGAAGGGGGAGCTATGGTGTCCCCGAATGAAGAGACTATTTTATCCATTTTCCTTTCTAAATTACAAATCCACTTACAAACCAAAGGGAGATTCAAATAAAAATACTGGAAATAAAATTATAACAATCACTCACAAGTCAACTAAAATCATAGAATTGTATAATTTACATTATACAAATCACTCAAATGATGAAACTTTACAAAAACCAAAAGATTAACTTACAAACTACAACCAATACACTACAACGTCAATACATATTCACAAAAATTTGACTTGAAATCCAAGTGTCCGCTTTCTTCACAATATATGAAGTAGTGTAGTTGATTCAAAAATCAACTAAAAAACTATAATATTAGAAATTAGAGATAAATTCAATAAAATTTCTATTTTCTTCATAGAATTTTGGCCTTGAAAAGTAAAAAAAAAAAAAAAAAGACTGGTGAGAGACTTAAGTGACAGAGACTAAACCAATTAAATTTTGTAAATAAAAACAATTATACTTTGTATGTCTAATGTTCAAATTTTGACTTTTACATACGTCGAAAAAAATCAAGTTTCTGTTTTGAAAAAAATCCAAGCACGCATCGCGTGCAAAAAATGCTAGTGATTGCATAAGGGAACACCTAAGGTAATTTGGTCAAACTTGGTGAAAGTAGGTTAAGCTAAGCCAATTAAATCAAACTAAACCAAATTCGATGAAAGTCAATTAAATTCAATTCAAAAAATTGCTTAAGAGAAAAATGGATTTTAATTAAGTCAAACTTCATTTATGTCGAAGAGAACAGGCCCTTACTAGGGACCTGATATTAAGAAGAAGGACCCTATTGGACCAACACCTCGCTCAAGTCAGCCAACCCAGCATAAGTAGATAGGGGGATATAAGGGGAATATAAGGGAATCCCTACTCCCAAGTCCCAAGCATAAGTAGATAGTGGGGTTCGAACTTGTGACTTAAGTGAGTTCCCCACCACCTCCACCAAGCAAGCAAGCTTGGTTACTAGTTGTATATACATGGGATGCGTGCGTCAACAACCTTATGTAGCCATCTACATGTACGAATGGACAATTTTTAATCTAAAATTATTAATTATTTTTTTGTAGTTGTTATTATCTTTTTAAATTAAAGTGAGGTGACGACCGATTTTTGATAGTTCAATATCGTCGTTGAAAATTTTGGTCGATGATTTAATAATTCCTTGTCAACATTTTTTATAATTCTTTGTCAACAACAATTGTAAATACAAAGCATTGTGTAGTTAGGACTTAGGATATATCACAAACTTTTTTTAATTGAAGATTCTAACTAATTTCATGAATTGATTGTGTCAATCTATTTTGTCAAGTTATTAATGTTGATTGCATATTTTATTTTTGACTAATTCCATATGGCAAGTTACATTGATGCTCATTTTTTATAAAAAAATAAAACATTGCTTTAAATTATTAAAAGGTATTCTAGTCATTTTAAAAGGGAACGTCATACCTTTTTCCTTGGCAGCTTGGCTTATATAATAGAGATACTTAATCTTAGTCTCTCTCTACTTGTTTCATGCATAGATTAGTATCTATATTCATATTCTTGTTGGACTTTTTTTTGTTAATTTTCTTGTCTAGTGAGTAATTTATTGGTTAGGATTTTGAGGGAAAACTCAATCATGATTGATTTGAGTATTTGAGTTTTATATTAAGGGTTGGTCGAGCTTATTAATTGATTACTATCATGATTACTATATATGCTTGTATTCTTGTTGGCGGCCTCTTGAATGTTTGTTTTATTAAATCAAGTTAAAAAAATAGTTAAAAAAAAAAGTTGAAAAAATAGATTAAGGTTAACATATATATGCTATTACTCATAAGAGTGAGATATTGAGCGAGGGCTTCATAAATTGACATTGTTCTTATCTCTTGGTTGCATATTTGAGAATTGAGACCATAAAAGTGGTTTAATTATATGACTAAATAGCTTTATGCACCTTTGAGAGAAGGCTTAGAACTAATTATGAGTCAATCATATCAATTAGTTGTATGATCCTCCGTCCCCCATATTTCATCCCCTTAATTATGTAAATAATTAATTTCATTGTAGACAATCACATTTTTTTTGTTATTTCTCGTCGCGATCTAGTGGTTTAGTTTGATTTGTATAAAATGGATATTTCTAAGAGTACCTATCTTTTAAAACTTCTATATAGTTTTCAACTTGATATGTTCTCAAAACAATCCTTAATTTCGATCCTCTTATATATGGGTATCTTTAATACTTGAGACGATCTCAATTGCGGTATCCATTAGTTTAGTAAGACAACACGACATTGATTGTCTATTTTTTTTTAAGGGATTAGCCACCCTTTCTTAACAAGGCATAATTCCATCATCAATTATAGAAAATACAATAGTGAAGTGAAACTTTTTGTAACATCTATTTAAATCGAATAGCATTTATTATAGTGGTATCTATTAGCCACACACCCCATTGGAAAGAAAAATACTTCTATATTACAATCTTCAAAAATTAAGAAACAAAACATTAGTTTCCATTATTCCACTTCTTCACTGTTATTTTCTCATGCAACAAAATAAGAATGCCAACATATTTCTACAATAACAAAAGAATCTTCCTAAATTACACACCCAAAAAAAAAAAACAAACTTTCAACATTATATATGTACCAAAATCTTTATATATTCCTTCAATTCACAAATCTCTACCAAGGTAACGGGGCAACCCATATTGCACACGGATCCTTTAACCATTCACATTGTGTCTCACAAAGCATTTGAAAACTCGAATCATCCAAATCATAAATACCCACATCTTTTCCAGGCCAAATAAACCCAAAATGCTTAACATTCCTTTGTCTATCATCAGTAAAATATATTCGGTTCCCTTTTATTCCCCCAACTTCGACTTCTGATATACAAATCGAATTATTCATACCCAAGAACATAGCATACTCTCCAATACTATCAACACCAACCCAATTTCTCTTACCCGGATCCATTTTACAAATGCGAAACTCTCGGGTCACATAACCATTATTATTAACAACATTATTATCATCATTGATGACATTATTTTCATAGTAAAAACTTTCATTAAATGAAAACCTTCGAAATACCCTACAAAGTTTCCCATCAAATTCAACCAAGTAATATTTATGTCTAATCTTGGTTAAATCAGACGGTTGAAAAGAAATCTCTAGTATCAAACCAATATCAAGATTACACGTGTAAATCTTTCCATACTCATCAACTAAATAAAATGTTCCTTCAAAAAACAGAGCATCAGAAAACTCACATTCATTTTCATCAAAGAAATGGTCAAAATTAGTCCAAGAAACATCCCCAACTCTACAAAACGCAGCACCTTGTTTACTGAACAGTATCAAAACGACACACTCCGAGTCAATAGAAGGTGAACAAGAAATCACAGCTTTTATAACTTTTTCTTTTTGTAATTTAGGAAGTGAACGAAATTTGTTGATGAAAGGATTAAAGAGAAAGATTGAGTTTTTATCGTGTACAGTGAGGACTAACCAACCTAGGTAGGACCCAATACACGTGTAAGAAGATGGGATGGTGTGATATTGATGAGAATGATCAAACGGTGGAGGATTAACGAGGAAATTGATGAATGTACGTTGATGAGGGTGTTGAGGAAGAGAAACCATAATAGATGGGATTGGGTGTGATAAGGTGTACCGAAATTTTAGTGCGATTGATCTCCAAGAAGAACAGACGGATGAGATTTGAATGTGATGTGATGGGTTTTTTAATTTGGTGATGATGAGAGATAAGATGTCTTCGTTCATCTCTGACCAGTTAGTCATCTTTGTGAAAAAACAGGGGAATTATTGTTTGTGATTTTGAGAAAACAGGGGAGTTTTATATGTAAGTATATATAGTTAAGTTGATTTGATATTAATATGTTTTTACTTGGGGATTACGGTTTTTTTGTGTCGGTTTGTAGTTTTTAGGGTTTTAGAGTTTTAGGGTTTTAGGGTTTTGGGGTTTATTATTGCGGTAAAGCTAGAATGTGTTCATGGTTTTAGGGTTTATGGGTTTTTTTTTTATGATGCCTTTTATTTAGACTTGGAACCAATATTGAGCTGGGTCAATTTCATACTATTGCGGGATAATGCCAAAATGTAATGAGGAAATTAATTTGATAGTCCTCAACTTTCCTCGTGTTAAAGATAAAACTAATTATTAGGTCCGAATTATTTTCCGGATAAGAAAAAATTTATTTATTAATATAGTATTTTATAATAATAATAACAATTTAGTCTGGTGGTTAAGACTTTGTTAGTATATGTACTTGAGGCTTCGGGATCAAACCTTATACTATGCAATTTTTGTAATGTTTTGAGTCAGTTATAATTATTAAATATATTATTATTCATAAATCTCATACTTAATTTTATTAGTTTTTTTTAAATATTCTATCTTAAATAAGTTGCTTGCATATAATAAACGGGGATAGTGGAAAGGGTAGATGATATTAAGCAAAGCCACCTGACTTATCAAAGGTAATTTATTTTCCGCCACCTAGCTAATAATTTTTGTTTCACTTTGTCAACAATAGATTGGACCTGATGACTTCTTGTTGGTCTTTTGTGTGAAAGTGGCATGTCTAAGTAGAGATCCAAGTTTTCATTTTCCTCAATATTCAAAGTGTTTTGAAAGAGCTCTTTATGCTCCTCCTGAGTGTTAGGAGAGAAAACTACACGACTCTTGTGTTCATTAACTTTTTGCCCTGACATCTCACATAATTTATTTTTTTTTTTTTTTTTACAATGGGTAAAAGCATGAAATAGGAGGAGAACACTTAGCTTTTCCTAGCTATTGTAGCTAGTTTATGCGCTAAAATGACTTCCTCCCTTTTTACTTTTTTACAACATAAAAAAACAAAACTATTAGCTATAGTTTTTATATCCTTGATTATATGGTCTAAGTCCTTGTTGGTCTTTCCTGAACTATTAAGTGCCCTGATAATTTCTTGATTGTCCGTTTTGATTATCAGCTCCGAACATCTCCATTCCATGTCTGTCATTGCCCTCAAAACTGCATACGCTTCTGTTTGCTCCGCCGAGATTGCATATATTTTCCCCGCAAATTCCTCCATTGGATCATGAGGATTCAATATCACATAATTGATTTGATACATTTCTAACCGCAAAAGCTGTGTTTTCATCAACACGACCAAATAACAACAAGTCATCGGCAAACATCATATGAGACACTTGGACTTTATCTTTCCCGACCCAAAAGGGGGTCCATTCCCCATCATGAGTAGCCTGGTTTATTAATTGGGTTAATGAATCCAGGCAAATGTTAAAAAGATGCGGTGACATGGGGTCCCCCCTGCCTAAGCCCCCTAGTGAGGTTGATAACCTTTGTAGCTCTCCCATTTGCCAAGATAGCCGAGGCCGATTGGAAAATGCAGCTCATAATTTAATCAATAGACATGTCATCTAGATCGAGTTTCAAGGCATGATCTCACAAAACTCCACTCCATCCGGTCATAGGCTTTCTCCAAATCAATTTTCAAGGCGAACCACCCTAACTTTCCTTTCTTTTTATGCATCGAGTAGAGAATTTCCGATGCTACAACAAGGTTAATGTCCGTACCTCTCCCTTTTATAAAATTGTTTTGGTTTGGTGAGATCCAATGAGGAATAAGAGATTTCAACCTATTCACAACAACTTTCATGAGGAGTTTGTCGATCGTATTACAAAGACTAATTAGGCAAAGATGTTTGATCATTTCAGGGGGGTGTTGTTTAGGAATAAGACAGATGAAAGCCTGACAAAGCTCCCGAGGGACTTTGGACTACTAGGGTGCTGGCGGAAGAAAAGATAGTGAGAATACCCTAGAAATCTGATACCATAATGGAATATTTTCCTCAAATGTTATTATTCACATAGTGGTCAATATATTCCATCATCAATATGATCATGAGCATGCATTACACCTTATACAAAGCAACAATATCATGCATGTACACTAATTCTTAAAAACATAATATTGACTTTCCTAATATACAATATAGAATATCTTTACATATATTTAACACATATATTAAAATTTCAAAAGGTAAACTAGTTACATTGGATTATTTTTTGATTTGGAAAATGACCCCTTAAATTTGAGTAAGCTCTACATTACATATTAGGGATTAGATTTTCTCTCAAAATCATACTAATATTTTTAATTGCAACTAACATAGACAATCTTTTGTTATTCAAAAACACTAACATTCATGAGTACATGACAATGGACATTGCAACATAATATATTCTTTATTACGTTTTAATGAATCATTCTGGACCCATCCGCACTATTAAAAAAGGCAAATCACAATTATGTGGAAACTTCGATTGGTTAGAAATTGCAATTACGCAAATCATACGTTGACTTTCTAACTAACTTTTGAAAAATTTGGTACACGCCACTAGCGCGGCAATAATAATATATTAGTTTCTTTTAAAAATTCAAACAACTTTTTAAATACTTTATCAGAGTTTTGATCACTTTTCACATACTCCATAAAACTAGACAAAAACCAGAGCAGCGGCGTTTGAAGGGAGGACGATGGCGGCGGCGGCGGCGAAACTATTGACGTTAGCTTGGCCGTGCATACGAAATGAGAGCAGCAGTAGGTCTGATTTGTCGGCTAGACCTCACTATCCTTCGATGCCCAAATACCCAAAAGGGGTTTCCAAGGAGAAGATTGAAGGGTCTGAATCCAAAGCTCTGTTTTCTGTCATTGGAATGACTTGTTCTGCTTGTGCTGGTTCCGTTGAGAAGGCGATCAAGCGACTCCCCGGTATTCGAGAAGCTGTTGTTGATGTTTTGAACAATAGGGTTCAAGTCATCTTCTACCCCTCTTTTGTTAATGTAAGTTTTCTTCCTCTTTATTAAATTTTATGGGATTTTTTGTTTGTTTGTTTGATTGATTGTGTGTTAAGGTGATAACCCACATGTGAGCTTGTCCGATATTGAATAAAGAGAGGGAGGATGACTAACATATAAACTTAATAGACTACTTCTATTGCCAATTGGTTTTAGTATGAAACCTCGTATGAGCTTGTGTGTGGTGTGTGGTCACTCTCTCCTCCAGTAAACTAGACAAATTGATAGCTTTATTTATTGTAAGGAAGTTGTTTTCGGAAACTTGATGCAAAAGCGAGGGCTATACCTTTTTCTCATATACAGATTGAATCTAGGTCAAGGATGATAGCCAACTCTCAACCACCGCCTTCATATCATATAGGGTTAAGAAATTTACTATTTTTATCTATGTATATAATTTATAAGCTTTTTTTGAAAAAAAAATAGACTAACATGTGTTTAACCAAACCTGCTCACTTAAAGAATAGAGCTATTGATGTTTGCTTATATGTAAGGCTTTGTTTGGTAATTAGTTGTTACCAATTAAGTGTTACTTTTCTTCATTGCTATCTATTTGTATTTACTTATCTGATTGAAACTTATTGGACCTTATTAGACCTGATTGGAACTTATTGCCCTTATTGGACCTTATTGCAAATTATCTGAACTTATTGGACTTGAAACTTAATTTTTTAAGTTGAGGAGAACGCACCCTTAGTCGTCGTTAGCATCAACAATTAATTATAGGGTTAGTGAATGAATTTGACACAATATATAGATGCTAATATGTAGAAATGACAACTTTTCAATCTTAAGTCTGAAATAATTGGTGATGTAGCTACTCATGGTCGCCTTTTAATTTTGCTTGAAAATCCAGCCTCTTAAGTAAAATAACCATTTGGTTATTGTCCACATCAACAAACTAGAAAACCAAGAGAAAATTGTCCAAAAGCCACCTCCCAATCAAGGCCTAAATCTTCTTGTAGTTGTGTCTTTCGGTTATGATGATTAGGGTTTGAGTTCATAGTTTGTTGCAGACTTACAAGGTATTCAATTTCATGATAACTAAAGTGTATGCTTATGTTATATGACCATAAGATGTGTGAGTCTTCACATGGTGGTTTGCTGCAATGAAGAATATCTACATATTTCTTTTCATAATAATAATTGTCCTCCTTTCAAGTTACGTTGGATAACAGTTAGCTTCCCTATAATTTCTTTTTATAATAATTTATACAGGAGGAAAAAATCTGTGAAACCATCATTGAGGATGTTGGTTTTGAGGCTGCATTAATTGAAGACGAAAGCAGTGAAGGAAGCAATCAAGTAGTCCGGGTACACATAAAGGGAATGACTTGCACTACATGTGCAAATTCCATCGAAGTTAGTCTCCATGGAGTTCAAGGTATTAAGAAGGCTCAAGTTGCATTAGCTACCGAAGAAGCAGAAATCCATTATGATCCGAAGCTGGTCAGTTACAATGAGGTACTTAAAGCTGTAGAAGATAGCGGCTTTGAAGCTGTACTTATCAGCACAGGGGAAGATAGAAGCAAGGTGCAACTAAAGGTTGATGGTTTAAGCTCTGAGGATTCGTGGGAAATAATTGAAAGCTCGCTTAGGGAACTTCCAGGTGTCCAAGCTATGGACATTGATCCAACTCTCCAGAAAATCTCTCTGTTCTATAAGCCAGATATGACAGGACCTAGAAATTTTATTGAAGTGATTGAGTCAACTGGATTAGGGGGTTTCAAGGCTATGATATTTCCTGAAGAACGAGGAAGAGATTCTCATAGAAAGGGAGAAATCAAGCAGTATTATCGATCGTTCCTATGGAGTCTTATCTTTACAACACCAGTATTTCTAACCTCAATGGTCTTCATGTATATACCAGGTATTAAACATGTATTTGACACTAAAATAGTGAAGATGCTAACTGTTGGAGAAATACTGAGGTGGATATTAGCAACTCCTGTTCAATTCATCATTGGTTGGAGATTTTACTATGGGTCATACAAAGCTTTAAGACATTGTTCTGCTAATATGGATGTTCTGATTGCCTTGGGAACAAATGCAGCATACTTCTATTCAGTCTATATCGTTCTTCGAGCTGCTACATCTACACAGTTCAAGGGAACAGATTTCTTTGAGACAAGCTCTATGCTCATTTCCTTTGTTCTTTTAGGGAAGTATCTAGAGGTTTTGGCCAAAGGGAAGACATCTGCAGCCATCGCCAAGCTCATGGACTTGGCCCCTGAGACAGCAATATTATTGACCCTTGATACAGATGGAAATGTCATAAACGAAAGAGAAATAGATAGCAGATTGATACAAAAGAATGATGTACTCAAAGTTATTCCTGGGGCGAAAGTAGCATGTGATGGTTTCGTAATTTGGGGACAAAGTTATGTGAATGAAAGCATGATCACAGGAGAATCTCGGCCAGTACCCAAAAGGAAGGGGGATATGGTGATTGGAGGAACAATGAATCAGAATGGGGTATTACATATCAAGGCAACAAGAGTTGGGTCAGAAAGTGCACTATCTCAAATTGTCCGTCTTGTTGAATCAGCACAGATGGCCAAAGCACCTGTGCAGAAGCTTGCTGACCGTATCTCCAAATATTTTGTACCTTTGGTTAGTCATCATATTTCTGATTGTCTTCATCTTTTTCATAGCCTGAACTTGAGGTATGCTACATTTTTTTACTAATGTCAAATACTTGTTTTTGATCCCACAGGTCATTGTTCTCTCATTTTCTACTTGGCTTATATGGTTCTTAGCTGGAAAATTCAACAGCTACCCAAACTCATGGATACCGTCATCTATGGATAGCTTTGAGCTTGCATTGCAATTTGGCATTTCTGTCATGGTTATAGCCTGCCCTTGTGCTTTGGGTTTGGCAACACCTACTGCAGTTATGGTTGGTACTGGAATTGGTGCTTCTCAAGGTGTTCTTATCAAAGGTGGCCAAGCTCTAGAAACTGCTCACAAGGTATGTTATAGTATTTGTTTTCTAATGTAAATAATATGTATTATACTTCGAAATCATTGAGTTATTGAATGATTGACTTCTTGTCATTCTCCCACAAAAGAAATTTTCTTGCCATATCTATCAAAAGAATATCTTATTGCAACATGTTAGCAATTTTTTCTGGACATTGTAAGACATAATATTTTTGTTATTTTTGGACATAAATCATTGAAAATAATTGGTCAATTTGAAAAATATACCTTATCAATTGTCTTTAAGATTTCTAAGTTGTTTGAATTTGACATTGCTTTTTGTACTGAGCAGTATCTGAAGTAAGCACAAAATTTCTCAACTTTTGTAGGTAAACTGCATTGTGTTCGATAAGACTGGGACTCTCACAGAAGGCAAGCCAGTAGTTGTGAGCACCCGGCTCTTGAGACAAATGGTGCTTCAAGATTTCTATGAACTGGTGGCTGCTGCTGAGGTAGTTCATCACTTCCTGCTTCCAAGAATAACATTCCCAGTGCTTCTTCTCTATTCTTTTCACCCTTATGTGCATGGTCCTGATATGGTTGCATTCTGTCGTATTATGTATGAATGATTACCTAACTATATACATTACATTCTAGCTACTATCAAGAGTCTTATATAATTGAACAGTCAAGAACTAGTGGTTGGTGAATTCTGGTAGTTGTGTAAGTACTTAGGTATGACTAGCATCCCTAAGAATTCTATCAGATGTTCGATATTCTAGTTTACAGTTTATTCATTTGGTAAGAATTTATTTGTTCTTGTTTGAAGTTTTGCACAGGATGATAATGGTTTTATGGTTATTGCCAGATCAATAGCGAGCACCCATTAGCAAAGGCAGTAGTTGAGTATGCCAATAAGTTTGGAGGAGACGAGGAAAATCAAACCTGGCCAGAAGCAAGGGATTTTGTTGCAATCACGGGTCATGGTGTCAAGGCCATAATCCGAGACCAAGAGATTCTTGTGGGTAACAAGAGCTTGATGTTGGACCAAAAAATTTCAATCCCTGCTGAAGCAGAGGAATTACTTGCTGAAGCAGAAGATTTGGCTCAAACTGGTATCCTGGTATCTATTGATGGCACTCTGGCAGGGGTTATAGCAGTATCTGATCCTTTGAAGCCTAGTGCGCGAGATGTCATATCTATTCTTAAGTCGATGAATGTTAAGAGCATCGTCGTGACTGGTGACAATAAGGGGACTGCAAACTCAATTGCCAAACAAGTCGGAATAGAGACTGTCATTGCTGAAGCCAAGCCTGAGCAGAAAGCTGAGAAAGTTAAGGAATTACAGGTAAAAAGTTAGGCCACATTTATCTTTAGTTGATCTTAAATAATACACCACTTTCTTAATATACTGACTTATGTATTTCTTGTATTTACCCTTAATGATACTCTTATAATAGAAGTATATCTGAAGAAAGACTATGTAGATGTAATTAAATAGATAGTGAAGTACAATCATTATATCTTAGAATGACCTTAACTCAAATGCGGGTTATAAATTAGGGACGAAGGGAGTAATTTTTATGGTATTTAAGATCGCATAGCATCATTTTCATACATAATCATGCTGCTGCAGTACCTTTTGCTTATCTTAGAAAACTGATCTTGCAATTGCAATCACCTGTACACAAGTATCTCACTGATAACTGATAATAAATGCAGGCTGAAGGTTACATAGTGGCAATGGTTGGGGATGGTATAAATGATTCGCCTGCATTAGTGGCTGCTGATGTTGGAATGGCAATCGGTGCAGGGACAGACATAGCTATAGAAGCAGCAGATATTGTTCTGATGAAGAACAATTTAGAGGACGTCATAACTGCTATAGACCTCTCTAGGAAAACTTTCTCCAGGATACGTTGGAACTATATTTGGGCTCTGGGTTACAATGTGCTTGGGATACCAATAGCTGCTGGGATACTCTTCCCTTCATTCAGGTTTCGCTTACCACCATGGATTGCAGGAGCTGCTATGGCCGCGTCATCAGTTAGTGTTGTTTGCTGGTCTCTCTTATTGAAGAATTACAAAAGACCAAAGAAGTTGGACTCTGTTGATGTCCATGAAATAAGAGTTGACAGACAATATCTTGATTCTACTATGTAAATAGCCAGATAGGATGGCTGAGTTTGCTGTTAATTTGTAGATATTACATCATGATTTTGATTCAGATAAACTTGTAGTTGTGAATATTTTTTTTCCAAGAGGAAATTTGTAGTTGTGATTGAATAAGAGTGGGCTAGTTTTTTATGTAACAGACCAGTTCAAACAAGAATGTGAATAAGTTTGGGATGAGGTTTTTGATTAGCTTTTTTTGGTTATTCTTGAGCAGATGTTTAAACAATATACATATTGACTTCTTTATCTATTTTGCGAAATATTTTTTTGATTCTCGTGTAATAATATGAATACTTAGAAAATACAGATGCACTTAACAAGATCGTATGTGATAATATTTTTATTTTATGTGTGTTTGGGCTCATTTCTTGGACCAACCCATGCTCGGTAAAAACACTAAAATACCCCTATTTTTAGGACCATCAATCCTTCATCAGTTGGAATTGACCTAAATACCCTAATTTATTGAAATTCACAACCCCACTATATATAATGGTTGTCCCCTCCGTCAAAAGATATTCAATTCTCACCTAACAAGTTAGAACATCTCTCTATACAATTACTGTTTTCTCTCTTTACCTTAATTACCGACTTAGGCTATGTTTAGTTCACCTGAAATTTTCTGATCTGAACTTATCTGATCTGATCTGAACTTATTTTTTCTGATCTGATCTGATCTGAACTTATTTTTTCTGAACTGATCTAATTACAAGATCTTATCTTTTAGATTTCTCTCAATATATAAGAAAAAATATAGTCATATGGGGTCTTGTTTGATTCGTCTCAATGAGTACTTTATTAATATTCAATTATTATAATTTTTACTAATATGTAATGAAAGATATTTAATAGTAAAAATGAGTTTTTAAAACTGACTAATCTGATCTGATCTGATCTGAACTTATTTTTCCTGATCTGATCTGATCTGATCTGATTAGATCTGAAATAAGCAAAAATAAGGTGAACTGAACATAGTCTTAAGCGTTGGAGTGACGTTCCCGAAAAACCCCGGGGTAATTTTTCAGTGCGCTGTGCAGGTTTACCGACGTCAAAACCCATCAAAACTCTCGTACCATTTCAGCATTCAGTTGACATCTCCTTCATCATTACTTAAAGTTTCTTGACAGAAACAATGTGATTCCTTCACGTTCTTTTCTTTTACTATTTAGAATTTACACTCTTTAATACGGTTACTTCTATACTAGTTAAACTTATGACAATCAATTTTGACGGGGAAGAAAAATGAAACGAGACGTTACCCTTTCGAGTAAGCAAGTACCAACAAGTAAATTAGTGGAGCAATTAGTGCATTTTTTGTTCTTATTTTGACGGGAATAGCAATAGCAAACCTTGGTGGAGTAGTGGGAATTACAGGAGCTCAAATAAAAGGTGCCTTCTGACTATGATTGCATGAGATGGAAGACGTTTGAGGAGATACATGGTTTTAATAAGCTCCATGAATACACTATTGCTAATTGAATTAGGAGAGGTCTGCATCATACATAAAGTTATTTAGGAATCGAGTGGCACTTTTTAGTAAGGAAAAAGTGATAGAAACAACGTTCCGCCAGTTTCCATTCCAAGATTTCCAACTAAGGATTAGTTTTGAACATTTCTAATTATGTATCATTTTTTAAAAAATTGGTTCTAGTTAATTAATGACCTGATACAAAAGTTTAGCACATCAAATTGAAGATGAAAGGTTTTCTCACGGCTTAAGAGCTGCATAAGTGATTGTTGAATTTAGGGCCTGTTCTCTTCGGCTGAACTGAACTGAATTGAATTGAATTGAATTGAATGTAATAAATATATAATTAATATTTAAACAATAATAATATGAATATTAAATAATTATTATAATGATAAGTAATAATAATGAATAATAATAATAGTATTTTTGATATTTTTAAATGATAGTTATAAATAAATAATATTAATAATCATAAATTATTAATAATAATAATCATAATTAATGATAATAATGATAATTAATAATAATTATTTTATATTATTTGTATTAATATATTAATAGTTGATGATGATAATTAATACTTGATGATGATTATATAATAACAATAATATCTAAGAAATAAATTAATATTACTATTTTAATAATTAGATTTAATAATATAATAATATTTAATAATAATGATTGGGTCGGATAGCGCAAAATTGCATCATAATCCGTTTTGACGCAATTTGATTGATTGTGCTTTTGACCTAAACCATATTCCTCCTAATAATAATAGCAATAATAATGAGTAAAGCTATAATAAACAAAATAATATATAATAATAATAATAATATAAAAATAAATAATAATAATAAGAAGAAGAATTAGTAAAATAAATTAGACCAACATAACAATAATATTTAACAAAATGGTTATAAAAGAATGGAGTTGAACTGAACTGAATTGAGCTGAACTGAACTAAACTGAAATTAAGTTGGAGAGAACAGACCCTTAAGAGTGGGAACAAACTTTAGCTCCAAGAACAAAAACACATAACTTCGATGAAGCTTATAAAAAATGTAATGTTTATTTATGGTATACATCTTGTGGAGAAAGATTTTTAATCTAAGTCAAGATATTCATTTTGTGTACTTTAAGTGTCTATCATATGATATGTTTAATAATCTAGTAACTTGGAATTTTTGAACTAAAGGTTCTCCAAGTTATTAGATAAGTTTGTTGCTGTTTTTGGTTTGAAAATCAGTTGAGGAGATGTGGCATAAAACGTGGAGCTAACAATTTAGAGTTCTCCAACAAACTCGTTGCACTCACTCACTCACTCACTCACTAACGGATAGTGATGGAAGTTTATTTCCGTTGCAAAAATCGTGGAGCAAGTGGAGCGAAAATAGAGCCATGTTCCTTATTCCATTACAAGTGCGCATCATGGAGGATGTGGAGCTTTAAAAACGTAGAAGAAGGAGAAATGGAGCAGCTATAAGAGGAAGATTATTCGAAGAAAAGATAGAACTTTCAAGCTTAAAAAGTCGATCATTAACTAGAAAGTTTTTCTGCAATCTTTCTTCTTATACATATCATTATCATTGTAATATTTTGAGTATTTGGCTGAGAGAAAATTCTGAGAATATCCTTGAGATTTGAGAGAAAAAAAAAAAGAGAAAAGTGAAGATCTCAAGTGAAGTCAAAGTGAGTGTCATTAGTTCAGGAGAACTGAGTGACTAGGAACAAGTTCCTAGAAGAACATAAAAGGTCCATTTAGAGGTGGCCCGGCCCGACACGAGCCCGCTCGAGGCCCGGCCCTTGTTCGCTACGTGGGCTGCGGGCCTGTCACGATCAAGAAATTTTATTTCTGGCCCGCACCGGCACGAGCTCGCGTGGGCCGGCCCGCGGGCCGAACGCTCCTTTCAAAAATACAAAAAAAAAACATAAAACATGGGTCAGGCCCGCCTGAAGCACGAGCCCGGCCCATGGACAAATTTTTGAAATTTCAAGCCTGGCTCGGCCCGCCATTTCTCAAGCTTGCGGGCCGAGCCCGTGAACAGACCCGACCCATGCCCACCTCTTGGTCCATTAATAGGTTGTAAACAATACAGTCTTTTGGCCTATTATAGTAAAGAGAGTTTGAGTTAGAATCCCTAGTGGTCAAGGTTTTTCATCCTATTGGGCTTACAAAGTTCTCCTTGTGAAAATCTTGCGTGTCTTTTCTCTTATGTTTTTGAGTTATATTAGTACCGCAATTTAAATTCGAAAATTTTCCCTCAACTACAATTCATCCCCCCTTCTTGTAGTTGGTTTAGTGTTCATACTAGAACAACAGTATTTTTCGAGTTCCACCCACTCATTTTAAAAAAATTAATTTTTAAAATCTTTCCCAGTGGAGTCGCCAAATTATAGGGTGGAGGCGAGGATCTCGGAGTTGGCAAGGGAGGGTTGGGAGTAGGTTTGTAAGTTCGGTTTTTGGTTTGATTTGGGGCAAAACATAACCAAACCGAAAGAAATTCGATTTTCACATTTCAAATCCAAATCAAAATTCATACCAAACCAAACCGAAATAACAAAACCAAAATCAAAGCGAACCAAAAAACCGAAATTCTTTTATGATGCAAAAAATTGTATTCCAAATCTTACAAATAATACGAAAATGATCAAGATTCAAATCATAATACATAGAAGAATTATTTCAAATCATAACTAAAGCTTATCATTGAAGTACTAGAACTCCCAATTTCGAGCTCCTAATTCAAAGTCCACCACAAAGATTTCGAGATCTATAATTCGGGTGAGAGAGAAATGAGTTGGGCGAGAGAAACGGATGGAAGAGAGACGACATGTGAGGAGATCAAGACAGAGAAGAGGTTTGGGAGGATAGAGTGGGGTTGGGGAGGAGAGAGAAGAAATTAGGGTTTTCTTAATTGTTATGGGCTGATAAAATGAGAGTGGAAGGGAAATGTTGGGCGAGGATGACTAAAACTTCCCCTTATCTTTTTGAAACATCAGAACCCATATAGGATAGGCAAAGTTCGATTTAGTTTGGTTTTTCAATTTTTTCAAAATAAAAACCGAACCAAACCAAAAAAAATGATAATTTTCCAATCCAAACCAAATCGAATCTTGAAAAAAAAAACCAAATTATTAATTCGATTTGGTTTGATTCGGTTTCTGATTTTGAACCAAATAATTTGCACCCATAGCTAGGAGGGGATGGGAGGCAGAGGAGTAGAAGGGGGAATAAAGGAGGAGATAAAACGAGAAGAAAGAAAAAAAATTTATTAAATTTTTTAAGCTATTAAACCGTCATAACTCATTGGGCCAATTTGTAAACAATGATGCATAGTTGAAACCACTCATAAATAATACTTAGTTAGAACTGAAAATAATAAAACGCTCATAATTAAAGTATTCCTACCAATTCAATATTGAAGGTGGTAACCACCTAGCTAGCTCATTGTAAGAGGAGAATTATCATGAACCGTGTAAAATTTTCTCATGTTATAGACTTTATAAGGACGCAAGAGATAAATATGACAACAGATTACCAAAGAAAATTTCTCATGTTTAGACTATAACTATATATCTTTTTCCTATGAACCCGGAGAAAACAATTCAAAAGAAGGAAGATCCAGGAAAAGTAAGTAAGCAGTTATTAACTAACTAATGGTTTTCGTGTCTTCTGAATCACTAAAGTTTTTTACCAACGAAAAACCTACTCTACTTTTGCTTGTTTTACAATGTTATTATTTTGATAACTAAACGTTTACCAAAAGAAAAATGGTTGCACTAAGATTGCACTTGTAATTTGTAAAGCAATATTGGTAAATTAAGGAAGAGACGAAGAGTCCATTATTGAGAATAGGTGAGAGAGTGCTTTCTGATCTCTCCATTTCCATTTACTTCTCTTTTTGTGACTTTATTTGGTCTAAAGTTAAAGTATTCTTTAATCATCATATTTAGGTAAAGATGACCTGCTGCAAGCACAGTAGATCCAACAGATTTTTAGTAGCGACAAACTTTACATTAACAACTCATAGTATTATAGGTTGAGGTTGATATATGAGATCCTTCAAGAATTTGGTTCTTACCATTGGAAATTTCTAGTAATGCATTATACCACACCCTTTTTGTGGTGCTATGTATCTTGATCATGAGGAACATTTATTCGCATTTTTTTTTAGGTAGGTAAGATGAAGAGCTCTAGCTACCAGGTCGGAACCTCTCGCAGAAACCCAGCTCAAGTTAGCAGGTTAAACATAATATTGGGAGTGGGAGAGGGGAGGTATAAAGGGACGTCATTCCTCAAAGTTTCCTTATTGCGGATCGAACCTTCAACCTCAAGGTTCAAAATGTGCAATCCTTTTCAATAGTCAAACTTAACTTGATACATTTATTCGCATATCGAGATTACGCTTGAGTTGGTGAACTTTTTTTTTCACTAATTATATAATGACACTAACCCAACCCTAATGAGAGAAACTATGAGCATGTAATATTGTCAAAGATTTTGGTACACTACGACACGCATAAACTGTAAAGTAGTGCATGGTGCATACAATTACAGCACAACCTCCCTGGACATAACATGCTATATAGCAGCATTTCCTTCATAAAAAAAGTTGTTCATCCCAACTATAAAAAGGAATTCTAATCTTTACATTAGGTACCAAATCCATTATAAGTTTGACTTACTATTTACACTAACTAATTTCATTTACTAACTCCATAGATTCCCGGCTAAAAATGTTCAAAAGTTCTAACACTTTATATCAATAAAAACAAGAAAAAAAACTTACCTTACATTCTACATTTTCATGTTAGCCTTAAGCAAAGCAACAGCAAAATACTAAATAGCCAGAAAGTTTGCAATGGCCCAGAAACAAGATGATGTAGGTGAAGGGAGAAAATCCATGGCAGCAGAAAAACTGTTGAGGTTAGTGTGCATATGTAATAGTAGCAGAAGTGATTTGTCACAGAGAGCTCACTACCCTTCAATGCTCAAATATCCGAAAGGAGTCTCGATGTCGAAAACAGATAAAATGGAAGAATCAAAAGCTTTGTTTAGTGTGATGGGAATGACTTGTTCTGCTTGTGCTGCTTCTGTTGAGAAAGCTATCAAGCGACTTCCGGGTATTCAAGAGGCCATTGTTGATGTTTTGAATAACAGGGCACAAGTCATTTTTTATCCCTCTTTTGCCAATGTGAGTTCATTCTCTTCATCTTTTACAAGTACTATTGTATAGCGTATACTTCTTTTGTAGTTACAACATGTTGACTTTTACATTATTTGTATAGTACTTTTTTGATCGAATTCTATAAAAGAGTATATAAAAACAGGCTCTAATACCTAACACCAAGATGTTCGATTATTTTCAATGTATATTTTCAAAATGTCAAAACTTTCACAAGTGTCCACTAGAAGATAAGTGAGTATATCTATGGTATACATCGAGAAACGTAAAAATCAAAGTGTTGGACGGACAACAAAAGATGGATGGAATTATATTCTTGGTTACCTTTCATCTCTTCTTACCATAAGAAAGAGGAAAAATAAGCTCTGGGATGTGTTTGTTTTGATGGGAATTTGAGCTTGTTTTCAGATGGTGGAACTTGGGTATTGTTCCCCCATAATCTATGGAATAATCTAAATGGCTAATTAAAGAATTTTAATGGTGGTATAATATCGTTGCTAATCTATCAACACTGTCAAATGTTGTATAGGTGGAACTAATACTCGAAACCATAGTTGATGCTGGCTTCGAAGCTACATTGATTGATGATGATATTAGTAACGGAAGCAATCAAGTATGCCGGGTACAGATAAGGGGAATGACTTGCACAACTTGTGCAAATGCAGTTGAAGCTAGTCTCCTAGGAGTTCATGGTGTTAAAAAGGCACAAGTTGCTTTAGCAACTGAAGAAGCAGAGATTCATTATGATCCAAAGGTGGTGACTTACAACGAGCTACTTGAAGCTGTAGAAGATACGGGGTTCGAAGCTGTACTTATCAGTACAGGAGAAGATAGATGCAAAGTACAACTGAAAGTTGACGGCGTAAGAACTGATCATTCTTGGAGAATGATTGAAAGCTCACTTGAAGCACTTCCTGGTGTCGAAACCATAAACACGGATGCGAAGCTTGAGAAAGTATCGGTTTCCTACAAGTCTGATATCACAGGACCAAGAAGCATTATTGAAGTGATCGAATCAATAGGACCTGGGCATATCAAGGCTAAGATATATCCTGAAGAACAAGGAAAGAATTCCCATAAACAAGAAGAAATCAAGCAATATTATCAATCATTGTTGTGGAGTTTAATCTTTATGATTCCTGTATTTCTGACATCTATGGTTTTCATGTATATCCCGGGTGTCAGTCATGTATTACACACCAAAGTTGTGAAGATGCTGACAGTTGGTGAGATTATAAGGTGGGTTTTAGCAACTCCTGTACAGTTCATTATTGGTAGGAGATTTTATGTTGGATCATACAATGCATTAAGGCACGGTTCTGCTAATATGGATGTTTTGATTGCTTTGGGAACAAACGCAGCTTACTTCTACTCAGTCTACACTGTACTTAGAGCTGCTACATCTGACACATTCGAAGGAACGGATTTCTTTGAGACTAGTTCTATGCTTATTACATTTGTACTTCTAGGGAAGTATCTAGAAGTTTTGGCGAAGGGGAAGACATCAGCAGCAATTGCCAAGCTTATGAACTTGGCCCCTGAGACAGCAACATTGTTGACCCTTGATACAGATGGAAATGTCATAAATGAAAAAGATATAGATAGTAGATTGATACAAAAGAATGATGTACTTAAAATCATTCCAGGGTCAAAAGTAGCCTGTGACGGTTATGTAGTTTGGGGACAAAGCTATGTCAATGAAAGCATGATAACAGGAGAATCTCGGCCAGTACCCAAGAGGAAGGGCGATATGGTCATAGGAGGGACAGTTAATCAGAACGGGGCATTGCATATTAAGGCAACACGAGTTGGATCAGAAAGCGCACTTTCTCAAATAGTACGTCTGGTTGAATCAGCACAGATGAACAAAGCGCCTGTGCAAAAGCTTGCTGATCGTATTTCCAGATTTTTTGTGCCTTTGGTTAGTTAACATATTGATTCTACGGGTTTCTTTCTGTTGATTGCCCAATATGTGCTAAGACTCCTACAGGTTATCCTTTGTGCAGTTTCAACTTGGCTTGCATGGTACCTAGCTGGAAAATTTCACAGTTACCCTGAATCTTGGATACCTCCATCCATGGACAGCTTTGAGCTTGCATTACAGTTCGGCATCTCTGTCATGGTCATAGCCTGCCCTTGTGCTCTAGGTTTGGCAACACCAACTGCGGTTATGGTTGGTACAGGAATTGGGGCATCTCAAGGTGTCCTAATCAAAGGAGGCCAAGCTCTTGAAACTGCTCACAAGGTATGTTGAACATCACTATGCACTCTTCTATTTACTATTAAAAACTTGTATAGCAACTAGGAAAAAATGAGGCCGAGCTGATGTTGATAGTAGAATACAACAGTACTAAAATTTTCTTGAACTTATTGTAGGTGAATTGCATTGTGTTTGATAAGACTGGGACTCTTACAGAGGGCAAGCCGGTAGTTGTGAGCACGCGACTTCTGACACAAATGGCGCTCCGAGACTTCTATGAACTAGTTGCTGCTGTTGAGGTAGTTCATCTATCCAAGAACTTGTTGATTCTGAAGTCTTAATCATACATTCCCATCTGTTAACAAAACCCTCCCATCGTATTCTGAAGAGTTCTGTATACCTTTGATTTTAAAATCTAGCTTCACTTCTTGACCATTTAACATATCATGAAACCTTAATAATAATAAAAAGCTAGGGTATGATTTTCAGGTTAACAGTGAGCACCCATTAGCAAAGGCCATCGTTGAGTATGCCAAGAAGTTTAAAGAAGATAAAGAAAACCAAACCTGGGAAGAAGCAAGTGAGTTTATCGCCATTAGTGGTCATGGTGTGAAGGCCATCGTCAGTAACACGGAAATTCTTATCGGAAATAAGAGCTTGATGTTAGACCAAGGAATCACCATCCCTTCTCAGGCAGAGGAATTACTTTCTGATGCTGAATGTATGGCTCAGACAGGTATACTAGTATCCATTAGTCGTGAAGTTAAAGGAATTATAGCAATTTCTGATCCTCTGAAGCCAAGTGCACCTGAAGTCATATCTATTCTGAAGTCCATGAATGTTGAGAGCATCATGGTAACGGGTGACAACAAGGGAACCGCCAACTCCATTGCTGAACAAGTCGGAATAGATAATGTCATTGCTGAAGCCAAACCCGAGCAGAAAGCAGAGAAAGTGAAGAAATTACAGGTAAGATTTTTAAAAGACAGTTTTTTTTCAGTATCTTTCCACTTTCTGAACTTTAATGATCCTGTAATACATAATTTCCTTTGTAAGAGAACTTTCTAAAACGAAATATCTTACTAATGATAAATGCAGGCAGAAGGTTACATAGTGGCAATGGTAGGAGATGGTATAAATGATTCACCTGCATTGGTCGCCGCTGATGTTGGAATGGCAATCGGTGCAGGAACAGACATTGCCATTGAAGCAGCAGATATAGTTCTCATGAGGAGCAACTTAGAGGACGTTATAACTGCCATCGACCTCTCAAGAAAAACTTTCTCTAGGATACGCTTGAATTATATATGGGCTTTGGGTTACAATGTGCTCGGAATCCCGATCGCAGCTGGCATTTTGTTCCCTTCACTTAGGTTTCGATTACCACCATGGATTGCAGGAGCTGCAATGGCTGCATCATCCGTCAGTGTTGTTTGTTGGTCCCTCTTGTTGAAGAATTACAGAAGACCAAAGATACTGGACACCCTTGAAGTTAAGGAAATAAGGGTTGAATGAAAATGTGTCCTTTCATGGTATGATGATGGTTTACATTGAATACAATTAACCTCCAACTTCTAGTTGTGAATATATAGCAGGTAAAGAAAAAGCAATAAGTTGGTTGAATTTGTACTTAGCTAGTTAGGCTTCATTGGTTGGATAGAATACATTTTCAACGGGAAATAGGAAAAACGTATTTCCAAAGGGAAATGCAATTGTCAGTTAGTTTTCCTTTGTTTGGTTTCTTACAAAAAAAAGTCTAAAACCAAAAGAAAAAGGAAAATGGAGGTGCGAGGATGGATCCGAGTTAGGGAGGATATCGTGGTATTCCCTCCACTGGAAAGGAAAACGATTTCCATCATTGAGTGGACTATTTTCCCCCCTTTTCTAACCAAATAAAGGAGAACAGGAAAATGATTTCATAAAAATGTTTTCTTGCCAACCACTCTGTTGGGCTCCGTTTGGTAGGGCATAAAATAGTTTACTGAAAAACTATTTTCCTCTATTTTCAATTTTACATTGTTTGGTTAACAAAGGAGTGTAAAAGCATCTTCCCTAGGAGTAAAATTGCTTTCTCAATGAAGGAAAATCATTTTTCCTTCAAAATTAAGGGAAAATTGTTTTCCTTCCTTTTCCTTATCTCTCTTGTACACTCCTCTTGGCTCTCACTACCTCCTTACTTTCTTTTTCATTTTCGTTTCATCATATTTCTTACATGGAACCAAACAACGGAAACTAATTTCAGATTTGTGATTTTCACCCAAGCAAACGGAGCCTTAAAGAAAATGTAAATGGGCAGATGAAGTGGGGAAAGGCATTATAATATCATGATATCATCTATGTCCATTCAAAAGTTATAATGTAAGCAATATCATATAGAATTAATACTTCTCAACAATAAAGTTGCAAGCAAAGAGCAATAGTCAATGTTCACCATCTTTTACATCTTTGAATGCAATCTTGCATTAGAACTGGCTGCAGTTAAATCACGTTCTCTTTGCTTCTGAAATTTTGCCTTGGCTCTGAAGAGAACTCCATGAACATCATCGAAATGGGGATGTGTTGCAACTTTTGTAGCTTCAATCCAAGCTCGAACCTTCTTGTATGGATTTAGTATCCTAGCACGATCCTTCTCATCCAAAACCTAAAAACCAGATAAAACTGAATGTCACTCTTCCTTCTTACCGGAATAGTCACCAACGAATACTTAAGAGTATCTTTTTAACTCTTGAAGTGTATTTCACCGGAAAAAAAATTCAACATTACCGTAGGCCTTATACAGCATGATGAAAACAAAAAATAATTATCAAGGAAAAATGGAAACAGAAAAATATTAATAGAGTTTAAAGTTCTCACCTCTAACTGCATGATCTCACAGACAAGACTCAGGTCAGCTATAGATGGCGATTTACTACCTAGTAGGAACTTTCCACTCCCCTCGAGCCAGACTGATTCAATTGTCGCCAAGGACGAATCCAATACTTTTTCAGCTCTAGCAGCAGCTTGAGAATCTAATGGTCTGCCAAGTGCTGGGCCAAGTGTAGTATTTACAACATATCTCACTGGATAGCAAAAATCAATTAATTATTATACTAAAAACCACAGCCACAATGCTCTGAAATAAAGATGAAGAACGTGTGAGGCTACCAGCCATGTTACGAGATTACTGTTTCCAGCAAAAAAGTATGTATGTCATAGTTGATGACTGATATATTATGGATTTTCGTCAATAACATGCAGAGTTTTTTAGATCAGAGAGAGAAGAATAGACACATTGGACATGTAATAGAGAGGTCGGAGAGATTGAGAACAGAAAAGGAAAAGGAGAAGAGAATCACCGTACTTGCTCCATAACGTAGATTCAAGTGATGCCAATCCAGCACTGAATGGATCTTAGCTCTCTTAGAAACATCAGCAGGATACCTTGAACAATAAAGATGATCAATGATGAGTTGTAGGCCATAGATTGAAACATAACAGGTAACTTGAGTTGAAATCAGAAATATGCTAGATGATGGGGCAAGTATGGTCCGAGAAGTACTATAAATGAAAGAACGAGTCAGAGTTTTCGTGAAAGCAGAGGAGGTTCTCACCAATGATCAGCTATTCCAGGAAATGCACAAGATAGATAAATAAGGATTGCATGGCTGCAAAAGTTTCAGGTCATGGTCAGTGAAATACAATATACGAAATAACAAGATGCATACAGTTGATATGTTTGAACTGCACTGATTTCAGGAGGTTTTAAATAAGGAAAGCTAGCACATTGCAAGAAGAAATCACGAGAATGAGCATTGTGATTCACAAGACAGTAGCGTATTTGCAGAAAAGCTGCTAAAGTCGACCACATTTTATATAATGCAACTAGATCAATGAAAGGTAATAGAATAATAAGTGCAAGCAACCCACTATTTATGTTCCTGATATGAAATTTTCCCAATATTAGCACCCTTAGCAATCTGTAACAAAGCTCTTCCCTGTAGAATATATGACTTCCATCAACGATTGTTTGAGTATGCTATTGTTGACTGACAGCTTTTCCTTTAGTGGCTGCGGCCAAAGAGGACATCCATGACAAGCTAAAATTTTGGAAAAAAAACCTTGAGTCACAAGGGTTTAAGTTGAGTGTAGGCCTGTATGGCATACTTGGAAAGTAAGTTTGGGGAAGGCAGGTTGAACTGGAATTCATGATTAAGGAAAATATCCATCGATTTCAGATACCTAGTAACAGTTGCGAATCGTCCATGCCAGCTCTTAAAGTTTTACCAAAGTCCAACACTTATATCCAAGTGTGAGCATTTCAGGTGGTGTTTCTTGCATATTAAACCATTCTAGAACAGATTAAATCAAGATTGAAGTGATTAGAGATTAAGGGGATGCAACGTCTATCAACGGTAAAATGTAGGAAACATGACAAGGTATTATGAAAAGGTATCCAAATGACAAAAATACACGGAGGTATATATCAATAGGAATTATGAAAAGGTATCCAAATGAAAAGTACGGAGAATCTACTACTAATACTACTACTTACTATGACTACAATTCTGAACGATGATGTTGAACAATAATAATAATAATACTCTCTCCCTCCCAAAATAATCTTCCATATAACTACCTACTATTCGAATGTCCCAAACTTCCAGTTTGTGTAAACTAAAAGTTAATCTTCTAAATAATTTCTTTCCCTTAATACTTCCCACTACATTAACCCTTTTTCTCTTTTTCATCAGACTTTTTTTTCCTCTTCATTTACCTCCACTTTTCTTGCATACATCCAATAACTATTTTTAAACTTGTGCAAAAATCAAACATCAACTTGTTCTCCCCAAATCTTATGCCAAAACTAGAAGAGGAAAAAAACATTCTTAACTCTTTGCTTATTATGTTCTTGCATTATATAAGACCAAAATATGCGGGTCCTGTAAAAGCTCCTTCTTTTATAGGCCTTTATGGCATGAGCTGCATACATATGGTCATTCTAACACCCTACTTGAAAAGAATCTATCCTTAGATGTTGCTGTTGTTTTTGCTTGAATGGTGGCAAACCATGTATCTTCCTTAATCACTCTGAATGCTGCTAACTTGCTAGAACATAAGAAACTTAAAGTAGAAGAAAACAGCTTCTCCACTCACTACTAGATCTGAGATGAGAGTAGTACAATTTTCCTTTCCATGTTGTTGCACCAATCAAGGACTATAATTTTCACTTATTTGCTGAATCCCTGTAGCTAATTTTCTTTGCAGGATGATCAACTTCTCAGTCTTTCAAGTCATTAAGTCAGTACAGAGAATTAACTTATTAGAATACCAAATATGCCAACAAAATAGGAAATAGAGAAGGGAAATGGAATGACCATCTAATCTCATTAAGGGACCACTCTAGTCTGAGATGTAAATGTAAGAATTACCTTTCATACAGCTTAAATCTTCCATCAACTATTGCAGGAACTTGCCGCAGTGGGTTTATCTCTGGATTTGGTGATCATGAACAAGTTACATGATAAGCTTTTTAGTAGTTAAAGAACACAAGCGTCATTAAAAGAAGAAGAAAGAATATAATGAATGGATCAATACAGATATTCGGTAAGCAGGGAAGGAAGGTAGAATGAACAGCCAGCAAACTTCTCCATTAAATTTCATAGATATTCAGACAAAATACTCTATTCATTAACTTAACACTTCTCTCTCGACTCACAGCCTATACAACGGAACCAATCGTTGAATATTAGAAGAGAAAATTTTGAGCTGCCAAGGGGTTCTTTCTCTCATATGCAGTAAGAAAAATTTGCCTCACTCAAGCAAAATGCAAATCAGCTCTACAATTTTTAACGAAATTGATCAAGCTGAGTCTCCTCTCCAACAATTGCTTCTATTACTTTAAAACCCACAAAGAATATACATAAAATATGCCTTTCTCATGCTTGGAACAAGATTTAGTTCCTAAACTTTTGAGCACTATTTCAAAACAATCAAAATAATTTTAACTCAAAGATCTTCCCATAAATGATAAAAGCAATTCGACGATTAAGTACTTGCGAATGTCTTTGAGATACATGCATGGTTAGTTATTAGCAAACATGATAGCTGCAATTCCCACTGTTGAACTATGCCTTAAATTATTTATCAGTTTTGGGTTTAGGCCCATCTGTTTAGGTTAAGTAGTAGGGAACTATATAAACCCTAATATTAAACTCTGCCTCTGTATTTTGTACTCTCTCCTAAACATAATAAAATCGTTTATGTTCCCATGGACGTAGCTAAACACATTGTTAATTTGTTAGTGAGCCACGTTAATTCTCGTGTCGATTGTTCATTATCTTTGCTATCATTAGTTGCATGTGTTACAACACCCACAACAAACATAAACTGATTTATCAAAGTTTCCCAATTAAAAGTAGCAAAATTTCCCAAGAATACAATTTACTGCAAACAAAACACGGGAAAAGAATTTCACATGAAACTAATACATCTTTATACCAATTGGAAAAAGTTATAGTTCAATTTAATTCCTGTTTGAACAATTTTAGTTATCAGACATTCATAAAACCTAAATCAGCGAAATTCTCAACCACAATTAGAACGAAAAATTGGGGAAAAGAAATTTACCAGCAAATTCTTGAGAAAAATGCTGGCGCTTAAAAAGATCAATTCTAACCTCCTCGAAATTGATTTTGTTAAGCCTGCAACAAATAAAAAAAAATCAAAGTAAAACCCTCAATCAAGTACCAAATTGAAGAGAAATAGAAGACGAAATTTAAAGGAAGAGAGAGAAAAATTGAATACTTGCAGAATAAAATCACAGCTCGAGAAGGCTGCGACATACGATCCGCAAAAACTTTGAGAGTCATCTTAAAAAAAGTTTAGATAAAGTACGCTGATATCTGATTATTTGAGCAAGATTAAGTTTTGTAAATAGAATTGCTGCGAATGCTAGTTTGCAGTGCACTACGGCGCCAATTTGGAAGTGAAAGGACATGAAAGATCTGAGATTGGAAGAAGTTGATCAGGTGGGCCCGTCCATACTAGTTATAAATGATCATACATTTTAGGATTTTTTTTTATCATAAATTACTTTTAATTTTCAATTTTTTGCGAGAAACTACCTTATTAAAAAATTATTGTCCTAAGGGTGCGTTCTCTTCAACTTATTGGACCTTATCTGAACTGAATTTATTGTAACTTATTAAACTTGATTGGACCTGATTCAACTTATTGGACCTGATTGAGGGTGCGTTCTGCTTAACTTAAAAAATTAAGTTTCAGGTCCAATAAGTTCAGATAAGTTGCAATAAGGTCTAAATAAGAGCAATAAGTTCCAATAAGGTCTAATAAGATCCAATAAGTTCCAATCAGGTGCAATAAGTTCCAATCAGGTCTAATAAGGTCCAATAAGGTCCAAATAGTCAATGTTTAATAAATATTTGTATTATTGTCCATTATTTTGTTATTCATAATTTCATATCACTATTAGCTGATGATGTTATTATTAGAATTTTAATTAAAGTACCACAATGATTATATAATATTATACTTGTATTAGTGTATTATTTTATTATTTATTTGTATTATGTCTATTATTTCATTATTCATATTACTATTAGTTGATTATGTTATTATTAGAATTTTTTATTAAAGTACCACAATGTATAGTATTATACTTGAATTATTGTCTATTATTTGATTATTCATATTGCTATTAAATAATATTATAATCATGGTCAAATAATTAAGGTTAACAATAATAATAATTATAATTACAATATTTTGCAATAATAATTATAATTACATTATTTTATTATTTATTTGTATTATGTCTATTATTTTATTATTTATTTGTATTATGTCTATTATTTTATTATTTATTTGTATTATGTCTATTATTTTATATTCATATTAAAAATTTTGCTTTTCTACTAATGTTTTATAAAATCAAAACAAGACTATTAGATATATTAGTGGTGAAAGTTATGTATAGGCAAATATATAAATAGTAATTTTTTTTTGTTAAATTAATTATCATAAGAGATAATTAATAATCATTATTTTTTAAAGGACGAATTATGATAATTATTACTCCATAAAAAATTTTGAGGGGTAGTATTTACGTTAGTGGTAATATTTATGTTATTAATGATCAATTTTTTTGTCTAATAAGGTCAAATAAGTTTCAATCAGGTCCAATAAGGTCTAATAAGTTTCAATCAGGTCCAATAAGGTCTAATAAGTTTCAATCAGGGCCAATAATGTCTAATAAGTTTCAATAAGGTCAATAAGGTCCAATAAGGTCCAATAAGTTGAATCAGGTCCAATCAGGTTTAATAAGTTCCAATAAGTTCAGTTCAGGTTCAATAAGTTCAGTTCAGATAAGGTCCAATAAGTTCAGAGCCAATAAGTTGAATAGAACGCACCCTTAGTGATATCATATTAAGGTACAATATTAATAAATGAAATTTTTCTTACCCGGGACATAGCCCGGACCTAATAACTAGTTAACCCCTAATTGGAGTCATTTAACTCAATTTATCATCAATATGGAAAATTTTGTATGATTCATTTCAATATGTACTCTCAATATGCTATTTTTCAATCTTAATTAATTATTAATTGATCATATTAATGGTCAAATATGTGTGTCTCGAAAAAAAATAGATAAAAAGGGTAATTCTTTGTCGAAAGGAAAGCCTTGCTTATGCCTTCTTATGTTCACTAATAGGGGGAACAATAAGTCGCACTCACGAGCTACTCGAACTCGAATCGGTCAAAACTCAACTTGAGTAAGCTTGACTCGACATACTAATAAGTCAAGCCGAGCTACTCAATACTCGAGTCGAAGAACTCATGAAATACTCCAGAAATTATTTTATATAATATTCCCTTAATTGCTCTGTTATTTTTCAGCTGTATCAGTTCGTGAACATCATACAACAAACAAACAAACAATTACGGGAGCTTATTAACAAAGAACAACTGATTAATTAGCTTGCACTCCTACCAACAGCTTCTCTAAATCGAGGGCGATCCTCAAACAGAAGATGTTTGTGAACATCATCAAATTGAGGCCTTGTAGCCTCTTTGATGTTTTCAATCCATTGCTGAACTTTCTTGTACGGGCTGAAAATATTATTTTTCTCTTCTGCATCCAAAACCTACAAAACAAAATAACTTACTACACAGTACCATCATATATATACTAGGAAAAACATAGAGTGAATATAGAGGAAAGTTTAAGAGCATATTAATTACCTCAAATTGCATAAGTTCACATACAAGGCTAAGATCAGCTATAGATGGTTGGTCATAACCCAGTAAGAATTTTCCTGTATCCTTAAGCCAGAAAGACTCCATATGCCACAACGCCGAATTCAATATCTTTTCACATTCAGCAGCAGATTGAGGATTCATAGTAAGGCCGCGTGCTGGGGCGAGTATTGTATTCAAGAGATATCCCACTGAATCATGATTGAAAAAAAAAAAATTTACACAACTAGTAACCAGGAGGTTAGAGTGCGTATTGTTTGTCCCAGCACAAGAGTGGTCCTAGGAAGGTTTTTGCTTGTGACCTTTAAACTCCCTCTATGTAGTTGGGGCCAAAGTTATAGCCATCTACATGCTCCAAATATCAGAAAAATGCCCTTATGTAGTTATGTGTTGGTACTTGGTCTACCGAGTGTGTGGGGTTAATCACTCCTTGGAGTTGATTATCAATTTTAGACAAGTCTACCTTGAATGAAACATAACAGTTTAGCTGAAGCAAAAGGATTTGAGACAAGAATAAGCTAATAACATGGTATCGCTCACCGTTTTCATGCAATTAATAGAATTGAGTTTACGAGTTATTACTTGCACCACGGCGTAAATGGCAATGATGCCAATCCAACACCGAATGCACTAGAGCCCTCTTCTTTGCATCCGCTGGATACCTAGAAATTTTAGGAGTGTTGAGAATTAGATTAAGCAAACTAACTAATTAGTTGTAAGTGTATTACCACTAATCAACAATAAGATGAAAAGTAATGAAACTAAGAACAAATGAGAAAGCAATGAAAAACACATCGAGTAACGTGGGAAAATCCGAGTATAAAAAAAAAACCCACAAAGCAAGTACTTTGATTAGTGAAGAAAATGGATGAACAGTACAAGCATTAATGGATGAATTTAATGTTATTTTCTCTCACCTCTTTCACTAAACCCTAAGTTGATCACTCTTTTTGTAAATGATAACCTAACACATAAAAGAGTGGGATTCATATACTTTTAGGGGTTAATACAAATCAAGCGTCGAGATTAAATAAAGCAGAAAATCACAAAAAATCCCGTCAGATCTGGATTGTCCAGACGAGCGCGAAGACGCCCCCACCCGGGCTACAAGCCCGCCTCCCCGATCGGGCACAAAAGAGGACCAAGGTTTTGCCTCGAAGGCAGTTTCATCGCAGCCTCCACAGGCCCACCCGAGCCATGGTCAGCCCGCCTAGTGCAGGCGTACAAGACACATTCTACCTTGAAGGCAGAATCACTCAAGTAACAACAGCCCGCTCGGCCCCTGACCTGCCCAAGCCCAAGCAAACTGGGTTGGGGGTTCCTGCTTCGCCCTTGGACTGTGCTGCTGGGCCGAGAATGCATGACGATGGGCCGAGGCTTCGAAGCTTCCATGTGAGCTTTGTTTATTTGCTCAAGCTCCACAAATAAAAAAACTAATATGAACCCGGTGCACACTAATTAGTGTGCACCCGATCCATATCACGTGAGTTTATGATAGTGTATATTGATATGATATAGTGTATGTTAAAATGATATAGTGTATATTAAAATGATATAGTGTATGTTACAGTGATATAGTGTATGTTAAAATGATATAGTGTATATTAAAATGATATAGTGTATGTTACAATGATATAGTGTATGTTAAAGTGATATAGTATTGTATGTTAAAGTGATATAGGGTGTGTTAAAGTGATATAGGGTGTGTTAAAATGATATAGTGTATGTTAAAGTGATATAGTGTATGTTAAAGTGATATAGTGTATGTTATAATGATATAATGTATGTTAAAATGATATAGTGTATGTTAAAGTGAAATAACGGGTCACGTGCCTAGACCTGGTCTACACTATTTTTAGTGTGAACCGGGTCCACGCAAGTCGGATTGCTCCACAAAAGCCCAACAAGGAGATACAAAGATATAAACTAGGAAGCACCAAAATAACCATGCAAGAATCAGGAATTAAGATTTAGATCATATTTTTGGGCATTAAATCATATAATCAATAAAAGAACTCGATAATTATATATATATATATATAATATATATATATATATATATATATATATATATATATATATATATATATATATATATATATATATAAAGAACTATACCAATGATTTGCAACATCAGGAAAGACGGAGGCTAGGTAGATGAGGATTGCATGACTGCAAAAATGTGAAAACAATATATATAAACTATAGTAGATGAGCAATTTAAATTACTGGCCTAGTAATTAAATTAAGAGACTTTGATGGTTAGAAATGATATCAAAGTGTAATTACCTCTCGAACAACCTCAAATCCCCATGAAAAATGACAGGAATTTCTCTTACAGGATTTATCTCTGCAAGTTCATCATCACAATTCATCGACATAAGTACATAACACACTTTATTAGGATTATCAGAGGAGCTAGATCACATGAGAATGCTCCTTACATGAGAAATGAGAAATGTAATGAATCTCAACCACATGATTGGATTAGAGTTACAACATAAGAGTTGTAGCGTGTAAAATTCATTCTCATTTCTCATGTAAGTATGTATTCTCATATAAACTCTCTTCTATATATGGTAAAGTCACTAGTACTATATCAGGAAAACCAGGCACCTTGAAATTCAGGGGACAAGTGTTCTTGATTGAAAAGCTCAATTGTATGCTCCTCGAACTCAATTCCATTAAGACTGCAACAATAATATGTCAATTGATGCGCGTGCTCGTGTTAATGAGAAAACCTTAGGTCCGTTCAGTCACATAAGTTCCATTAGCACAAGATGGTTTAGGCTTTATAAACGAAAACGTTACAATTTCAGCCAAACCTCATGGTTGGAAGGTTTTTGTGCTTTATATATACCTCCTCTGTTTTTTATTTTTACCATTTTGACTTTGACACTATTTTCATATTTTACTTTGACCATTTTGTGTGATTTATAAATCTCATAGAATTTAATTAGATTCGTCTTGATATATATATCTTCAAATAATCGAATTTTTATAATTTTACTTTTATATAATTTAATATATTAATGTTTAAATTTTTGCTTTGGCAAACATGCAAAATAAAAAAGCGAGAACTAAAAAAGATGGAGGAAGTATGCAATAATCATCTTAGTGAACGAACTAATTTTTTCTTTCATGACAAAACTATATCAACTTATCAAGCATATGATATATGCAAATTTATCATATGGAAAGGACGAGATGCATACTTGCAGAACAACATGACAGCACGCGTAGGTTGGGACTTGCGATCACCATAAATTTTCAGCACTTCTGTTGTCATATCTCTCTCTTTCTTTGTGTCTCTTCGTGCACAATCCTAAGTTATATGTGAGAGCGCACAAAACTATATACATATAACTATATAAGTAGGAACTAGGAAGTATTGAGACAAATGTTGTATTAGGATCAGATGGTGTTTTGAGAGTTGAGCAGATGTCACCAGCATAGCGTTAGTGAATTATATTGGCGCCTACAAAACTTGAAAACACACAAGCCAAAGATTGTGATAGTGATCCATATTGCAGAGTTCTCAAGGTGATCCTGTAATTTGGCTTCATTCATGTCATCATATGATCCTTCCCACATAGTGACATAGGATCATTTATACATATGGATCAACTTCACCCTTACATGTTATCAACGTAGGATCAATGGATCATTTATACATATGGATCAACTTCACACTTACATGGTATGATTAATGAAAACGAAAAAGAAAGGATCTGGATAAGGAGGGAAGATGGAAATAATAATTGTTAGCTTTAATAGTTGGTTGATATTCTAGTGGAATGGAAACAATTGAAAGGTTTATGATTGAGGAAAAAAACGTGATTTGTTTCCACTAATTTGATAAAGGTAACAAATAGGGGAATTGTGAATTCCTTCGGAAACGGTATTCGTTACTTAACAGTCATACCAAACAATTAGAAATTCAAACACTTATTTGAATATGTTTCCTACATCAATTTTTTCTATACCAAACACCCTCTTATTCAGTAAACGAAGGTCCTTACCGTCTTGGCAAGAGGACCAGCCCACTATAATCACTTAAATTACTACTTGAACAAAAAGTCCCAATTTATTATTAACAATCAACCTAAACAATATTACAATATAGAGGAAATATAATACTTCTATTCCTGACAATATTGATAACTGATTGAATCCTTGCACAATCAGTCAGTAACAATTCACAACTGCAACAATGAATAACACACAAAGATGAGGGAGAAATAGAGAAGAAATGGAGAATAGAGGAGAAGATATTTTGTAGTCTTCTAATGATATTGATATGCAAAAAACCCACTGAGTAACGATTACACCAAGCTTAATATATTCTCACTACTAGACAAACATGAAAGGAGAGACTAGCTAGAAGACAAAAAGTACAGCACATTTATTCATATCAGAGAGTAGTGGCTGCTGATCCCTATGCTGATATTCCTAGTACTGATGACATCATGAGAGGGAATAAAAAGAAATGACACATATTTCTTTTTCTCTTATTACTCCCCCTCAAGCTGGGAGTGATGAGGAGTACGTAATAGCTCCCAGCTTGGCCAGTAAGTGTTGATGCTGAGTGACTGGTAGGATCTTGGTGAGAATGTCAGCGACTTGATTTTTAGATGGAACATAAGCAGTAGTGATATCTCCAGATTGTATCTTGTCTCTGATATAATGACAATCCACTTCCAGGTGCTTTGTTCTTTCATGCAGAACTGGATTAGCTGCAATTGCTAATGCAGCTTGATTGTCACAGTTTAAGATTGCTGGTGGCAAGTGCTTGAGACCCAGGTCTTTGAGCAAAGTAGTGAGCCAAGTGACTTCACATGTGGTGATAGCCATTGATCTATATTCAGCTTCAGCTGATGATCTGACTACCACAGTCTGTTTCTTCACTTTCCAAGATATGGGAGATGTACCTAGGAGAATACAGTACCCTGAAGTGAACCTTCGTGACATGGGACAGCTGGCCAGTCACTATCACAATAGGCTGTGAGAGTAGCCCCTGAAGATGAGGCAAGTAGGATTCCTTGTGAATAGGATCCAAGTAAGTACCTGAGAAGTCTCCTAGCAGCCTGCATATGTACAGTTGTGGGCATGTGCATATGTTGACTTAGCAATTGAACAGTGAATGCTATGTCTGGGCGTGTGATGGTAAGGTAGATGAGTTTTCCTAACAGCCTCTGATAGGTTGTTGGTGAGGGAATTGGCTCACCTTTGTCAGCTGTGAGCTTGAGATTGGGATCCATAGGGAGTTGAAGAGGCTTGGCACCCATCACACCATATTCCCTTAACAAATCCAAAGTATATTTCTTTTGTGACACAAAGAAACCAGCACTTGATCTGTCTATCTCCAGCCCTAGGAAGTATCTCAGCTCACATAGGTCTTTCATGTGAAATGTATCACTCAACATGTGCTTGAGAGTGTTGATGGCTTGCTGGCTGTTGCCTCAGATCAACAAGTCATCAACATATATCAACACTAAAGTGATATGTGTTTGATCTGTTTTTGTGAACAAACTGTAGTCTGCCTTTGACTGAATATAACCAAAGGTCATGAGAGTGAGAGATAATTTTGAGAACCACTGCCTTGGTGCCTGTTTCAATCCATAGAGGGATTTTTGAAGCTTGCACACTAAGCTTCCTGTTGTTTTTTCAGGAACATAATTCAATGAAATTCTGCTGCTAGGGTGTGTATACCCTTGTGGCATCTTCATGTACACATTCTCACACAATTCTCCATGCAAAAAAGCATTGGTAACATCCATTTGAGTGGTGTACCAATCATGAATTGCAGCTACATCAAGCACAGTTCTCACTGTAGACATTTTTGCAACTGGTGCAAATGTCTCTATGTAATCTTCTCCATATTTTTGATTACATCCAAGTATTACTAGCCTTGACTTACACCTTTCTACAGAGCCATTAGCATTATACTTTGTCTTGTACAACCATTTACATCCAATGGTTGTCTTGCCAGGAGGCAAAGGTGTTACTATCCAGGTTTCATTATCTTCTAGAGCTTCCAGCTCTGTATTCATTGCTGCCACCCATTTGGGCTGTGTAACTGCTTGTTTGAAGGTGGTAGGATCAAGGTTTTTCAGTGAGAGTAGTCATGAAGCAAAAGAAAGATGGGTTGATGTGAGTTGTTGCAACTTTTACTATAGGTGCAGCCATGTTCACCTGATAGTCTTGCATCCAGTGAGGTTGAGTTAGTGTTCTAGTGGATCTTCTTGGTGCTGGTGGTGTTGAGTTGGTGTGGGTTTCAGCAGTAGAATGTGGTTCATGAGCATGTTGGGATTGTGTTTCAGGAGATGTGGGTGGTGTTTGTGGGGGGTTGTTTGGTGTATGTGGTGTAGGGCTAGGTGTTTCAGGTTCAAGTTCATCAACAATCCACCAGTCATCATCAAATGCAGGTTTATCATCACTAGGTTTAGGGTCAGGTATAGGCTTCATGTAGTTGTGTTCAGTGTTGGCTTGGAAGGGAAAGACATTTTCATGGAAGGTTGCATCTCTAGAGACAAACATCTGCATGGTTAGAAGGTTGAGTAGCTTATACCCTTTCTGAGTAGGTGGGTATCCCATGAACACACATGAAACTCCTCTAGGAGAGAACTTGTCACCAGACTGATCAGGATTGCTAGCAAATGTCAAGCATCCCAACACCCTTAGGTGCTTGTATTCAGGTTCCTTTTTATGTAACACCTCATATGGTGTCTTGTGATTCAACACTTCAACAGGCAACCTGTTGATGATGTGAGTTGCTGTCATAACACAGTCACCCCAATACTTCAAAGGTAGGGCAACTTGAAATCTCATTGCTCTAGATATTTCCAATATGTGTCTATGCTTTCGTTCAACTCTAGCATTTTGTTCAGGCCTTTTGACACATGAAGTTTGATGTATGATGCCATTTTTAGCAAAGAATTCCCTGCAAGGTTGATCATCAAACTCTAATGCATTGTCAGATCTTATGTACAATATTGTTTTGTTGTGATGGTTTTTGGCATATTGTAAGAAAGTTTCCAGAGTTTCAAGTGACTGAGACTTGAGTTGGAGCAGGTATATCCATGTGGATCTTGTATGATCATCCACTATTGTCAAGAAATACCTATATTTACCCCTTGTGCACACTCTATAAGGTCCCCAGATATCCATGTGTATCAACTCAAAGGGTTCAGATGCATGTGACTCACTCAGAGTGAAAGGCAGCTTTGTGAACTTAGACATTGGACAGGTTATACATATAGGGTTGGTGTTGTGTATGTGTGGTTTGACTATGGTTATGAATTGTAGCTTAGAAAGGGAGGCATGACCCAATCTGTGGTGCCAAAGAGCAAACAGATCAGGTTTAGTTTTAGGTGAGTTCAAAGGGTTTTTGTGAATTTGTGGAGGTTTTTTTACAGTCAGGTTAGAGTGAGGTTGAGTGTTTGAGGGTTGGCTGTCAGCACACAAGTAGTACAAGCCATTTTTTGCTTGTCCTATTTTCTTCACCTTTTTTGTGGTTCTATCTCTGATTATGCAATATTCAGGCAAGAACTCTATTTCACAATTACTATCTTTCACCAATTTCTGAACTGAAAGTAAATTGTATTGAAAATTTGGAACACATAGTACCTTCTCCAATGACAACTCAGATGATATGACAACTTTTCCCATGTGGGTGATCTCAGCAGTGGCTCCAGTAGGTAAGTTTATGCTTGGACAATCTGTCATCACAATGACTTTGCTCATGTGTTGTAGGGATGGAGTCATGTGATCTGACGCCCCTGAATCAATGATCCACTCATTTGATGCACATGAGGCCTGAAAGCATGAAATCATGCCTGAGAAGTGATCATCAGCATCTTCATCTGTTACATGTTCTCTTGTTTGCATCTGAGTTGTTATAGCAGGAATTAACCTTGCTATTTGATCCAACTGCTGCTGAGTGAACAGAACTCCTGACCCCCCCTGAGATACATTGGCAGCTACCTTAGGATAGCTAGGTTTGTTATAGATCCACCTAGGGTTAGCCATTCCCACTTGTTCCTTTTGTGGTGCTTTCCCAGTTTGTCTGTTGTACCTGGGATGATTTTTGGGAAAACCTACAACTGTCCAGCATTTATCAGCAGTGTGCCCTACTTTCCCACATGCTTTGCAGGACATTGATTTCTCATTTTGAAATCTACCATACATAGCTGACATTTCCATCTCTGGTTTGTAAGATTTTAAAACCTCTCTTTGAGACTCTTCTTGCTGTAACACAGAACAAGCAGTCTCTACACTTGGCAAGGGACTCATCATAAGTATTTGGCTTCTTTGAGGTCCATATTTGGTATCTAGACCATTCAGAAATTGAAAGAGTCTAGACTCTTCCTTTTGAGAGTTCACAGCATTTATAAATTCTTGTATTTCAGGAGTGGGGTTAGCTATCACAGGCATCAAGGTCATACATTCCAACTCTTCCCAAATCATGGTCAATGCAGTGTAATAATCATTCACAGATGATAGGTTTTGTTTGGTTTCATACAAATCTTTGTTTAACTTGTATTTCCTGGAACCATTTGTGAGGGCAAATCTGGTTTCCAATTGTTTCCAGATATCTTTGGCATTGTTTACAAATAATATGGATTTTTTTATAGCTGGTGATACATTATTATGAATCCAAGCTACAACCATGTTATTACATATGCCCCAAAGTTCAGCTTTTAACTCATCTGTGGCGTCTCTGACTGTGTTCCCAGTCACAAAGCCTAGCTTCCTCTTTGAAGATAGATTAATCTCCATACTCCTTCTCCATGACCTGTAGTCTGCAGCTCCTTGCAGTTTGTCTACATAGATTGAAGTAGCACTATCTGAGGGGTGTAGAAATAAGGGGTTTTGCATATCTGTGAAGTTTAATCTTGACATCTTGAGGGTTTAAGAAAGAAGAGAAGAAATCAGATAGAAAGAGGAGAAACAAAGAAGACTGGATGATATTCAAAGATGAGATTTTTGAGAGTCTCAAAGCAGGGAACTTTGAGTGTGAGTATTCAGTTGCATATGGCGTCACCAAGCTCTGATACCATGATAACTGATTGAATCCTTGCACAATCAGTCAGTAACAATTCACAACTGCAACAATGAATAACACACAAAGATGAGGGAGAAATAGAGAAGAAATGGAGAATAGAGGAGAAGATATTTTGTAGTCTTCTAATGATATTGATATGCAAAAAACCACTGAGTAACGATTACACCAAGCTTAATATATTCTCACTACTAGACAAACATGAAAGGAGAGACTAGCTAGAAGACAAAAAGTACAGCACATTTATTCATATCAGAGAGTAGTGGCTGCTGATCCCTATGCTGATATTCCTAGTACTGATGACATCATGAGAGGGAATAAAAAGAAATGACACATATTTCTTTTTCTCTTATTAAATATATATTTGAAAAATTGACAATATATAATGCAAAGAGATGTAAAAGTTTAAAGGAGAATGACAGAGTATAAATCTATTCCTGAGGCCTCAACCATCAGCTTATTCCTGGAGCCTCAATCCATTGAGGCTCCAGGAATAAATCTATACTCTATCAGAGAAGTTGTATCTGCAAACAACACATAGATAATCAAATTTCCTATTATTAAGGCTTCTGCTCAAAGGTGGCAATAGCATCCAATAGATGTTGGTGAACTTCATCAAAATGAGGATCCATAGCCACTTTCACATTCTCAATCCATTGCTGAACTTTCTTGTATGGGCCTAAAATTCGGTTTCTTTTCTCCTCAGATATCATCTATCCAAAAAAAAAACATTAGTAAACCAAAAAACAATTAGTCACCTTTATATTGAAGATTAGATAAAATTTGGTGATTAGAGCTAGTTTAGTTTACATGAAGTTGCATGATTTCGCAAACGAGAGAAAGATCAGCAACAGAAGGTTTATCGTTGCCTAACAAGAATTTGGCGTCGCTCTTAAGCCACAATGTCTCAATGGTAGAAAAGGATTCGACCAACTTCTGTTCATATTCAGCTGCAGCTTCAGGATTTGGAGATTTTCCAAAGACAGGCGCCAATACTGTGTTTATCAGGTATCTTGCTGGGGTCACCCAAAGAGATTATGATAAGTAAAAGATTAGATAATAAATAGTGATGTTTGATGTATGCCTTGAAGGTGTAAAATTTTGGTACACAAAAATTATTATGGGAATTGGATTTAGATACTTTTATGACAGTGGATGGTAGGTACACTCATTATTGAGCCAAATACTTCTATATCAATGAACATATAGCTAGCTAAAAATATATGAAATTATAAGGATGTAGAAAATGATAAATTACAATATTGACGTTAAGTAGTACGACCAATGTTATCAGGATCGGGATCCTACTTTGGATCGTAGGAGTTGGTAGGATCGAAGCGGTAGATTGAATCGTAGGATCCTAAGTAGGATCTGGATCAATGAGGTCCTTCCGGATCATTAGAATAGTAAGGTCCGGATCGGGATTTTAACAACAATGATTACAACATTGCATTTGCTTCAATGACCATTTTGGCCAATTCTTTTTGGCATAAGATAAGTTTTAAGGGAAAAAAACTATGATAAATTTCATAAAGTGATAAATTGTGTTATAACGAGTTCATTTAAATTAAGTAAAGCAAATTTTAAGGTGAACAAAACACACAAAGCATTCATAGTGATCTTGAGCTAGGTGTTTGCCGTGTTTCTTCTCATACTATTTGCAAATTTTATATTTTTACATTTTACATTTTGCTGATTTGAACAAAGTATGTAACAGATTTGCGAAAAAAAGTACTTGGGAGTTGGAGGCACATAATTCTATGTTTACGTTCATTTTTATTTTAAGGTAACATGAAGTCCCTTGTAACGAGGGGGGATTTGGGAGTTAAGGGCATATAATTTTAAGTGTACGTGCTCTTTTTTTAAAAAAAGGTAAGATGAAGTTGCTTGTAAGGAGGGATTTGGGGATCCCTCTTTACAAGGGGTAAGACTCGATTTCATAATCTCTATGGGCGGATGTAATACCAACACCACTAGGCTATCACCTACTACTCACGGATACTTGCTCATGGGAGCACCTAATCTAACACTTGATTAAAGAGATAATACTCCTATGTCAGATTTTTTTATTAAAAAAGAAAAGGATAGATATAATACTTGACCCATAGCGTAAGGTTGTGTGGTGCCAGTCCAACACGCATTGAATCTTAGCCCTCTTGCGAAGGTCAGTTGGATACCTACATGATTAAATTCAGAAAAGATGATACATGTAAAAGTTTTGAAATTAAGAAAAAGTCCTGTAAAAAAACTTAAGAAAGTGTACTGTATTTGATTGGGGAAAAAATAATTGAATGAGTGTCCTCTTTAGTCTTTGCCACATTGGTATAAAAGTACTTTGCTTAGAGCCTTAGACCTCAACTCACGATGTTCTTATTAGTCTAGCATTTGCAGGTAGGGGTGTAAGTGGATTGGACTGGATTGGACTTGGTCAAATCCAAATTCAGTCCAAAGTTTTTTGGACTCGAGAAATTGAGTCCAAGTCCGATCCAAATATTTTTTGAGTCCAGTCCAATCCAGTCCGATAATTTTTTCTTGAGTCCAAATCCAGTCCAGTCCAGTCCGATTATTATATCTTTTTCCCAATTTAGATTCAATGATTCACAATGTTTTTGAGATGCTTGAGCGTTTTACATATGATTCAGTTATCAATATCCAAAAATTAGATTGAAAGCTTAAATTAAAGTAAAATACTATGAATAAAAAGTTGAATTAGATACTTACCTTGATCTAAGTTGAGATGAAGCAGAGAGACTGAGAAATAATCTGAGGGAGAAATAGAAAATGCGAGAGTCGAGACAGCGAGGTAGAAAGAAAATGAAGAGTAAGAGGAAGTGAGTAGTAAGGACTGAGGAGTGAAGTGAGACAGAATTAGTCGGCTACTAGCCTACTAATGCAGTACTGCTAGTATAATTTACTTATTTAACAAATGGAGCTAAGTGCAATAGTCTGGCGCCAAGTAAAATTGTCTGGCGCCAGTTGAAATATTTAGAGAGAGAAGGTAGAAAACTCTAAAATTTTAAAAATAGTATCAATTTTTTAATATATACATTATATATGTATTAAATATATATATTATATATAAAAATATTTTTGGACTGGACTAGACTTATTGGACTCCAAAGGGATTAGTCCAAATCCAGTCCAAAAATATCTGGACTCGAAAATTTGAGTCCGAGTCCAATCCGAAAAATTTTCAGTCCAGTCCAGTCCGACAAGTTTGGACTGGACTGGATTGGACTCTGGACTTTTCGTAGACCGCTTACACCCCTATTTGCAGGTCAAAAACTTGAGAGTATGAAGGAATAGTAAAGGGAATCCCTACCCCCAAGTATCATAAGATTACAAGGTCGAATCTTCCAATCAACTAAACCAAACAATAACGCATTACCTTTAAAATGAAAAAGTAAAAGTTTAACCATGAATCCAATATAACACATTATTCAGTATTTTAAAATTAAATATCATAAGATATTATAATTATATCCCATTAAAAAATTTACACAAATAAGTAGATATTTAACATTTTTATGATAATAACAACAAACTATTCTAAACATAAACTCTTGTTCCAGTTCCTTAAGTAGAAAGTTAAGCTATTGCTTCTATACGCAAATTTTTACATTTTTTTTTTCAAAATTTCATGCAATTGTTTATAATGTCATTACGTCAATTTTTCCTCACTAGGCAAAAAATTATGAAAAGTAACAACTTGGGATATTGTCCGAGACACTTACGGATAATTATTTGACAGGTGGGAGAAGATAGTTAGGGTAAAGGATCACCACTCACCAGTGATCAGACACTTGATACCAACAAGCAAGGTATGTGAGGATGGCATGGCTGCAAGCACGAAGATAAATATATACCAATTTAGCTAAACAACTTCCTTATCTAGATTTATAAATGAAAACAAAAACAAATTAAGGTGGATTTAATTACAATTACCTCTCAAAGAGACTAAAATCTCCATGAGATATTGCTGGGACTTTCTTCAATGGATTGATTGCTGAAATTTGGTCAATTAAATAATTTCAAGGTTAATGTAGCACGCCACACATTACAAAAATTATTAAAAGAAACGGCTAATTTTAATATAAAAGTAGACCTAGTCACTAAATGAATTACACTAGTCACCGAAACAAATTAATTTAGTCACTATTGGGATAATTCTCTTTTTAATATTGGGCATACCATTGCCTAATTTTAAGTTAAAAATATACGATCTCTTACAAGACAAACTCATATTATTTCCCAAAAGAAACCGAAATAGCAAAAATTAGCTTTATCACCAAAATCTTTAGAAATGTTAATGTAGTATACCTTGAAATTCCGGAGTTTGGGCATCACCACTGAAGAGTTTAATTTCCACTTCCTCAAAGTTGATTCCATTAGCTCTAAAAGATACAAAAGCACAAATAAAAAAAACCTAAAGTTGAGATCAAAATATTGTTGTGGTGGTAATTTTTTGAAAGAAAAGTATGTTATAGATAAGATAGTGGAAAATGAAAGAGTTAGATTACTTGCAAAATATTAAGATAGCACGCGTTGGTTGAGATTTCCGATCACCATAAACTTTGAGAATTTCTGTTGCCATTTTTTTCTCCCTCACTTTAATCTCTTGTTTGCACTATTAGTGGAGGAAGTTTCTCCACCTTCTATAAAAACAATAAATTGAAAAGTTGCAAGTACAAATTTGTATGGACCCATTTCCACCTAAGATTCATAAGTCCAAAGGTTACAAGCCCAATTACTTTCTCCCATTAGGCTATTACTTTATGTTTTTATATCTCACTTTAAAACCTATTTCCTCTGTTTTATATAATTTGTAAAAGAAATGGGCAATATTTTCTATTTGAAAATCGGTTTAAGTGTTAATTTGTTTATAAATAGTTAGTATTTTTTCATGGAAAATGATATACATAGCCCTTAGGGCTATGTATAAGAAGGTTAAAATAGAAATAAAAATTTGAATCAAGCATTTATTACCTCAAATGATGTGAAATTTTGTCATGAATTCATAAATTGTTTCCATTTTAAAACATGTATTTAATGCTTATATGTAGCCCTAAGGGTTACTTATAACATTATCCTTTTTTCATTTTCATCACTGGTACTTTATATAGAAACTGGAAACAAGATTGAATTTTCTGACCCTGTTTTCATTAACAAAAGACACCCTTAATTAGTATAAGTATTTGACAACGTTTACCCATGAAGGTAAACTTTTCAATTTGTAAAGAAAAGTATTATACAACATCTACAATAAGAATCGAAACTAGTAAATACAAAAAATTTGGATTAAAAGAATTCTAATTTGGTAAAACCACGATCATTGTGGATGAGATCTAGTATTGATCGATACCCATTTTGCCAAAATATTGATTAAGGGTTGTTATCATTGATGTAAAACGTAATATATAGTACAAGAGTCCTAGGAATTAAAGAATCATGATACGTGAAGGATAATAAATCGTAATCCATAAACATATAATGTTTAGATTCCTAAATATCCTATACTTGCTTCCTAACACTCCCTCAAGTTGGACATGAGAAGGATCTAGAATGCCTAACTCGAAAACGAGAAATTCAAACTGTTGTTTGCCAAGAGCTTTAGTAAAAATGTCAGCTAACTGGGTCTTCGTGGAGACATAAGATGGAGCAATAAAACCTTCAACAATAACATCACGAATAAAGTGATAATCAAGCTCAATGTGTTTTGTTCTTTCATGGAAGACAAGATTATGTGCAATATGCAAGGCATATTGACTATCATAAAATAATGGAATAATCTTTTGATGATGTACTCCTAAGCTTAATAATAAAGCTTTCAGCCATTTTAATTCACAAGTAACAAAAACCACAGAAGCAATGATACTCAGCCTCTGTAGAGGAACGGGAAATTGTATGTTGTTTCTTTGTTTTTCAGGAAACAAGAGAATGTCCTAAGAACCCAATCCAATCAGTCAACGATCGTCGAGTAATAGAACAAGCAGCCCAATCAAAATCATACCATCCTTGGAGAGATAGTTCATTGTCAGCACACAAAAGAATACCCTGATTAGGAGTGCCTTTAAGATATCGAATAACATGCAAGGCAGCCTCCTAGTGCTCTTGGCGAGGTGCCTGCATAAACTGAGACATGACATGAACAAAATAAGCTATATCAGGTCTACTGACTGCCAAATAGATCAAGCGACCAACAACGCGGGGATAAGCCGTGATATCTGTAAGAGGGGCGCTTGTTGCTTACGCCAAATGATGGTTCTATTCGATGGGGAAGCTGTTAGGCTTGGCACCTAGTAAACTAACTTCAAAAATAATGTAAGAATATATTTGCGAAGTCGCGTATAGTATATTTAGGAATCTAAACACTTTTACATCAATGTTTGATATAGTCTTTCATGAGAGGGGTCTTTTAATTTGTTCTAGTTTTGGAACTGAAAAAAATCTGATGCAATTGATTATTGAGGTAGTCAACAAATCAATTTTCCCTCCAAAATTAACACACTCTCCCAAGGAAAGAGATAGCACCTAATAAAAGGGGTATGAACAAACCAATATATAGGTAACCCTAGCTAGATCTAAAAGAAAATTAGGATGTTGAGAGAGAAGAGAGAAGAGAGAAGAGAGAAGCAAGACTACTACTTGACAACTCTAAGTCACGATTTACTGTAATCAACCACATTACAAATTTACAATAATAGACTAATAGTAGTACATAAAGACAACAAAACCTCCAAATGCAGGATCATAACATAAAGAAAAAACATATATAGAAGAATTATAATTAACCTTTCTAAAAAGCTGATTAAAAATCAAGAGACATTTGTAGTTCTCAAAGATTATTAAGCATTCTGCTTGAAACTGGCAATAACATCAAAAAGATACTTGTGAACTTCATCAAAATGAGGATTAGTTTCCTCTTTCACATTCGCAATCCAATGCTGAACTTTTTTATATGGGCCTATCATTCTGCACCTTTCTTCCTCAGACAACATCTGCGGAAACAAACAAAGAACATATTAGTATTCAACCAATAAAACTGCTCCAGCATTTTGGTTATTCTTTTTCCCCCAGCTAATGAGATAGTACTTGATGCTTACATGAAGTTGCATGATCTCCGAAACGAGCGAAAGATCAGCAATGGAGGGTTTATCGTTGCCTAGCAAGAATTTGGCATCACCCTTGAGCCACACTTTCTCAATGGTGGAAAAGGATTCAACCAACTTTCGTTCACATTCAGCTGCACCCTCAAGATTTGGAGCTTCTCCGAAAAATGGCGCCAATATTGTGTTCACTAAGTATCCCACTGCGTCCAATACAAACAAAAATGGAATCTATATAATATCTAAAACCCGAAACAAACAAATGAAACATTAAGCAATAAAAATGTGTGTTTAAAGACTTGAATCCATGACCTCTCATTTGATATACTAATTTTTTTGTCTTAATACAAGGAGTTTCCCACTGCCTTCGCCGAGTGGACTATTCTCTTGCGGGAGTTTGCATGAGTACCTCAAAGGGCAGCATCCCTCCCAGTTGGGATTTTTTCCATACCCAAGGCTCGAATCCGAGCCCTTGGTTAAGGAGCAAGAGACCCTTAACCACTCACGTCAACCCCAATTGGCTCATTTGATATACTAATGCATTAACCAACTACACTACAATGCTCATGTTGGTATTTATAGGGAAAAAATCATTAAAGACAAATATTTTTGTTTTTGAAGACTTCAAATGCACATTAATGAATAATTTGGGGCGTATAACTCGGGACAAAAACTAGTTTAGATATTAATTACCGATTAATTAAAGTTGCTAGGACCTGGAATTTGTATATTGGTTGGGTATTTGTGTGGAAATTTTCTCCAAGGCAATTAGTCTTCACTTTTAATTTTCCTAAATTTGGTTTGTAAATGGGTGATAAATGAGCTGGGAGTGTCAATCTACATAAAAAATAAACATACTAACCTCCATTTCTAAATAAGTGTAATAATTTGACTTTAACGATCGTCAGCGCACGACTTTGATCATTAATATATTTAACTTATATTTGTAAATGTGATATTATGAGAATAATTATTGAAAAAAATTCAACAACATTTTATATGATCATTATTTTTGTTTTTATATATTAATAAAAAAATACAATTAAAGTGAGATGTATTAATAGTGCAAAAGTCAAAGTGTTGCACGTAAAAAGAAACAAAGGAAGTATATAAGTTGAAATACTTTGTTCATCTAGAATTGGAGATTAATGCTATGCTTGGTAACTCATTTTCAGCTATTTGATAAAGATATAATCTAAATAAAAGGGAGTAAGGAGTATCACATAATAAAATTATTTGTTTTATACTTCCTCCCTGTATTAATAAGTGACATAGAGAGAAAATGGGGAAATATATTAATTATGTAAGTACTCATATTTTTATTGCTTCACCCATTGCCATCCCTATCCACTACCTCAACCTCGGTCAAAGTACAATAATAAGGTTCAAAAAATTACTAAGCAAAAAATTCTACCAAATAGATGATCACGGAGTTGATCAGATAGTACACTATATCTATGAATCTATCTGGAAAAAACTTTATCTACCTAGTATGTCAACAACCCACTACTAATAGAAATAAATAAATAGTGAAATTCAACTCATCAGTTTTAATAGTTTTTTAATACTCTATTTCTAGATCAGATAAACTAATTTGGGTATAGATTAATTACTTGCACCGGCGCGTAAGTTGGTGTGGTGCCAATCCAATACAGATTGAAGCTTAGCCCTCTTGCAAAGATCAGTTGGATACCTACAAATTTCATATTTGGAACGATTAGATTAATTATCTTAGAATTGAGAAAGTATTTCACAAGGTCAAATAAAATTTAACAAGAAGAAAAAATAATGAGCATACCAATGATCAGGTACATGATAGGCACAAGCAAGGTACATTAGAATGGAATGGCTGCAAGCAATAGTCAAAACTTAATTCGGTGGATAAATTTGCAATAAAGTAAACTCTTAAAAACTAACATAAATATTAATGTGATGTGATGATACATAGAGAGCTAAATTACCTCTCAAAGAGTGTAAATTCTCCATGAGCTATTGCCGGGAGTTTCTTTAGAGGATTGATTGCTGAAAGTTGATCAATAAGTAACATTAGTGATTAGCCTTTTTGTGTTTGTCATCAAAATGGTTTAGTGTGCGCTCGCTCTAAAGTCTAAATCTTAAAAATTATATTTCAGGTGCAATAAGTTCAGATGAGTTCCAATAGTAATATCAAACGACAAATAAAAAAAAGTACGCACCATAATATTCTGGAGTTTGGAGGTCATTGCTAAAGAGTTTTGTTTCAACTTCCTCGAATGCAATACCATTAACCCTACAATAATTATTAGTGGATTGTTTAGCAACCCTAAAAAAAGCATTAGCAGAAACTATAATAATAGAGAAGATATCAGTAGTACAAGGAGAAAGAAATTAAGCGTTAATATTACTTGCAAAAAAGGATAACTGCACGAGTTGGTTGGGACCTCCTATCAGCATAAATCTTCAGAGTTGCCATCTCCTTTTCCTCTCTTTGGCCAATCTCTCTCTGATCTAAATTAAGATTAATAAGTAATAACAATTAAGCTTTGCAAATTAATTTGCAAGCTGATCTACTATTAATGTTTGATGTAATTAATAGAAAGAAATGGTCATACTCTATAAAACGTGGAGACCAAAAACATGACATAGTAATGGAACGTGAGGGCATGAGGCTCATCTTTTAATTAAGTTGCATCTTATAGAAATTAAGTACTCTAATGATCAAGTTGCGCCTTATATATTAATAGTCTAGTTTAGTTTAACTTAGTTAATTACGTACACTAATACAAATATATATAATGACCAAACTTATTTGGTATAGTTGGTTGGGGATTCACCTTGTAATTAACCTTAGTCATCAGGTTGATCGAATCCCCCAAGTAGGGATTTCCTTTACCTTTCCCACCTACTCTCAAGTGTTTGAAAGGATAAATGTTAAACCAAAAATATCGTGTATATTTAGGTCTAGATATTTTCCTTCTCCTTACCATTAAAAAAAATTACACTAATAGAATATCACAAAATCATTATGCAAAGTTGTAGTGGTTATCAACTTATTTTGGTGGTTCATGATCAAGGATATGGTCTTTGTGATCAAAGAATAATCCTTTTGTCTTAACTTGCAATACTTTATTCATTTATCCTTTCACAGTAGTTAAGAAATTAATACGCCATAGAGCACAGAATAGTATATTTATACAAAAAGTAGTTTATAAAACCCAATATATTAAGTGATTACAGGTATATTAGCCTTTTATGCACGTGATGCTTGCGTGAATTATTTTAGCTTATTATTATTAAATATATCTAAGTGTAAATTTGAAGGATGTAATTTATAATCATCATTAGTACTCATTAATAATTGGTCCGAAACAACACTTTAGTTGGCCTCCACGATAAGGGTTTGACCTAGTTTTTTATTTTTTACTTGGTAAAAAAAATAGTACCCATTATATTAATAAGTTATCATGTTGTATAAATACAAAATATAAAAGACATTACTTGATGAATAAGTTGTTTCAATAGAAAAGCAAAGAAGGAAGATTGAATTTAGTGTTCAAAAAGTGTGATGCAGATTTAGATGTAAAGTTTTATTGTAAAATAAATTCTATGGAAGATATTTTTTTTGTTTTATTGTCTATTTTGTTCTTTATGTCAAAATTTCTTTGAAGATTTTTTTTGTCATTGCTTAGTTTGTGAGAAATCTTCCATAACTTTTGTTTTGATTGTATATATTACTATGAGAGAGTGCATTCATCATACATCCAGGTGTACCATGTGCATGGTACACCCAAGGCTATTTTTTGTACTTTTGCTCATTTGAAACTCTACCTATTATGTGATTATGTTCATTAAGGTTTCGAATAAGCAATGAGCAAGAAATAGTCTTCGGTGAACTATGAGCATGGTACACCGGGGTGTATGAACAAAATTTCCTATTATGAGATGGTTAAAAAAAATCACACATGATAGGATGCAATCGCATTGAATTGACATAATTGACCATGTCATTTATTAGTGACGAATATACAGGGAGGTTATAATACTGTAAGTTTAAGTAAACATCACATAAACCTGTTTTGACTTATATAATTGAGATGAACTATCATCAACATATTTCTTCTAAAAAGTAAAATGATAAGATTATTTTAACTAACACTAATGAGAACTACAATTCCCAAAAGAATAAAAGGATAATGTATACTAACTGACACACACGACAATTGTTGACCCTCGGGATTTAAAAAGATAAGATTATCCTCTTTGTTTTTTTCGGTATTTTTAATTTTATGACTTGTTTTTTTTTTTTTTGACAAGAATTTTATGACTTGTTAATGGATGTTGGTATTATTATTGCATTTAAAAGTTTAAATAGTATTAAAATTTTATGTTTGTAACTGATTTAAAAATTGCTTCAGCTATGTTAATTTATTTTTCAATCATAAACTTTTCCTTTCACTACACATATTTTTATGACAGTTTACTTTAATAACTTTGAACTTCATTTGATATACATATTTTAAATTAGAAAAGGCTATTATTGAGGAAAATCTTAATAGGTAATATTGTTTGGTGAATTAAGGGTTAGAAAGTCTTTTCATAGGGGGGACAACAAAGCTCTTCTTGCATTGATTTATATAATAGAGATATATTATCATAATGGTATTTTAGGTTCCAATATATTACGTTATTGATTAAATCTACTATGTTTTTTTCAAAAGATATATTAATTTTGATATTCTAAATATAGAACGGTTGTGAATTGGGCAAAACTGCAATGTATATATAATACAATATTATGGGACGGAGGAAATAATATAAAAGACGATCAATTATTATTTCACCACAAAATTATAGTTTTATTTATTTATAATTAAAATCAAACTCAAGACATAGAACAGCCTGGAGGTCCACCAAAAAATATACTATGACCCCATTCTCCTCCTTCACCAGGTCCAGGAGAATCTTCATACAAAACTCCATAACATTCAGGCTTACTTAAGTAGAGTTTTAAATCTTTTTCAGCAGGAAAACTCATTGGAGCATACAATTTGAGGTCTTTCATAAGGCAAGCTCTTGCGTAGCCTTCCTTTGCAAAATGACCACTTCCCATTCCAGGAGCTGTCTCAGTTACTGGGCTTTGAATTTCTCCTCCCCAACCAGCTCTTATTGCTCCGTTTGTTAACGTTGTAAACAACTCCTTAGGCCAATATCCCACGCTATCTTCACCATTTAGAAGCCACCAATTCTTTGTCTTTAGATCCTGTATTTATAGGTTGCCATACAACATAATTTTAAGGATGTCATTGTATTAGAGAACACATCTAACAAGCTAATTAAGTGTTGTAACCGACGCAATAAAGTAATGAATAATTAAAGAACGATTTTTTCACCAGGTATCCCTGTTGTTTTTCAAAATTCATGGGGTACCCCTAATTTTAAAAAAATGCACAAGGTATCCTTACTGTTTCAAACAAATGTATGAAATGCCCTTAATTACTAACGGTGTTAAGTTTTCGTTAGCTGCATTTATCATTTTGCCATTGTTAACCCCTAACCCTAAATCCTAAACCCTAACCCCCCACCACACCAGTCCCCCCCCTCCCTACCCCAACAACCCCCACCCCCGCAGACCTTCTCCCCCCGCAGCACACAGCAGAACCCCCTCCCCCACCCCCCCTCGTCGATTTCCTCCCTCACCCCCTCCCTCTAGCTTCTCTCTCCTCCTCAACCACTAACCATGACCCATCCTTAACCGCACACAGTTTCCCCTTTTCTCTCCTCGCACAAGCAACCACCTAGGTGGTGGGAAATTCGCACAAACAACCGCACACAACACACGAAAATCGATGGGGTTGGGGGAAATTCGAAGGAAATCGATAGGGGAGGGGGGAATTTGAAGGAAATTGATGGGTGGCGGGAAATTGACGGAAATCGACTGGGTGGGGGAAAATCGACGGGGTGGGAGGGGGCTGCGAGGGATAGGGGAGGGTGGTTGCCCGGCGGGGGTGGGGAGGAGGGGAGGGTGCTGCGGGGGGTGGGGGGAAGGGCGACTGCTGCGAGGGGTGGGGTAAGGGTGGGGTGTTGCAGGTGGTGGTGGTGGGTGGGTGGGGTAGGGGAGGGGTGGTGGGTTATAAGTTAGGGTTTAATTAGGGTTAGAGGGGTGAATTAGGGTTAATGACTAACGGAAACTTAACACCGTTAGTCATAAGGGCATTTCGTACATTTGTTTGAAACAATAAGGGTACCTGGTGCATTTTTTTAAAATTAGGGGTACTCCATGAATTTTGAAAAACCACAGGGGTACCTGGTGAAAAAACCGATATTTTTATTACCTGTCGTACGGTAAGGTCTACATAATATTGACGACCCCAATATACTGATATCGGACTTAATAATTGGCCAAGGGTGATTTCCTGACTAGTTTGCACGAAACCTGCACACATTGCATTGTAACAACCTGTGCTCTGCCCGCTATCTTTCTGCATAATTATATAATTTCATAAGGTAAACTAATTTCTAGTAAGTTAATTTCTTCATAACAAGTCAACTTCTAAGAATGAACAGAACAAATAACAAATGACTTGTTTTGGCAGCAAATTTATGTGAATAATATGATGTGAAAAAACTTGGATGCACCCAACTTACTGTCCAATATGTGTATAGCCGAGTGAAGAAAGTTTGGTTTATAAGAGGGTTTACCTGCAAAAGTTTGAAGTCTCATCTAATTAGTTAAGACAAAAGAGGTGTTAAACGAGCCTAAGCCGAGCCCTCCATATGATAGAGGTGCAAATTCACTCTATAAGACTGATAGGCTCTGCCTTAAAACCATATGGTAATAAGAGCCGTAACTCTTTAGCCTTATAAGGTGGACATAACTCTTACAACGTAGGATACACATTCCAACACGGGGAATTCAATCCACAAATTATATTGTTAACATAGTATAGTGGAGACCTGTAGCACATACTTACCGCCCAACCTATTACAATAGCGTTAGCAACTACACCGTCGTCATTTGCAACAAAAATCACAGCATCACTATATTGGTCTGGTTTCACCTCTGGGCTCCACAGGTTAATTATGCCAGCTGCTCCTGTGTTTTGGGTAAATGTTACAAGAGCTGCAACCTGCAAACCATGACATTGTAGTATAAATCTATGTATTTTGTTAGGCATACAAGTGACCGTGCAATATAATTGCACGGCACTAGGGAATGATCAATTGATCATCCTAATTCCGAATTTCGGATCCTACACTAAGGTGTAATACATTTTCTCACAATTTTCTCGTGTTTATGAAAACATGTAAAATTGCACTTGGGGTCGGAGATAATTATAGGAATATACAATTTTTTTTAATCCATATGGGTCACAAAGATAATACAAAGAACGGGAAGGGGGATTCGAACCTGTGACCTATCGTTCACAGCACCTCAATCTTAACCATTAAGTCAAGATATCATTGGTATGGGAATATACAACATCAGTAGTGGCACAAGTAGGGTGTTCGCGGTTTGAGTTGGTGCAGTTTGGGATGTAACCCAACCCAAATCGCAAATATACGGTTTGAGATTTTTCCAACCCAAACCGCACCGCACTTTTGCCCAAACCACCCCAAATCGAACCGCGCAAAACGGGTTTGGTGCGATTTGGTGCGCAAAACTATATATATGACTCGATAATCAAATATATTAGATAAACTTAAGTATAGATTTGATGTCCAAGAAAAAACATTACTTGATTGTGCACTTGTGGAGGTTGATCATCATTGGGGTAAGCAAAATTGTAAGAGTTGGAAGTAGGAAATTTCATCCCTAACGAAGGTGAGAATTTCTCCATAGCAAGATCTTCCTCTTGGATTCTTTTTATGAGGACAGTTCCTTCTTGACATCTCACTTTCTTAGGTAATAAACGACGTTGCGAAGGGATCAATGTTGAAGAAGAAAATGTATTCAATCTTCTTCTTTTTGGAATCTTGAAATTAGGTTTCATCTGCACATATATATAAATCAATTCAAAACACTGTGAATTTCATACAACAGCTTATCAATTTATAGAATTCTTGATGAGGAAGATATAAAAAAAAAACCTGTATAGAATGGTTCTTTAGCAAAGGATGATCAAATGCAAGTTGCTTATCAATCTCCACACAATCCAAAATGTCACCGTATTTAGTCTAATAAATCAAGAAAAGCATTGAGAAAGTAGTGTTAAATGCATTAACAGATCATGAAATATTAATCGCATATAGGAACATGCACCTAAATGCACGTAGAGGATGGTGCACGTTCTCCTTAATGACGCATACTTACCACAAAAGTCTTAGTTGCGGGTTTGTTGATGAGATCAAGTTTTCTTGTAACCTTGAGTTCTTCATCATGTAACAGTGTAGCTACTACTGATCTTTGAATATATGTGACTAAAAATAAAACCAGTAACATCAATAAAGGTACCTCCATTTTCATTCAGTAGATGTTAAAAAAGATCGGAAACCAGTAACGTTAATAGAGTTTGGTCATAAATATATATTGTACATAAAGTTTGGTCAAGTCAATGAATGAACACTCAGGTTTGTTCAATAATATTCTATTCACATTTTGTGCACGTTATCCATTCATCTCTCTTTTGTTGTTACTAGCTTTCAAAACCATACGATGTAATTAAGGGTTTGCTCTTCCCAACTTATTTTAAGTTCAGTTCAGTTCAGTTCAATTTAGTTCAGTTCAGTTCAGCTTTGGATAATACTTTTACTTTCACATAGCACTATTCATTTCAGTTCATTTCAGTTCGGCTCAATTTGGTTCGGTTCAGTTCATCTATTTTATGCCGAAGAGAACAACAAGAATGTGTTTTCTTCACCTTAGTATATATATTTTCAATTTATTTCAACTTATTGAAACTTATTTTATAAGGCATTATCGTTTTTTGAATCTTATATGAATTCATTGACACTTACTAGAACTTATTGAAACTTATATCAACTTATACGATCCCAAAACTTATCTTAAATTGAAAAGAACACACTTTAAAAAAATCTTAACATCTCGCTCATAGAAAGGTCGAATGGATTATGGATATCAATAAATTTACAAGATTGATTTCCATTTTGGACTATTCTTTTCTTATCCAAATGGGGTAGATAGGCTCCATTAAAGTTGAACAATAAATAATAAAATTTTGCTAGAATTAATGTTACATTGTTATGGATTTTTCTAGAGCTGATCAATATGGGACAACATGTGGACCCGACCTGGTCAGACCCGAAGATTGGATGCTTTTGGCACAATTTTTCGGCCGGTGGAATCGGAACACGGACAACTTAAGTATGAAAAATTAAGATTAATTTCCGCTGGTTCCAAAAGGCCCGCTTGGACAGCCTCGAGTTAGCGGGTTTGGCACGAGAATTTTGGCTTGGGGATTTTGCTGAAAACGGGTCAATTTTTTTTGCCAACCCGAGCTGGTCCGACCTGATAATCACCTTTAGATTATTCTAAACTATACAACACAAGGCATAGGTTAATATCATCAAAATATAAGATATCATTATACAAAAAGTTTCTATTGTAAAAACTCATCAAACTAAACAATCTGACATTATTATTTATATCTTCAGTATTGATAGGCGTGTCGTGCACCTAACAAAAATAAATAACCTAACTAATCCTCCTAACTATGTAGTAGGGTAAGTCAGAGTCGATCCCACAGAGAGAAAGTTGTTCTATGATTAGCCCTTAAATAATGGTAAGACTAAAGGAGATTAATAACAATGATCGTCGAAAACTATACTAATCAATATATAAATAAAAGACTCTACAGTTAAGTATCCCCACTAGCACGAAGTAATACAAAATAACTCCTACCCCAAACTAATCAATTAAATGTTCACAAGGAAAAGTCACCCTATAAAGTACCATAAACCTCTCCCGAGTATCTATGGCTTCTCTAATATGCATTCAAGCCTACTCCCGTGGAATCATGCAAATTAAAGACATTAAACACGGCACTTTAACTTCCTAACAATCCATTCTACCTACTCCCGTGGAGAACTTCATGTTCTTAATTGAAATACTCAAATCCGTCAAAATCCAACTCCCGTTGTGATCAAGACAATGGAATTAGAACAATACTAGTTATCCCTAATCTAGTATTGGAATATGCACAATCAATTAAGCAAGAAAAATCAACCATTAATATGAGAATTTAAAGAAACAATCATGAATTAAATCATACTATGGTTCACTTAACCATTGATAAAAGAAACTACTCTATCATGAAATAAATAATGAAATCTAAATCTACAAAGAAAAACATAATAAAAGAAATCAAGGAAAGAAACTAATAGAATTCATGAATTAATGAAGAAGAATAAAAACTAGGGTTTACACTAAAAACTAGAGAGAAAGAGAGGAGAGAAAACTAAAACCTAAAACCTAAAAGAATAACGTGAGAGAGGGAGAGAAAGAATGAAAACCTATCTAAATAAATATTCAATAACCTAATATAACTTGGAAAGTAATTTATAAGATAAGGAAAATCTTAATTAAATCATTAATAGGCGGATTAGTGATCCGCGCGTACGCGTGGCAGATTCCAGCAGAAACAGTGCAATCTTCCGAAAGGCATAACTTCTTGACTAAAAGTCTCCTCGGGACGTGCCACCTATCGTTGGAAAGATCTTCAAGTCTAGTTTCCAAATCAGAAGTTACGAAACAGTGCAATCTTCCGAAAGATCTGGTGGAATTACTCGATTCTAAGGATCACATCAGAAGTTATGATCAAAAGAGTAGACGTGACTCTTTTTCATATTTCTTCTAATGATTTTCCGCTTCGTTTTTGCTCAAACTCGTACTATGACATATTCATACGATCCTTATACATTGTAGCTTCTTTCCAAGTGCTCCTAATGCTTAAGCTTAGCTAATCGTACTCCAAATACGTTATCAATGCCTGAAATTCATCAAAAACAAGAAAACATACCAAATAGGAGTAGAAAATCATAACTTAAGAATATAATGCAATAATGAACCTAAATATGAAACTAAATGCTCTAAATGCAACTAAATGCATCTAAAAACTATATATATAAATGACTTATCAAGTATATATCCTTATTTCTTATCTACAAATAGCATCTTGTTGCATTATAAATTTTTTTAAAATAAAATCTTGAAATTCTTGACCTGTTTGTGGTTTAGGCTAGAAAAATTTCTTACAATATTCATTATATTTATATCACTAATATATTGCACTTCAGATATGTTCAATTTCATGAATTACTTTATGTCTCTCAAATAAAAGTAAATCTAAACTTCATTGCTTTTGCTTATGCTAATTTCATATCATATTACCTTTCAAACTTGTATAATGCATTATGCATAGGTTTAAGTTAAAAATTAGATAAAGGTACTTATGTTATTTTATTATTTTCATAATATTAAGTAATTCATATAATATATTAGTATTTAATTCTTTCAGTAATAGTTACACCATCCACATTCCATTAATCGATCCTTTTATTATATCTTAAAAGAAAGTAGGAGTATTTTTTATAAGAAATTTGAAAACGGATGAAAAGAAAAGCGGAATAAAAAAAATAGGATAATTACATGAAAAAAGTTAGAAAGTTTTTATATGTTTAAGATAAAAAGTAAAAAATTATGTAAAAATACTTTAAAATACAGATAATTTTAGTAAAATACGAACTATAAATAACAACACTAAATTAGAAAACAATAAGAGTACTATTTTTTTTAGAAATTCTTTGGGCTACCTCGCACAGTCCCACCCAAAGCCCATTACAAGTTCATACGCCTCGAACCTCTTCCCCTAAGGGTCTGTTCTCTTCGACATAAAACAATTGAACTGAACTGAACTTATTGCAATTGAACTGAACTGAACTGAATTGAACTAAACTGAAATTAATCAAAATTATAACTAAAAAATGATAGTTGGAGCTCAACTGAACTGAACTGATTGCAACTCAACTGAACTGAATTGATTGCAACTGAACTGAACTAAATTGAACTGAACTGAACTGAAAATAAGATAGATAGAACAGACCCTAAACTTCCCAACCAAATACTTTAGAGTAGGAGTTGAACCCTATATTACACTTTTGTTAGAGAAGATGGAAAACCTCACACTCGAATGGAAATATATGAGGGGAAACCGGGAAACACACTACTGAAATAAAATCATAACTATTTGGGCTGGGCTCCTGATGTTAGTTTCCGGGGCTATTTTTGTCACAGCAATTTAGGCTCTTAGATTACAAAACCTCCGGAAAATGGGAAAAAAGGCAAAAGGGGTTTTGCCATTTCGCGAATTTGGAATCACAAAAAGCGAAATCATTTGAAAATGATGAAAATATGGCCTTTTACCAGAAATGGAGCATCTGGGTTTTCAGCTGCTTCTACTGTCAAAGAAGTTACTGAAACCATTGATGCAAATGGCGTTACAGCTGTTGTTACCGGTATTCTTTTCTATTTGTTTCTTTTTCATTCACAAGATGTTCTTTTTTTTTTTTTTTAATAAAAAGAATAATACTATGATTATTCAATTAATGCAACTATCAAAAGATATTAGTTTGTTGGGTAATTTGATAATTATATGCAGCATGAACTGGGTTTTATGTTGGATAATTTGCTAATTATGTGCATGAACTGGGTTTTATGTTGAATAATTTACTAATTATATGTAATTATGCATGAACTGGGTTTTATGTTGGGTAATTTGCTAATCATATAATTGTAATCCATGTAAAGTACGAGTTATTAGTTTGTAATTTTGCCAAACAAGTTTGTAATTTTATGCCCTGTTCTTTTTGATACAATTTCAATTCAGATCAGTTGAGTTCAGCTCAGTTCAATTCAACTTCTTTCCAGTTTTAAATACAAATCAACGACAAATTGGGTAGTTTGCACAAAACAACGACAAATGTCACTTGAGGTTTTGAACTTGCCTTGATTGTTGGTATACTAAATAAAGATAGTTAGATATACACTTGACTTAATGCATGAGTCTGATGCTGTGGGTTGCTGATCTTAGATGATTTGGTTGTTATATTGATGTCTTTTGCTTAGGATGGTTGATAATTCCTACTGGATTGAGCATGACAATCGCCTTCATTGCTTATTTGCTACCTCGAATTTGGGTTTGATGGGAGGTTGTGTTTATACATCTGTAAAATAGTTGGTTCTGCCATGTGATTCTTTGCTATGTCATATGATATATAGCGTGTATGTCGGTGGTTATGTACAACATATGATGGAAGTGATATGGCTGTTATCTAAATGATTCTATATTTATCTTTTGCAGCTGTGAGCTGTATACAGTTTTTCTGACTTAAATGAATTAATAATGATGTCAGTTTACGGTATCTTACGTACATTTTATGCCTTCAATGATGTCAGGAGCAACAAGTGGTATTGGAACCGAAACAGCACGTACACTTGCCATGCGTGGTGCTCATGTTGTTATGGCTGTGAGAAATGTGGATGCTGGCAAAAATCTCAAACAGAAAATACTTGCAGAAATTCCTACTGCTAAAATTGATGTTATGGAGTTGGATCTCAGCTCATTAGCGTCAGTAGAGAAGTTTGCATCTGAATTCAAGTCCTCGAACTTGTCCCTTAATGTTCTCATGTGAGAAAACTGAACTGAACAGATGGTGACTTGTCATGCTAAGATTTTAAACTTCTAGATCCTTAAATTGCATAAACAACCATTTCTTCAACCTGCTTAAAATCACTTTTATTGAACAAATATTATTTAGCTGCTACTATTTTATAGTCATACAGATGAGTGCTTAATGATGATTTATCTTTGGAAGTAACAATGCAGGGATTATGGCTACCCCATTTCAATTGTCTAAAGAGAACATAGAGCTTCAGTTTGCAACCAATCATTTAGGTGGGCGATCTCTTACTCTCACTCTTTTCCGCTTCCTCTCCCCTTCTTCTCCCTCTCCACCTTTAGGCAATCAATGCATCCCATGTCTGTCTCATGTTTATTTGATGATGTACTTCCTCGAGTGTTTTGTGAGTGCTGGAATGACGCTTTTATCATCAACCATTAGGTCATTTCCATTTGACGGATCTGTTATTGGATGCCATGAAAAAGACGGCCCGTGAATGCAATAGAGAAGGAAGGATTGTCAATGTTTCTTCAGAGGCCCATCGGTTTTCTTATAGTGAAGGAATTTGCTTTGACAGAATAAACAACGAGTCAGGGTAATAGTCTCTGTTTAATTGAGATTTCTTTCTTGCTGCTAAATCTGTTGGATTGATATTTCATGTTATTCCACGGTTCAAATAGGGTGTTGTCTGTAAGTTAAGTAAATTTCTATTTCATTCTTTTCACGGGAAGTTCTAGAATAAAGTCTGACTTATCATCTCATGACATCATGAGTGCCTCACCTGCCCGATGTGAGAGCCTTGTGATGTAAATTTTAGCAAATGGTATGTTGTCTTCTCACGTCTGAGTTGCTAATATTGCAGGTACAGCAGCTTGCAGGCTTACGGACAATCAAAGCTTGCCAACATTTTGCATGCCAATGAGCTTGCAAGGCGATTTAAGGTACTTGTACCCATTAGCTAAAAAGTTTGTCAAAGATGGTTCCTGATGACAGTTGTGCTTGTGCATTACATTTTTTTCTTTCATTACTACCATACTTATGTATTTATACAAGCCTAGATCCTGTATTTCTGTGTCAATAAGTTCATTCCTCTGTTTTTACACATACAGGAAGAGGGAGTCAAAATAACTGCAAATTCCCTCCATCCTGGATCCATCACAACCAATCTTCTGCGTCACCGTGGTTTTATCAATGGTAGAATTCTTAGCTCAGATTCAATCTGCTGCCTCATACCTGATTCGTATTTCTTGTCTAGTGCAAGTTTTTTTTTTTTTTTTTTTTTACCAAAACCACTTAATACTCTTTATAGTCAAATCTGTTTGTAAAAATTTTAAGAAAAAGTATATATTATGGAAGCATTTCTTTAATACAACGATATGCATCTGGATGATTTATCCTTAATGTAATTTTCTAATTTTAAGGGATGGAAGATTATAAGTGAATAAGAGGGATGAATGATGGGAAACATGTAAGGTTTCTAATATTTTAATCTCAATCAATACTAGATGTGTTTCAATCATAAGAAATTCAAAGTTGCATAACACAATGTGCAACTTCATTTTTCAGGAAAAAGAAAACATTGGCTTCTTGAATTTTTGCTCATTTGGAAATGTCGCGAGTCTTTATTTGAATCATTTGACTTCTTCAAATTACAGTTCGAATGTTTTCTTGCATGTTTTGATTTTTATATCCTTCAAGAATGACTCCTTTTATATCCTAAACTAATCTCTAAGTAATAATATTTGCATCCCCCCCCCCTTCCTGTAGTTATTATTGCTTCATGCCCACTCTGCTTTTCTGCAGGAGTCATTCACACCCTTGGGAAACTTGTGCTCAAAGATGTTGAACAAGTAATTTCTCAACCCTTTACTGAAGAGTTATGTGGTTTAGATGATGCATGAAATAACTTTAAACTGCTGTTGACATATGTGACAGGGCGCAGCAACATCATGTTATGTGGCATTGCATCCACAAGTTCAAGGAGTAAGTGGAAAATATTTTATGGATAGTAACATAGCCCAACCAACCTCCCAGGCAGAAGATCCTGCGTTGGCAAAGAAACTATGGGACTTCAGCCTCAAACTTACACAACGCCAGTAGTTGAAATCCTGCATCGAGTTTCTTCGTGCAGTTTACTGCATGAGCACGTTGTGTCGATCTCTATTCTAGTATGCTTTAACAGCTGATCAAAGATGGATTCTTGCTTTGGTTCTAGACTTCTAGTACATTTTAATATTCCACAATGTTATAGGTCTCAAATCCTTGCTCAGGTATTCAGAAAGATTTCCGGCAAGTTGGCAAATATGGGCAATCAAACTGTGATGGTTAGGCAAATATGGGCTTTTCCTATTCATTGATCAAAAATATGTTTATATGTCAGTTACGAACAACCTAAGAAGTCTGGATACAAGTCGAATGTAGTCCCGATCCTGAGCAATTCCAAAATGGGACTCGGGCCTCCCTTTTAGAGGGGTCTCAAGTTTTTTTTAAAAAAAAATAAGAAGCCCAAGAGTCAAGGCCTAGAGCTGAGTAATAGTATCAAGCACGTATTAACTATTAGTCTATTAAGCACGCATAACAATTTCTCTCTCCTCCGCCAGTCAGCCTCGATTTCCAACGATTAGGTTCTCTCTCCTCACACTCTCTCTCTCTGACTCATTCTTAGTTTCCCTCTCCTCGATTTTCTCAGAAACTCATCATTAACCGCTGGGTTTTAGTTCTTCCTATCTACTTTCTCTCTTGTTACCCGAAATTGTCAAAATTCAGCCTCAAAAAATCACTTCTTTCTCTCTTTGTTGTCTCTTCTATGAAACTACGGGAAATCAAAAATCGCATCACCCGGATCTTCTTCTTCAACGGGAAAAAGTCGATGGCTATAAATCTACAACTTTCAACTCCTCTCAATTCTCATATGAAGTTCAGAAATTAAGGTAATTAAAGTTTCTTAGTTTCATTTTGATTTTTTATATTCATGATAAATTTTATAAATACTAAATTATCTCAATTAAATTGGCGAATTGGGGTTGGTTAGTTTAATTTACTAATTTGTATTGTTTAGTTTAATTTACTGATTTTTTATTATTTAAATTGGCGAATTGGTGTTGGTTAGTATCAAGAACGCATATTTACCGATTTTAATTGATTTATGCAGCAGCAGATAAATTTTGTAAATACCAAATTATCTCAATTAAATTGGCGTTTTTATTTAAATGTTACACTTTTGAAAAGTTCGGTTACATAGGAAATTTTTTAATGAGGGATTAAGAAAAAGTAAGGGTGGGGATTAAAGGGAGCGGGGAACACCAGTGAGCCACCACCAGTGCGCCACTGCTGCGACCACCGACGCCACCAAATCGACCACGACACCCTCTCCCTCCCCTTCCCTGTTGAACGTGCAACCCCCATCCCCTTCTCCTTCCGTTGCAATCGCGCGACTGGGTTTTCGGCGGGTGGGGTTTTCGACGGTATGGCTGCTGTTTTCGAGGCTCGGGTGGCATTTTTGATGCGTGGGGTAAGGTTTTTGGCAGGTGAGGTGGGGTTTTCGGTGGGTGGGTGGGGTTTTTGGCGGGGGCTGTGGGATTTTCAGTTGCTGGGTGGGGTTTTCGGCGGGTGTGGTGGGGTTTTCGGCGGGTGTATTGGGATTTCGACGGGTTGGGTGGGTGCGGTGGTGGGGAGGGGGGCTGCTGCAATGGTGGGGAGGGGGTTGGACTGCTAGGGTGGGTGGAAGAGGAATGGTATTAATTGTTAATTTTTAATCTAGGTTAACTTTGGTTAAATTAAATAGGTTTAATTTTGATTAATTGTTATAAGTAAGGGTAAGTTGGTCATTTTACAAGGAAAAACTTACTAATTTACGAAAGAAAAAAAAGTGTAACATCTATTTTCAAGCATGTTGTTTAAGGAAAGTGTAACATCTAAATAAAAATGGAGGAAGTAATAAAAACAAAAAATATATTAAAAAAATAAGAAACTGAAAATCAAAAATAAATCATAAAACAAAAAATCTACAAACAAATCTAAAAAAACGAAAAAAAAAAAATAAAAACATATTTTTAAAAAAATGTAAAGAAATTACTACTTATTTTGTACAAAACAATAAAAATCTAATTATATTATAAATATTTTTGAAACCGTTATCCGTACATTGGAATTTTTTTATATAGGAGCCTCATATTTAACTTTCAGCACAGGTGCCAGGACCTCCATATCGTCCGGGCCGGGGGCTGAGAGAATGGATACTCAAATTAGACCTATGGTCAACATATAGTTAGTAGTTGTCGAGCACCCGAGGCGGGCGTCTAGTAAAATTGTAAGCAGCGTTGAGAGAGAAAGTATATAGGATCTTGACATGCTTGGTGTGAGAATAATGGATTAATGGTGCAAAAGATTTACGGCGTCGCATCAATAAACAGCAAGGCATGGTGGCCTGATGGGCTAGGGTCAACACCGACTACACCAAACGTAATGATCAAGCATGCTTTATTGCTTTAATGGTAATATATCTGCCCCAACTGTTCAAAAGGAGTGGAAATTGACCAAGAGGCCATAAGCAAGTGCTCATGAATGCAAAGGAAGTAGGAAGGTGGGGAACTTGGGAGTGATGAAATATTATTAACTTTGACTTTAGTTAAATCCAACTCTGAATTAATGGAACTTTTCTTGAAGGGAAAATTAATGGAACTTTGAATATAGGTGTAAGCATATTAAATTGTTTGAACTCCTGGAGTACCACCCCGAATTTTAGGATATTGCTCAGGGTTCGAATCATTATCCCAACAATATGTTAGACATTTAATTTTGGGTTGTTTAACTTCGTACCCAGCCTCTAAACTGGTGTTCCCGCTAGCAGGCCGGGGTTGGTCTTCGGACCAATTATCTTTTCTAAAAAAAAGAATTGCTTGACCTTATATATATTTTAACACACCTCAAATATTCCAAAACGAAATCAAGAAGGCTATATATAGACTTGGGTAGACTTGGGTATGGGTCGCACTTGTTCACGGACTCGACCTGTAGGCTTCGAAAATGGCAGACCGGGTCGTGCCCGAGCCTGTGAGTGGCGGGACGTGCCGTGTCGAGCTTGAAGTTTTCAGAATTTTTCCATGGCCCGGCCCAAGTGCTCGTGCCTCCTGCGGGACTGGCCCGTGTGTTATGTTGTTTCTGTGCATTCTTGGCAGTTTTAGACTAAAGGTTTGTTCTCCCCAACTTATTTTCATATCACATCAGTTCAGTTCAGCTCAGTCCAGTTCAGTCCCATTTTTTTATAACCATTTTGTTAAATATTATTATGTTGGTTTAATTTATTTTACTAATTATTCTTATTATTATTTATTTTTATATCATTATTATTAAGTATTATTATTATTATTGTTTCAATATATCATTTTGTTTATTATAGCTTTATGAATTATTATTAGGAGGAACATGGTTTAGGTCAAAAGCATAAATAAACTCACGTTTTTAGCCCATAAACCAATCAAATCGCGTCAAAACGGTTTATGATGCAATTTTATTACTAAATATTATTATATTATTGAATCTAATTATTAAAATAGTAATATTAATTTACTTCTTAGATATTATTGTTATTATATAATCATCATCAAGTATTAATATATTAATACAAATAATATAAAATAATAATTATTAATTATTATTATTTTATGATAATTATTATTATTTATTTATAACTATCATTTCAAAATATCCAAAATACTATTATTATTATTCATTATTAATTATTCATTATTATTACTTATCATTATAATTATTATTTAATATATATATTATTATTGTTTAAATATTATTTATATATTTATTACAATGTAATTTAATTCAATTCAGCTTAATTCAATTTAATTCAATTCAGTTCAGTCAGTTCAACTGTTTTATATCGAAGAGAACATGCCCTAAAAAACAAAGAAAAGAGGTGTTCGACACTCGGCCATACAGTCAGGCTCGTGCCGGGTCTAAAAATAATTTTTTTATCGTGGCAGGCCCACGTACCGGACGGCGGGCCGAGTCAGGGCTTGAGCGGGCTCAGGCCGGGTCGAGCCTAACCGTGCTGGCACGTCCCATGCCCACTTCTAGCTATAAAGATATACCACTTACGTTGCATATATCATCCAACGTACACTTGAAATTTCACTTGCATTGAGATAAGATGATAGAGTAGTTGGTTAGCTCTCCGACTTACGGACAGGAGGCTAGGGGTCAAATTTATCAATTTCATTTTAGGAGGGATTTCCTCGAATTTCCTTTTCCCTAGGATGGACTTTCTTGTCAACCAAAAAAAAGAACTCACTTGCATTAATATTTTGACTACTTATTTTAGTAATGTATTGTGAAACTTATGAGCTTATGATACTTGAAAATTTTAGACTATTGTTTTCCTTATATAATGATAATAATTCGTGACTGAAATTTATAAAGTTTGACCTCAAAATAGTAAATATTGTATACATTATCATGGAATGAATAATGTATATTGTATGTGTGGGGGGTGGGGGAGGGATAACATAGAAATACCTGAATGTATTTTGCACTTTTATCATGTGTAACATTACAAACCTAAAGAAAGTAAAAGGAAATGTGCAAGTAAAAATGCAAAACTGAACACATGAGCTAGGTAACAAACTTCCTGCAGTGAGAGCTACAGACTATATTCTATGTTCTTTCTCCAAATTTAGCAATTACCCAAACCAATGTCGTAAATAAAAACAAGTAAATGTCGCTTTATTTGTCCATAAATATACCCAAATGTAACAAACCATATTTAATGCTTATCTTTTGTTCTATATGTGGCATCGTATTCACAGTCTCTAACCCCCAACTAAACCATCGTTGCCCAAAAACAAAAGTAGCCTCTAACAACCTTTTAAGGCTCAATTATAACTGAGCTTCCCAACCAAATCAATAAGTAGCCAATTATTCAGCCGTCGTGGTTACTTTTTTGTTAATTTTGGCAGCTATAGATGACAAGTCTCGAGGGTTAACATCCATGACTAGGCCATTTTTCATGAACAATGTCAATGACATTTTCTGCTCCACCTTGTGTCCCCGTGTTACATTGAGCCGGTGACGAAGTAGCACCGCCGCGGCGATAGACTTCATCTGTAGGTAGGCCAAGTCTTTGCCTAGACAAATCCTAGGGCCTGCATTGAATGACACAAATTTGAACGGGTCTTGCCACTCCATTTTGGTCCCGTCTAATGACAACCACCTTTCAGGCCTAAATTCTAAACAGTCTTCACCCCATATGAACTTCATTCTCCCCGTGGAGTAAATCGAGTACGTGACAGCCGACCCTGCCGGCACAAATGTGCCGTCAGGGAGCACATCATCGGCAACCACGTGCTTCGAGTCCTCGGGCACAGACGGATATAGCCTAAGTGTCTCGGAGAGTGCAGCCTTAAGGTATATCAATCGGTCAACTTCTTCAAACTCTAACGGGTCCGCTATCCACAAATTCACATCATCTCCTCGTGTCTCCTTCAAGATTGTGCATATTTCGATAAGGATTTTCTCCTCAACACGTGGATTAATACTCACAAGCCAAAAGAACCAGCTGAGTGCCACGGAGGACGTGTCTCGTCCAGCTAGGATGAAATTTAATATTACCTCTTGAAGAAACTTGTCCGAATAACACTCTTTTTTCCTCATAAACCTTGATAACAAGTCATCATGTTGTACACTTGTCTGCTGACTTGTAAGCTCAAGCTTTCGTGTACTAATGATATCAGCCAAGTAGTTGTCCACGTGGTCGACGCTATCCCTTAGAGTGATTTCCATACCAAGACCGAACCATTTCCTAAGCTGCCAAATAAACTTTGGCAAAATAAATCGTTGGAGTGTAGCTTCCGTGGCTTGATCAAAAGCCGTTGCAAAGCCATTTTCTGGCAAGCCATGTGATAAAGTTTGTGGGTCACCCCCAAAAGTCAACCCACAAATATTATCAAAAGTGAGCCTAAGCAACAAGTCTTGAAGATCAACCGGCTTAGCCTCTAGCTGAGCCGTCTTTAAAAAGGGGACGAACCGCATTCGAATAGCTCGATTGACCCACCGCCCCATTGCTTGGCGGAGGGTCCGAGTGGTAAATTCGAGTGCGGCCGTCTTTCTCTGAAATAGCCATGTGTTACCATCAGAGTTAAAAATCCCTTCTCCAAGCAAATCATGAAAAACGGCTTGCCACGTAGGACCTTTAGGGTAATTATCAAATCTAACCTTGAGAATATGCTCAAGGTTCTTAGGGTCACACGTGACCGTTACAAGACCTTGCTTCCGTGCCAAAAATGGCACGGCACATATGCAAGTTTGGTACGTGCCACCACACGAGCGGAGATTCTCTGCAATCCACTCATGCATGCGGTTTCCATTATCTATTAACCCTGGTAAACTACCCACTAAGGGCCATACACGTGGACCACGCAGTGGTCGTATAAATGATTTGAACCAGATCAGATACGCCGTAATGACAGATACAAGTATCAGTACTACGAACGTATCCATTATCTGATCTGATCTTATCGGAACTCAAAATTTGAAACTGTTAGGAGAGAAAAAAAAAACAGAGAGTGGAAGAGGAGGAGTGAGAAAGTGGAAATGAGTGAGAAGAGAGAGAGAAAAGAAGAGGGATTTATAAGAAGAAAAAGAAAGAGAGTGGACAGATATGTAATAAATAGCGTGGACAAAAGTATAACTCAGAATGTGCATGGCGTTAAGTAGCTAGAAAGAGAGAGAGATATACAACAGTGTACTGGTTACTGACCAGCTAAGAAGACAGCAAACTATTAAATGCCTACAGAGGTCGTTGGAGAGTTAAGAGTTAAGATTATCAACCAAGCCCTCGGTTTCCTTCTGCCGTCCAGAAACTTTTTGGTGTACTGGCCACGCAACAATACAACTCTCTCACAACTCCGGAAAAATAGGGGGATTTTTTTTGAGAATCCGTAAAAGATTAAATAATTTTCAAAATATTTTGATTGCGTTGAAAATAATTTACTTGTTTGTACCACGTAGGATTTACAACGATTGTAGAGGATACTTTCTGGTATGTCGTCTTATGTGGTCATTAGTTTATAATCATCTCATGCACAACACAACAATTAGTGTTAGCTACTAGTAGTTGGATGATGGGTTTTCTACATTAGACTACTTCCTCTATTTATTCCTTCTTTTACGGCATTTTTGTTTCCTCTACTGTATATGGAAAGTCCATTGCACATTTACACAATCTATAGTATCCAAATAATAGTCATGACTAGTAAATATAATTAATTTACTGGCTTCCAAATCCTTGGAATTTTCTTCACCTTGTATCATACGCCCTCTTAGGGGTATAACAGGTAGACGTTGATGGGTACATTGTAACACCCTAACTCCTAATTGGGACTAAGTTGATCATCACTGATTGCTTATTTAGGAATAATAGCTAGGAATAATAACTATCCCCACAGAGGCACAAACCAACACTACTTTGTCCGCACTCATGGGCATCCTCAAAAACTTTCCATAAGGTTACTCATTCCGCTACTCCTCCCAGCCAAGCACATATTACTGAAACCTTGTTCGTGATGATATGAGTAGTATATCAAATCCTTTTAAAGCAATCGTACGAGTATTACATAAATTACAAGTTTTGATACATTCGTGGAGAGTATTAGATAAATTTTGGTTTTTCTAGTGGGCTAGTATCAAAACTTGCAACAAAAATCCTGGAATTTTCCCAAAATTAAATGAGGTTTAAGATAAAAACGATGATAGACTTCATTCAGGCAAGACCTAGCTAGAGTAGAGAAGTAACCACTATATATGGTGAGTCACCTTAGCTATCATGAGTTTATGATTGAGTGTGAAGATCATGGATCAGAAGATCAATCACCAAATACCATGTTTGTGGTGAACTTTTTAAGTACCTTTGCAGATCACTAGATAATGATGATGACACCAAACCTCCAGTAATCATACTTTCTTAGAATTTACTAGTATGATTATTGGTCAATTCTTCTTATTAATTTTTATAATCCTTGGGATCATATCAGATAAACGAGTACCATCGATGAATTCCAAATTCCCCTGATATACATTATAATTTAGCATAATTGGGTATTTATGAAATTATGTAATCATGTTCCATTAAAAACAAATAATATTAAGTATTGATATACGACAACCCAGTTGTTATTGCTTAAAAGTATTTCTCCTATAATAAAAGTTGTAAATACATAATGAATTGGGTATGCAATGTTAATTTCATCTAAGTTAGAGAATGTCATATATCAATGCTAGATTCATCCAAGTTAGAGAATGTCATAATTTGTCTAGTTTCATGTAATCACCGCAAAAATTAGGGGGTCATTTATTAAACACTTTTATTTGGTTCCAAACGAAATTTAGGCCCCAGTCTTTTGGACTGAAAAAAAACTGAATTGAGAAAAACTGAATCGTACTAAAAATAAGTCCAAAAGAACAAGACCTTAACTCAATCTATGTTTTAAAATAGGATCAGTCGACTCCAAACAACTTAGCATCTAGCACCACAGCAGTTTTATAGTAACTGTTGAACTCCTCTCAATGCCAAAAGTCAGTTGTATAACTGTCAAACTCCTATACTCCCCAAAACATTCTCCCCCATCTCTAAAACTCTATTTTCTTGCTCAATTTAACAACTATAGCAGCAAAAGTGTTTGCAAGCATGCTAAAAGGCAAAAACGAAGACAGGGCTAACACAAAAGTGTGTAATTGCCAATTTTGCAAAGATGTACAATACTAAACTACTTATACTGGTAGTATCCCCAATCCAAACAAATCATAATCAAAATCAATTCACATAAGAAAAGAGATAGATAGTACAGTAAGCAGTGGATACAACATGCATTTACAAAGAAATTACAACAAGAGCCTTTCTCAATGTTACAGAACAGAATATTTATAATGTTACATACGAGCAAGAATTTAAGTGATCAAAAATCAAGAACCTCTAGTTAAGTTAAGCCCTGCCAAACTTCAACAATCTGCTCATTCTTTCTTGTAACAAACATCTTGTTCCCACCAAATCTTAAGTTGGTAATTTTGTTACCTCCACTATCTTTAGCTTTTCCCATTATAGTCCTCTTAAAAACACCCCTATCATCCACCACATTTTCACCACTTCTTGAAGAAGACGAACTAAGCACTACCTCTGACCATAACTCTAATTCCCCATCTTTACTAACAAATGCATTACTCCCATAACATTCTACTTTACAACCCAATCCCTCTTTCTTTTTATTTATCAACTTCGTTCGATTCCCGAAACAATCCCATTCACTTTCAGGGCTAAGTTTTCTCAAATCTAGAAAGAAAACTTCACCAGAATTGATCCCAACTTTAAACATACATGACAAAGAACTCGAAACCGCAATATCAGCAAAGCAATCCACATTTTCTTTCATCTCCCAAACTACATTTCCACTCCTAATATCCCACAATTTTATGCTACCAAATACACCTGTTGGTCCACTATGAGACCCAGATGCCATCAACAAATTATAACTAGAAACCCAACTCAATTTTGTTGCTGGTATAGTTGAACAATCAAATTCTGCACCATAAATCTCGTTTCGAGCAATCTCGAAAACTGGCTTGAAATCACCCAAGATATCATAAACCACAATAGCATTAGAATTCCTCCGACTAGATTCAAAACTAGTGAACAAATAGTCATCGGATGAACCAATGGCCTGAACATTTGAGGTAGACCTAGTTGAATTTTCCCAATTCAACCTCTCCCTCACAAAACCCTGTTCAAGATCAATTATTTGCAACCCAGAAAAATCAGTGGCACCAACAGCAGCTACATCATGTGAGAGAGCTAACAGAGAATCAACAGCAACAAATTCGGTCAAAACCGTTGACTTTTTAGTTAATGACCAATCAAAAGAAGTGATCTTGCTACCATGAGCAACATGAACAGAACCAAACGACGTCGTAGAAATGGCAGAGGAAATGTCTCTTCCATTTAAGGGAAGAATCAACGATTTTTGGAGAGTTAAGGGGTTGAATTGAGATGGGTTAGAGAGAGAATTGCGTAATATGGGCTCAATTCCATAGAATTGGGATTCGGAAATTAGGTCTTGGAGATCGAAATTTTTTGATTTTGAGGGAAGATTTCCGGTTCTTAGAAGAGAGAGAATGAGGGCGAATAATTGGGGATCTCGATCGATGAAGGGTACATCTGAATTTGAATCTGAAGAAGAAATTGTGGAAAGGAAAGAATTGGGGCCAGCTAGGGTTAGGGTTTGTCGAGTAGTTTGAAAGAGCTCACCACCAACATTGAGGGTTATAATATTTGATTCTGATTTGAGTTTTTGAGATCCAATTGAAGAATCCATTGACAATTGAAGTGATTGATCTCCCTAATCTTGAATCTTGAATTCAGTAGAGGATACAGAGAGTACAGTGAAGAGGAAAGTGTCAGTTTTGTCTAGTTTAGTGGCAACTGAGAAGTGAGGACGACTTTCTGAAAAAGGCAACATATTTTCATGGTAAACTAGTTATGAGGTTCCGAATATGATTCGAGTAAGGAAAATTTTCTTTTATTAGAGTGTGTTTGGTTAATCATGAGAAATGATAAACATCTATTTGATAGATGTTTGTAATGGTAAATTTGTTAAGGGAAAAGCTATATGCAGCCCTAAGGGCTGTATATAAGAAGCTAAAAATGGAAATAAGTTGCATTAATTGATCATTTATTACATCGGTTGATACAAAATTTTTCCATAAATTCACAATTTATTTCCATTTTAAGTAGTGTATTTATATCTTATATGCAACCCTAAGGGCTGCATATAGCATAACCCATTTGTTAATGTATATGAGGAATGATAAACCTCTTCTTGTTTTGCAAACATCTAGCATCTATGTGGCAACATATAAGTAGCCCACATGTCATAATATTGTTTGTCTAAAACAATTTACTTTTTTACAGTTTTTAAACTGTTATATCTCAAAAAATATATATTATAAAAAAAAATAAAAAATATACCATATATTTTTATTCTCTACAAATAGACATCCATCTTGATATAATTTCATCATATTTTTATTTTACTCTTCTCTCTCTTATTTAGATATTGACAGTTTTACCCCTGCTAGATGTTTGCAAACATCTAGCAAAAAGAGGTTTATCATTCCTCTAATGTATATGGAAACAGGTTGTTAGTCGAATAAAAAAGTGATCTCGAAAATTGTAAATTGTTAGTCAAACAAAAAAGTGATCTCGAAAATTGCGAGCTGAAAAATAGTGTTCATGCTACTCCAACTAGTGTTCGTGTAACTACAAATAGTGTTTATGCAACTAACAAATAGTGTTCATGAAATATAAATAGTTTTTTATTCCTCTTCTATTTCTTGGGACCCACATCACCACCTTTTCAGCCTTTTATTATTTATTATTCCCTGATAGATGTTTGCAAACATCTATCAGATAGATGTTTATCATTAATACATGGAAAATTAGAATTCTTAGGAAGTATGTAAATGTGTTGTTGTTTGGTTGGCAAAACCATGGGAAGTATAACTTCCTAGGAAGTTTTATTTCCTACAAAATGGAGAAAATAACTTACCTAGGCCCCCCTAGGTAAGTGGAAATTCCGAAGGGAAATAGAATTTTCCATGTTTAACCAAACAAAAAAATGTACTTTTCTAGGAAATGAAATTTCATGGGCGATGCAAATTCAAGGGAAGCTATACTTCTCAACTTCAACCAAAGTACCCCTTAATATTGTACTTTAAAACGTTACTAAATACAACTCGATCTTGTGGTTAAAATTTTAGTATATATGAACTTGAAAGTCACCGTAAATTACCCCTAGTGGGAGCGCCACGTGGCACAATTTCTTACTTATAAACACCTTTTAATATATTTATATATAGATAATGTAGTAAAATCTAGTACCGCCTCTATCAGGATGTTCACCATTTGTTTGTCGATGGCCAAGTAGTCACAACTCACAACTGATATGGAAGCTTTTTTTTTAATTCATTCAATTATTATTTTGGCCCGAGCGATGTCTCAGGTCAATTACAATAATCAAATATATTATTTATTATTATTATTACTATTATTAAATTTCATAATTTATTTTGCTATTTTTCCTTTTTTTCTCCATTAAGAAATCACGTCATGACATGATAAGCCAAAAAAAATCTGAAAGATTTGAGTTTGAAAATAATAGGTTTAAAAAATTGTAGTAAGTGAATATGACATCAACATAGTTATGTAATTAGAGTTTTTGACTTTAGAGATGTATATAGTTGTTTAATTCTTTTTAGTTAAGTATAATTATTATAAGACTTTATCATATCTTATTTGAAACATTAGACAATAAAGTCAAAGTGTAGTAATGGTTAATCTCTTATTTTTCATTTCAAAGGTCACGTGTCCGATACCTTGCAATTACACAATATTTATATTTTTTTATTTGAGGAGTTTACATGCATGAGGAGAGTGTCACATGGTGCATAAGCTTCCTTAGGCACGTTTAATATATTTGTATGCTTCCTCCTTTTTTTTTTTTTACTTGCAACAATTTTTTTTCATCAACTCCAATGCAAAATTTGGGTAGGAGAGAAATAGAGAGGAAAAAAGAGAGAGCCCCATGCCCCCATGTGATTGGAGAGAGATAGAGAGAAAGAGAAAGAAAAAGAAAAAGTGAAAAGTGTTGTAAGTAATTAATTATTTCTGTTTTAGGAAAGTGCCGCAATTAAAAAAAAAGAAGGAAGTAGATAATTAGACTATCAACGTGAAAATTATTTAGATAAAATTTAATCTGATCCGAATTTAACTAATAGTTTGAATTGGACTCAAACTATGTTTCAATTGAATTTGAATTGAATTTTTTTAAAAAATGGATTTTGGGATTGGTTTGTTATGGTGATTGGATCCAAGGATCAAAAATAACAAATAGTTAATAGACCATGTATATTTGGGATTGGGTTAAGCATATCTTAAGAGACCTAAGTGTTTCTTTTTAAAAAAAAATCATCAAATTCCCTAACTCTAAGCATTCACTCGGCAGTCACCATCACCACTCACTTTTGATTTATGAATCACTTTATTTTGATACTCACACTTAACACTTAATTTACTTCATGGAAAAAATATATCTTACAAATTTTATATATTTGAAATCGGATTCAATTTAGTGTCGGAAGATTTGTATTAGTTTGATTTGGACTCAAACTATCATTGGTTTGTATTTGGGATAAAAGAAAACCAAATTTTATTTTATTTTTTCAAATTTGTTTGGAATAAACCCTAGTCCAAATCGTACATCGAACTTTCACCCCCTATTGACTATATGTATTGTATACTTCTTGTGTTCTTTATTTAGCCGCACCATTCTATATCTGGACCCTATTTTGACAAGTTTTCTCTCTCGTTATATATGAAAAAATCATAGTCAAGTGTGACTTTGTTATATTCGTCTTAATGCGAGGATTTCAAATATCGATTTTTATAATTTAACTTATACGCAATTAAAGATATTAATATCCAAAGAAGCATATTGGACTTAGAGTATGTGAAAAGCAAATGGTGCAACTTGAAAAGGCAAATGAAGTATTATGTTATATAGAATTACATACTTCTTTTTTTTTTTTTATGTACAATACTTTGACTTTTGCACTATTCATACACTTCACTTTGACCATATTTTGTTACTAATATATAAAACCAAAAATAATAATCGAATAAAATACTATTGAATTTGTTTTAATGAATGCTTTCATTATATCAACTTTTACAAATATATAATTAGATATAATAACAGTCAAAGTTGTGTGTTGACAATCGATATAACTGTTTACTTTTTTAGAAACATAAGAAGTATATTGTATATGAAAATCAACATATCAACATCATCGATAGTGAACTTTTATACATTGTATGTCTCATAATAGTAATGTAAAATTGGTGGGATATTACCCTTTTCGAAAGTGTACCAAGTAATGTGGGACAGACAAAATATAACGGGGATATATACAACATGTATATATGTTCTTTGAGTAGGTAAGATGAATAGCCTAACCTACCAAGTCAGAATCAAGTGACTCCAAGTCAATTGATGGAGATTTAATAAAAGAAAAGCATAATTAATTATATTATTAAATCCTAAACTTTATATTTTTGGGTATGAGAGAGGTAGAGAGAAAAAAAAAGAGGGTCCATGTGATTGGAGAGAGATTGAAAGAAAAAAAAATCAAAAAATAAAAAGTGTTACAAGTAATTAATTAATTTTCTTTTAGGAAAGTGTTGCGGGTAGAAAAACGGAAAAAGTTGTAAAATACACCAAAATCTAAAAAAAAAAAATTGTAGCAAATATTTATTAGAAAACTAACTTTTTTGGTCACAATGTATAGGTTTTATTTGGACTCCAAATAACCTAAATCCAGCATCTTTCTTGGTGTTTGTTGCTTCCCCTTCCACCATATATACCTTCTCTTCTTGTATCTCAGTTCCATGTACAACTTCCTTATCCAATTTATGACTACTATTAGTTGAACATTTTACAACATCAATCATCCAAAACTTCTTAACATCTTCAACATTATTTTCTTTCAACTCACACATGTAGAAAGTGATAATATCCTTAGCCTCCAATTCCTTCACCCTTACAAACTTGTTCCATCCTCTTGTAAAAACAAAACTTTGGCTACTCTTCCAATAACAATACCTAAATTTCCAACTCCTCATTTTCTTGTCATAGAAAATTAGTTCCATATCGCCTCCTTGATCTTCACCTTCTTGAAATTCGCTTAAGCTAAAATTTCGACTAACACGATCATTAATAGGAAAATACTTTAAAGCATACCTCTTTGGAATCACAAGCCTATTAAGCTTTCCTACATCACTTGGGGTCAATTCTTTCCTAAAGAGTTCTTGACAATAGTACCCTTCTTGCTTGTTTTGGTTATTATTATGGTTACTTGTTTGTGCATTTCTAACTTGGCATACGGAAGACAAATATTCACCAAACTTAGTTTGGTATGACCCATCTTTGATCATATTTAACACTTGGTCAGTGGCATAGTGGGCTTGGAAATTAGGCTCGTACATTGTAATACCAGTCCATGGAAAGTTCCTATGGGCTTCACCGGAGTTTCCGTGTCGCAACTTGATGGCGGCACTGTCGTAAGCAGCCGCGGCAGCCGCCTCAGTCTTGAAGGTGCCTAGCCAAATTCTGTGGTGGTTGGCATATATTTGTGCACCCCAATGACCATTTTGTTGGTAAACAACCCCTTTGAATCTTGAACAACTTCCATTTTGCTTTTTGGGCCTATTAGTAGTGTTGGGCCTATTATCAGTGTTGGGCCTTTGTGTTGTAGAGTTAGAACTATATGATTCTGAAGCATCTGTCTTTGTCATAGTGCTTAACACTATCTCTTCTTCCATCATTATTAACTATCTGTGCCAAAAAAAACAATGATATCAATAATAATTGGCCCATCATGTTTTTATCATAAAAGTTTTATGGATTTTTCTATCTTAAACACAAATGTTTGTAGATATTCAATGTAGATCTAATCTAATTACTTTAAACTTCTTGTTCTAAAGTGATAAGAAAAATTTATAGCATGAAACTTAGCAGAGTTCTAAACCTAAATTAAATAAATTAGTCCATAGCACATAAAGTATCAAACAACAAAATTCATAAACTTATTTCCTAAAAAAACTATAAACTTAGATATTAATGTTATACAAGTATGTCCTTTCAAAAAAAAAAAAATATACAAGTATGTGGAAGCTTGAAAATATGACTTGCAATACTCTACTCTTTTTTGATGGACGGATTAAAATAATCAATTGTTGCATCTAAGAAACAGAGGTCGTATAATAAGAACACACGTTGATGACAGGCATTGAATCGAATTGGTGAAAACAGTTTTCTAATTGCATAACATAAGAACAAGAATACGTAAAAAACTTTTACTTTCTTAACATCTAAGTCATAAAAAGTAATGTGTTATTATGTCATAACAGTAAAGACTAAAGCTTACCTGAACTTGCTGAAGTTGTATCAATGAAGTGATGAACTCAAGGACAACGTAGCACTGACAACAAAATTGTAAATTTCAACGAAATCAAGAAGTCATGACTATTTGTTGTTTTGATGTAGAGAAAATAAGCGGCAAAATAAAAGAGATTATATATTTAAAGTCATTAGCAGAGAGATTGATATACGATTTATAAAGAGTGTAGGAATTATTTTGGCAAGACTTTTTAATTTAGGCAACGAGTTTATTCCGTAAGATCCCTAGCTATTTTGCCAGTTGACACTTGACTGTAATAAGTAGTATACAAATTTGAATCCTGGTTTTTATATAATGAATTCGTTTAATTAGGGTAACTTGCCTAAACTTTGCTGCTATATAAGGCTAAGGAATATTTTTCCAAATAATAAAATATATTCTTGTTATATATTTATATGTATGCGACCTCAAAAAAGAAAATAGGTTGTGTGTCCAGCAATCCGGAACACCTAATCATCTTCTAATTGTAAAATTTCACATTTTTTTAATACATAGATCTTATATATGCTCATCAAATAAAATTTTATGGTATGCTTATAATACATGGAATCATATTTTTACGTCATGAAAATTTTGATTTTTTTTCTTTTACTTCTTTCAAGAAATTTCATTTACTCTCATATTTATAGACATCACAAATTATTAGAATATACGGTCTAATTTTAATATAAAATTTAGACGAACCCAAGGCTGAATTTTTCTAGCAAGTCCATCCAATCTCACTCTAACCCAACACTATTGTAGTCATCCATTCTCTTCTTCCTTGATTCTTGAACTAAAACAGACAATTTCAAAAAATAACTCGATAGTCTTACTGAACGGATTAAACTAGTCACTGAATGGGTTAAAGAATGTCATTAATGAATAGATTAAATTGGTCACATAATAGATTAATCCGGTCCCTAAATAGATTAAACTAGTCACTATATTAAAAAAGGTTGCACAAAAAAAGATGAGAAAGAAAGAGAAAAAACAAGAGAGAGAAGGCGAAAAGCACCGCAAATTTCCCCATCTAAACTCGCAAAACCCAGTTCTCCGAAAATTCACCATAATTTCCCTAATCCTTTTGTCAGTCCTAGCCATCATCATGGAAATCCATTGAATGCGATTTCTGCAATTTTGATTATCTCATTAGTTACTTCCCAACTGTGTCTGATTTATTTTGGGTACAGTTGTTGAAAAGTAGGGCGATTTGTTGAAATCATCCTTTCAAATTCTCCAAATCAATTAACCCAACTACTCTTAGTTAAGTCTAATCAAGATTGGGTGAGTTGTTTCTCACTCTTTTTGCAAAGATCTGATTATCTAAGGCTCCATGATTTCAGTTTTCTTTCGTTCAAGTACAAAAGAAAATCTCTTTCTAGGGTTTGCGATTTGGGCGCATTTAAATGCTAGTGCTTTAATCGACCTTGGCGTGGAGTATATTACTTTGTCGTTTCGTATTTTAATGAGTGTTCAGGTGAAGGTGGCTATGCAATTGTGTCTGAATAATGGTGTTGCATTTATTGCGATATGGTTCGAACTCCCTGGTATTTCCTCCCCCAATTCCGTAGGACTGTAAGTATTTATCTCTCTATATAAGAGAGTCTCAGTTATCTGGTTCTGGTATTCTCACTTCACTTTCTCAGCTATTCCTTAATTTCGATATTTGCTTAAACTATTTTTATCTCTATCTAAGTCACAGCATGGAGAAATCTTCCTCTTTCAAGGAAGTTGTTCTCTCTTCACATCCTTTGTCTACTAACCATAATGCTTCTGAAAATATTATGAATGTTCCCGGTGAGACTAGCGTTCCTGCTGATCCTTTGGTGGAAGGGGAAGGACTACCAGACCTTGGTGTTCCTCCGTTTGTTTCAGCCAAAGGGTGCTGGATGAACTACCTCAGGTAAAACAGGATATTGTGGAGCTCACAAAATCTAGTATGATAGGTAAAAGGCTTAGTTCTGTTGTTGATACCCGTACTATTATTTCTCGTACCAAAGCTGATTGGAAATTTATTAAGGGGGAGGTAGAATACCTAGAAAAGTGTAATGGTTGGCTCATGTTAAAATTCTCTAACCCTAGGGACCTTTCACTTGTTTGGAGTGAATGGTCATGGCGTGTTTAGGGAGATTTGTTTGTTATCTATCCTTGGCGCCCATATTTTGACCCATATCTTGAGGACATTAAGTCGGTAGATTTATGGATCTGTATTCCTAGACTCCCTGCTGAGTTACTTAACTTATATACTGTGGCTAGTTTATTGTCAGATAATGGTATTGGTGCTTTGATTAAGCTTGACCCTAGATCTTTGCTCAGGCATAAGATTAGGTTTGCTCGTGCTTGTGTTCGTGTTGATATTAAGTCCCCTATTTTAGAGTTTGATGATCTATGTAGACATGGTGATCTTGTTCAAGGCTATGTGATTTGGTTTTTACAACTCTCTCCACCACCACCTAAAATGACTTTTGGCATTGATTGGAGTTCAATAGTTACTATAAAACTGGTGGGTATTGAAAAAACAAAAACTTTATTCATACCAAAATACCTATTGGAAGCAAAAATATCGTGATCAACATCTTTCCTTAGGGGATCAAAATACAAAATATTATCATGTCTTTGCGGCTATTAGACGAAATAGATACCAAATAAAATTTCTTATTGATGTTTGGAGACAATATATTTCCAATCCGGGCGATATTTCTCAAATTCTAACAGAAAGAGTTTCAAGATAGATTCATTAAGGATTCAATGTGTTTTTTCGACAATGATTTAGACTTTGATCTTGTTTCCCCCCATCATATCTGAGGAGGAGGATAATAGGAATCTTATTGTTGTTGTCTCTGATGACGAAATTAAAAGTGCAGTTTTTGATTTGGCCCCTGATAAAACCCCAGGCCCTGATGGCTTTCCTCCCTTCTTCTTTCAAAAGTATTTGGCTCTAGTTGGTCAATCTGTTGTTCGAGCTATAAGAGCCTTCTTTCATTCTGGAAGAATTTTGACCGAGATTAATCATACTTTTCTTGCGCTCATCCCTAAAATAGAAAATCTGGATAAAACTTCTCATTTTCGCCCAATTAGTCTTTGTTCTACTATATATAAAATTATAGCAAAAATCTTAGCCAATCGGCTGAAAGTTGTCCTTGGGAAAATAATTCATCCTCTACAAGGTATTTTTGTTCCAGAGCGACTTATTCATGATAATATTCTGATAGCTCATGAAGTTTTCCATTCATTTAGAAAGAAAATAGGCAAGGATGGCTGGATTGCCATTAAACTTGGTATGAAAAAAGCATATGACCGTTTGGAATGGGAATTCATTTATGCTATGCTTACTCATCAGGTGTTTAGCCCGACTTGGATTAGTTAGATTCGAGCTTGTCTATCTTCAGTCTCCTTCTCTGTATTAGCAAATGGTATTTCAAGGGAAAGATTTTTTTCCTTCTAGAGGAATTCGTCAGGTGGATCCGCTTTCTCTCTATCTCTTTATTTTATATGATGAGTTATTAGCTCGCCAACTGCATCATAATATTATGTCTATTGGCAAACTATTGGGAGTTTTCATTGAAAAGTCGGGGGTTAAAGTTCCTTTTCTGTGATCTTTGCTAAGGCAAATGTGGATAACTGTAAGGCTATTCGATCGATTCTAGATAAATATTATATTATGTCTGGCCAGCTGGTCAATTATAATATATCGACTTTCAAATGTACGGATAATGTCTTTGCAACTGAAGTAGAGACCTTCCAGGGAATCCTTTGTATGTCTTATTCCTTGTCTTTGAAAAGTTATTTGGGTTGTCCTATTATTGACCGACGAGTTACCAAGGAGACTTTCATGCCTATAGTTAATAAAGTTCAAGCTCAATTACTGAAATGGAAAGCTAATTCTCTCTCAAGCAGAGAGAGCCATTTTACTTCAAGCTAACCTTGCCTCTAAAGCCAACTATCAAATGCGGAGCTTCCTTCTTCCAAAAAACATTCTATCCAAACTTGATAGTATAACTATCGTAGTTTCTTTTGGAATATGGATCCAAACTCTAAGGCTCCCAATTTGATAGGTAGGGACATAATTTGTACCCCAAAATCTTTCGGCGGTTTGGACTTCAGAAAAACATGTGTTAATAATATTGCTAATCAAATGAAACTTTTGTGGAAACTTCTCCAAAATGATAACAACCTTTAGGTTACTTTGGCAAAAAAAAAAGTATTGTAAGAAAAGGGATTTCTTGACTTATAAATGTCATAAAATTCCTCTTGGTAATGGAAAAAGCTTATGTCTTTGAGATCAATCTTCAAATCTGCCTCCTTTGGCAAGTTGGCAATGGTAAAAGAATTAATTTCTGGCATGATAAATGGGTCTTGCCTCACCTTTTAAGAAATAGTTCTTTTCGTATTTCTGATTTCATCTTGGAATCTAAGGCTTGGGATATGCAATTATTGAGATCCCTGCTTCCTGATGATATCTGCTCCCAGATAGCTACAATTTTTCTTCCACTTAATGATGTGGAGGATGAGGTTTTTTGGGCTCTGTCTCCTGATGGTATTTATTCAGTAAAGTCAGGTGCTAAATTACTTATAGACTATAAGACTGGTTCCTAAGGGAAAGTGGAATACCAATAGTTTTGGAAGTCGAATCTTCCTCCCAAAATAAAAAAAAACTTTTTGTGTAAAGCTAGTAACGATGGTTTCCCTACAAAGGTCAGATTAGAACAAGTTCATATTTTCACTCCTTAACAGTGTGAGTTTTGCAGTTGTGCTTCGGAATCAACTTCTCATCTCTTTTTTCAATGTCCCTTTGTTTTTGATATTCTTCATCAGCTTGATGCAGATTATGGGTGTCCCCAGATCCCAATTTCTGCAACCTTGGATTCTTTTCGAGCTAACTTAGAAATTTGTTCTGTTATGTTAGGGCAGTCCCAGACTAGTTTGCTCGCTATTGTCTGGTGGTTTGTGTGGTTTACCCGTAATAAAGTCATCTTTTCGTAGGACTCTTTTAATGCTCTTAAGATTAGTGTGCTTGTTAATAATTTTGTTAAGGAGTGGCAATTATGTTTGTCTTCTAAATCATGCCTTGACCCTCGAAAGTTGGATCGTTTTTCTTTAATAAATGCCCTCGCAGGGTTGCTGCTTGGGTCCCCCCTCCTGATGGTGTTTTTGAGATTAATTTTTGATGGTTCGAAATATCAAGATGGGCCTCTTTTAGTTTTGTCATTAGAAATCACTTGGGTGAAGTTCTTCTTGCGGGTTGCAACTCTCTGCCTATTGAATTTTTTATTATTCAAGCTGAAGCTACAGGCCTCTGGGAGGCTATTAAAGCTGCTCGATTTCTTAATTTAAACCATATTTCTTTAAAAGGCGATAATCTTTCTATTATCAAAGCCATGCAAAAAATTTGGAAACCTCCTTGGGCCATTAGTGCCTTATTGAAAGATGCTAGTATTTAACTTTCTAAATTTAACAGTTTTTCTATTTCTCATTGTTTCAGGGAAGCAAATCGAGCTGCGGATTTCCTGGCTCATGAAGGGCACGCGTCTCACAACCTCATTTACAAGTTTCCTTCTTAATCTGTTAACTTCTCTCTTATCATCTGCAAGGATGTTTTAGGCTGGCCCCCAGATTAGGGGTCTTGTCCTAGTTTACTTTTCTGTATAAAAAAAAAATATTAAAAAAGGTGGCATGTGCATAAACCAGTACTAAAGTTTTAACCACTAGACCAAGTTGTATTTAGTGTTATCATATCAAAGTACAATATTAATAAATAAATTTTTTTCTTACCCGGGGCATAGCTATATGCAGAGGTGGTTCAATTGTCAAGTAGGTCCGTGCAATTAAGATTATATTGTGCCCTTAGTAATAGATGTAGAGTACATCATGTTTCATTTTTAATTTAATAGTATAAGATATAAAAATATTCGTTATTATTGGCTGGTTCAATTACCATGCATAGCATGCTAAGGAAATACCCCAACATAATGCTGGGAGTAAGGATTGAACCCCTGACCTCAGGGGTCAAGGGGGAGCTCTCTACCCACTTGAGCTAACTCCTATCTTTATTTTATTCCGTTTCTTAATACATAAAAAATACAATTATGTGTCAAAGTTCGAATTTTGGATTATAAAATACAAAAATATTCACACGTTAATATCATTGATATAAAATCAAAAACATCCTTTCAATAAGTTGTCTTTCTGATGTTGGTCTCCATTGACTTCAATTTATTTGCCTTTAGACAACAATTTATATTTTGTAATAGTTGGCTACTGAATAGCCATGTGTTACAATCTTATCTTATACTATATATTTTTAATAGTTAATAAGCTCATAATTTTACCATTAGCATTAAGGTAAGGGTTTTGCGTGGTGTAATGTGTAAGTTGGGCTTGTTTAAACCCAGTACGAGTTATATTCGGAGGATGACTTATTTTGTTATTAGTCCAAAAAAAAAAAAAATTCTAACCTCATCCAATTGTTAAAAATATAATCAAACCTGGACTATTATATGGGACAACAATAACTCTTGTTATTACCCGATGTGTTCATCAACTACGCAACATACGTAACAAACACTAGTAGGATAATGAATCCCTCTAATTAACATCAATTGCCTAAACTTTGCTCCTATATAAGGCTAAGGAATGTTTTTCCAAATAATAAAATATATTCTTGTTTTATATTTATATGTATGCAACGTCAAAAGAAAAAAAAAATGTTGTGTGTCCAGCAATTCGGAATACTTAATTAATCATCTTCTGATTGTAAAATTTCAGATTTTTTTTATCCATGGATCTTATATATAGTCATCAAATAAAATTTTATGGTATGTTTATAATACATGGAATCATATTTTTGCGTCATGGAAATTTTGATTTTTTTTTTTACCTCTCTCAAGAAATTTCATTTACTCTCATATTTATAGACATCACAAATTATTATAATATGCAGCCTAATTTTAACATAAAATTAGACAAACCAAGGCTGAATTTTTCTAGCAAGTCCATCCCATTTCACTCTAACCCAACACTATTTTAGTCATCCCTTTTGTTCTCCTGCTTTCTTTTTTCTTGATTGTCAAACTAAAACGGACAATTTCAAAAAATAACTCGATAGTCTTACTGAACGGATTAAACTAGTCACTAAATGGATTAAACTAGTCACTGAATAAGTTAAAGAATGTCATTAATGAATAGTTAAAAATGATCACAAATTAGATTAATCTGATCTCTAAATAGATTAAACTAGTCACTCTATTAAAAAAAAAGGTGGCAAAAAAAAAAGACGAGAGAGAAATGAAGAGAAAAAAGAAGAGAGAGAAGGGGAAAAGCACCCCCAAATTTCCCCATCTATACTCGCAAAACCCTATATGAGTTCTCCGAAAATTCACCATAATTTCCCTAATCCTTTTGTCAGTCCTCGCTATCATCATGGAAATCCATTGAATGAGATTTCTGCAATTTTGATTATCTCATTAGTTACTTCTCAACTGTGTCTGATTAATTTTGGTTACAGTTGTAGAAAAGAGGGGCGATTTGTTGAAATCAGATCATCCTTTCAAATTCTCCAAATCAATTAACCCAACTACTCTTAGACTCTTAGTTAAGTCTAATCAAGATTGGGTGAGCTATTTCTCACTCTTTTTGCAAAGATCTGATTATCTAAGGCTCCATGATTTCAGTTTTCTTTCGTTCAAGTACAAAAGAAAATCTCTTTATAGAGTTTGCGATTTGGGTGTATTCAATGTTAGTGCTTTAATCGACCTTGGCGTGGAGTATACTACTTTATTGTTTCGTATTTCAATGAGTGTTTAGGTGAAGGTGGCTCTGCAATTGCGTCTGAATAATTGTGTTATGCTGCTAGGAGTGTTGTATTGTCATGCTTGAGAATCATGCACATACGTTCAATCACAAAAATACTACATAAGTATATATGCAAAAGGTGGATTGGTTATGTAAAGAGGAAAGTGTGGAAAAGAGTAATGAATAGATAAACCAATGTAACCCCATGGCAAAATGAAACCGCGAGAAAATTAATTCTACAATCTCATTCTCAAAAGTCAAGATAATGAAGATGCAAGAAAGGCACTCCAAGAAGTTTATGAAAATACTACTGCGATTATAAACAAAGTCTTAACTACAAAACCAATCGTAGAATAATGATGCTCATCAAGTACAACTACATTGGTTATTTTTTATACCCATATGGTTCAAAAATAAAGAGAGGAAGTGTAAGAAGAAAAAAAAGTAATTTTGAGAAAACTAAAAAATTAATTCCAAGAACCAAACTGAAATTGGTACAATTGTTACTCCAAATGCTAGGTTGTTTTAAGTTATTTTTCAGTTTGTCTTTTGTATTTGACATTTTAGATTTGTAAAAAGTTGTTTCTTCATTTATATTAGATACCAAAATACACTAACTAATGTATTGAATATGTTTATTAAAAAACAATGGAAGTCTACATAAAAATTACCAACTCTAAACTATTACTCACCCCACAACAAATTATTTTTAATAATATAATTTCACAATTATTACTCACCTCATAGCAAATTTGAGAATATAATTCACTCACCACAAACACTTTTCCCTTTACCACGTAAGTACTCTCTCGTCACTGCACCCATTTTTTTTTATTATAATTGGGATTCAACTATGGAAGTCGCTTTAATAAATGATAATAATAACAACAGTTCCGTGAGTGCTCAATTGTTTAAATTTCAAATTTGTTGTTATATTATCCAAAGTTGGTATGTCATATTTTATATTTTTCGGATTGCGATTATGAAAATGAGGTCATTTATCATAGATTGGGGCCATTTGTCATAAATGAACCCCCCAAAGTGGGGTCATTTGTAATAGATGAACCCCTTAGGGGAATCATTTGTCATAGATGACGCCCCAAAAGCGGGTCATTTGTCATAGATGATCCCCAAAAATAGGTTAGTCTTTTAATATATTTTGATGTATTTAGCTTTTTTTTATATATATATAATATATATGAACAATGGCATAATCTCCCGATCGAGGAATTTCCCACAAAATATAATAATATAGACGTTATATATCAGTCTTAATAGATAGGATTTTTTGTTCAAAACCACCTAAACTTTTCACGTTTTTAGAAACTCCCACCTTAATGAATTTTTTTATAAATTTCCACCTACCATTTCCAATTTTATTAAAAACTCCCACCACTTAACGATTTTTGTTAAATTTCGTTAACAAAACCGTTAAGTAGACCTCACATATGCATTTTATTATTAATTTACGTTGAAATCGAAGTCAATTTCATCAATTTAAGGGCAAAATCTCAACAATTTTGGAGCAAGTTTGGGACGAATTACAACTATTTGTAGAGACTTGCAACTATTTCAAGTTCGATTTTGTTAAAAAAATGTATATGAGGGACCCACGTAACGGTTTTATTAATGGAATTTAACAAAAATCGTTAAGTGGTGGGAGTTTTTAATAAGATTGAAAATGGTAGGTGGAAATTTATAAAAAAAATTCATTAAGGTGGGAATTTCTAAAAACGTGAAAAGTCTAGGTGGTAAGATGCGATTTATCCTAATAGATATATACTCCGTTCCGTTTTAAATGAAACAATTGCTTTTTCACGCAACCCAACGCGCTTCTTTAGTCATTAATATCTATAGTTGTGTACGTGTAAAAAATATAAAAAAGTTATAATTTGATAGTATGCATCGAGACAAATCTAACAAGATCTCACTTGACTATGTTTTTCTTTATATAATAGCGATAAATTGGAGTCAAAATTGATCAATGAATAGTGTCATTTCATCCAATGTTTCATTTAAAACAGAACGGGGGAAGTATATATATTTTTTTTGACCGGAATAAAAAAGATCTTATTACTTAACAGGCTTGTCAAACATTACAGCATTACTAACATCCTGTGGATACTCTTATCAATTGATGAATTATCTAGTTTCATCCAGTTGAAGAGCTTCGTATGTTTAAAAATGCATGGCGGCAGTTCCTGAATGATAATTATTAGATACGCAAATCTGTCACAAAATACTACAGTAGTAAATTGCATATCAACCTTGAAGAAAAATAAAGCGGAATAAGAGAAACAGGCAAGGATGAGATTTTATTTAATTTTTATTCTGTACTAACATTGCTAACTTCCACTATGTATTATACATTCCAAAACATTGCTTACAAACAAACAAGGCCTAAAGAACTATAGACTAAAAGGGTTAGTTCTGATGATAAATCAGAAGTGAAAATACTAGTCATATTATGATCCATACCCTATTTCTAACTTCTAACAAAACATTGCCATCTTCATCCACTAAGATCCCGACCTACTTCAAAGAGAACCAAAAAGGAAAACTCGGTAACCCTTATGGCTCCATCTATATGAAGTCAGCATTGTAAAATTACGGTAACCCCGAGAACTTCGAAGTGCAAAACTTCACACTTTTCAGTTAGGGACCAACAATTTATTGTGTTCATGTGTGTTTATGTGTGTGTGAGTACATCAGAAACTGGGCTTGGACCACCCAAATATACTTACATCTGCTATCTGACGCCCGGCTGCATCACCGGGAAAAAGGACCAGTCTTTGCCAGATCCATCTTCTTTCCCTATAACCTTCTCATTAGCCCACCAGTTTGAGCTGATACATGGTTTAGCCGTATCCAACCCATTCACATGGTCGAAATTGAATTCCTTTATCGAACCGAGAGAGGCAGCACGCTGCTTCTGATGCCGCTGCGCCTCCTCATAGTTTGTCTGTCCTTTCTCAGAAGTTCCGGCACTAGCACTGTCATCAACCAAGTCCTCTGTATTGTAATCTCTCTCAGCAGCGTTTTGCAGTGCTTTAGGCAATGCTGTGGGCTTCTTTTCCACACATCTGACCACATCCTCAGAAGTCAGCTCGAAGGAGACTCGGTGATCAATCAGAAATTCATTGTTTCTATGTCCATTGGGTATATTTGGAAGAGGAGAAACCACAGAATCTTGTCGATGCAAATCTCGAGACATGGGCTGGACAACATCTGGGGTCACAGAACCCGACACTTGCTGTGATCCCCATTCCCGCATAGGGCCGACTTCAAGAGTAAGCAGCTTCTGAGGAACTCCATATCGTATATCAGGAAAATAAGGATCGGGAAAGGGTGAGGATGTACCTGAACCCGAGACAGCAGAACCAGGTGATATAAGCGGGCCCACAGGACTTCCAGGATGAAGAAGGTAGGATTGAAAATCATAATGCGATGGGTAGAACCTATGACCCATATCACCATTGCGGTGAATGGGATCTAGAAGCTGAGCAAATGGCACCTCAGGAGAGGAAGGAGTTGTCAAGTGAACCGACTCAGGAGGTGGGGTAAAAGGGGCAGTGGAAGGTTCAGTGGTGTAGGTTGAGAAGACAGGTGGAGTGACTAACTGGGTCTCATGGGCATATGGACCAATGGCAAAAATAGAGCGGGGTCCACCAGGGGAGTACATATTAGGAGACAGAGAGTTAAGACCCGTGGAGCCTGCAGGAGACTGTAGAGCTGACGGCGGTTCTGAAGGAACAAATGATGCTGGAGATGAGGGAGGAGCAACAAAGTGTATTCTGGTAGCAGGTGGTTGAGTTGAATGTTGAGCCTGTGCAGCAGCAGTTCGATTTCCAGGGGGTGTTGGCTCAGGAACAAGGACGGCATGTCCAAACCGTTTGCTATTCTTTTGTGAGCCAAAACACCAATATATGCTCCAACAGCTGCTCCACCTTCGCTTCTGCAAGTAAACGAGTCATAGTTAGAAGGATCTCAAATCTAAAGCAATGGTAGATCATCTATACAGGCACAGAAATAGAATCCAGTGTCCCTAAGACCCTATCTCTACTATACAAGCTTTCATAGCAAAATAGCATTGAATAATATGTAAAAACTGAGAGGAGTTCATGCAATTAATACCCACCACAATTTACGTTTCCAGTTCGCACGAGAAGAACACTTATCTCCTATTTCGATCCGGTCATTAACAACTTCAATATTATAGATAACAATAGATTGAAAGAATGCTTGTAAGGAGTCGTACTGAAACTAACTAATATGGCCCTGGTAATAAAACAACAAATCTGACACCAAAGATCAGTTGCACAATTTTAGCATTCGCCACAGTTTAAGGACAAAGCGTTCTTTTCTTTTAGTAACTACATAGGCTTGAACATGGGGGTTCTTCACTATGGAGCACACCAAGTATATGCACCGTTTTTCTTTTCTTTCCTCTGAATTCAGATCTAGCATTTGGACAGAAACTACGATTACATAGAAGGAGATGCACTATATAGATTTCACGCAAGAAGAGAGAATCACACTCTATTATGACCAAAAATAAAGAAACAAGAACAAAATGATTAATATGAATCTCGCCAGCAGATCAAGAGGGAGGTTAAGATATATTCATCCTCATCGTTAAGTCAACGACCAAGACAAAAGCGATTTTATGCTCTACTGCATCATGGAGACAACATTTTATAGGTTTCATGCGAATTTCAAGATTTCTAAGTTCAGAAAATTAGCATAAATTCATAATCTTCCCATTCATCAATAATTGAAGTTTATGTGTTGCCAGAAATGCACCAAAGTAGATGTCACCGATACATAATCCATGAGAGACAAATTGCCGATTCTCTCTATATCCTACTAATCTAGGGGGGAACAGATGAAGCGATGCGATACAAAGAAGACTAATGCATACTCACTCAGCCGGCCTTTATTAGCTGAACACCAACACACCATCCTCACCCCAAAGTCCCTATATGATCTATTAACTATACACCTTACTGTATTATATTATTCACAACACCAACACATCATGGAGTCTCACCAGTTTCTCAAATGCTGAAATTTTGGTGCAATTTGCTATTAGAACAAAACTCCTTCAACGAGTAAGACTATTCTTATGAACCTCATCCTCAATAAATAAATAAAAAAACAAGGTTGTCTTTGACATATTGTTTCCTCATGTTGACTCCAATATACATCAACTTTGCTAGGAACAAAAGGCTATATTAGTTTGAATCATTCCACAGAAGACTTCCATGTACAAATTCTGTAACACAAATCATATTTTAATAAGATAATCATAAACAAAATAATCCTAATACTATCAAGTGTAAATAAGCTAATGAGATTTCTTCAAGCTGGTAGTGATCCAAACAAAGACAAATTCAATGAAAAAAAATCTATGATCAACAAATCCAATATACAACTCTATCACTTACTATAAACCTCTCACAAACTCATCAAATTCCAGCTTTTACCAATTCCTAACAATCAAACAGTAAACACCACCATAACATAAAACAAATATTACAAGAGATTAAAAAAAAAAGACCCAGATCTTGAATCTAGCACAAACTTAAATAAACAACAAAACCCACTTCAAAAACTCACTAATAAGTCATAAAAACCCAAAAAAAAATAAAAAAAAATTAGAAAATTGATTATTATTATTATTATTACAAAAATAAACAATAAGGTAAGAAATGAAATGATATAAGTAGAATTACCTGAACAGAAGGAGGTTGAACTCGAGACTCAGCTGAAGCAATCGCAGTAGCAGCCGCGTTTATGGTTTCCAAAGCAGTATTTACATTTCTCATCTCCCCATTACCTCCTCTGCTCATCTCTCTCTCTATAAATATTTATACTTTCTCTCTCTAAAAAAAATTACATACACAAACAAATTGAGAAAACCACAAATCTCATGAATCTTCCTATTTTAAGAAAAACCCAGAACAAAAGATTGAAACTTTTGATTCAGAATTAACAGAGAATGAACAAAAAAAAAAAACCAAGAAAAAAAATTTGGGTTTGATTTGACTTGAAAAAAAAACCCAAATATAGAATTTATATGAGAAATTAATCCCAGATTTCTGAAATTTATTCTTGTTTGTTTTCTCTCTTAAATGGCTTTTGGGGTCAAACACGGCAACGACTTGATAATCAGAAAATCCAAAGTTTGAAGGTTTATATAATTTACTAGTGAAAGTTAATAATTATACGTGTGATTGGTAGTAAATATATATATTACTATAAGAACGTTGTGATTTGGCGATATTACCCTGGATTTTGAGTGAAATATTCGAGTGTGCCATGGATAAACAAGAGGCGTGTGAAGGTTTTAAATGTGTTCAGTGAAGAATGGAGGACAGAAGAAGGTAGTATAAAAAAAGATGAAGAGAATTAAATGTTGGGCTCACACTTGCACATTTTAATTACTGCCGCTGTCTCTCTCCATTATTAGATGCACATGATAATAGGGATACGCTATGTGTGCAAAACTTTGTCACATTTCACCGCATTTCTACATTAGTTAGAGGCCCATTAGATGGGTCCCTCGGGTTTAGGTTTGGGTTCCCTCAAATCGGGTTCGGGTTGAGTGTGTATTAATGGTGTTTTTTGAGCGGATTAGATTGGTTTGGGATCGGTTAACTCAATTTGCGAGTTGAGAATACGTTTTTTATAGGCTTTATAGATCTCTAATCGACTTTAACTGAGTCAGATTTGAATCAGGATTGGTCAGTTTTTGGCATATTTTGATCTACTATATTGAGTGCTCACCATCTTAAAAAGAGAAAAAAAAAATAAGGAAAAGTTTACTTAGTGTTCATATAGAAAAATGAAAGCCTGGTAATTTGGTTGGTAAAAGTCTTTCTAAGGAGTAACATTTAGACCCGGTTCTTTTGGACTTATTTTTAATTCACTTTCTCTTTCTTGTAGTTTAATTCAATTCAGACACTCTCTCATGTTCAGCTTAGCTCAGTTTCTCGCAGTTCTGTTCATTTTCTCTCAGTCCAAAAGAACGGGACCTTAAATGTAGAGTTGAGTTTCGTCTATACTATTGTCCTTTGTAGACTTTACAATTTGTAATGGTGAACCATAACGAAAAAGGTGGCCTACATTAGCTATCGAGATAATTACAGAGTTAGCTTCTTTAAAAATGTGTCTATTATTCGATTGTCAAAAGTTACTGCAGGTGAACTCCTACAACCCAGTTAATGGTTAATAGTTGACAACTTGGATATGACTTTTTTTATGCTTCTACTCGAAGCCTTATGAAATACCGTAATGAAGGGTCGAAGCTTCAACCAAGATGCGAAGATGTGCCAAGATTGAAGGTGCAAGCATCTATCAAGCGCGCTTTCTAATCACAAATGATAGTGTTAGTTGCTGCAATTGAATTGATAAATGCTTCGACATAAAACAGTTGAACTGAATTGCGATATGTGAGAGTAAAAGCATTGTCTAGAGTTAAACTAAATTGAATTGAACTGGACTTAACTGAATTGAATTGAACTGAAAATAAGATGGGGAGAACAGGTTCTGAGCCATCAAAATTTAGTTTTGAGCGTCGTAAAGACGATGGCTACTTAACCACTACAGTAGTATGAATTTGTTGAGAAGAAGTGATTTTCGGTGTTGAGATATAGATAAAAGGAGTTGAAATTGATAAAAGGAGTTGAGATTCATTCGATGGAGCTCATCATATATAGAAAGAGTGTGATAAAGAATTATGGCCAAACAAATTCAATCAGGTGTAAATATAAAGTAACATTAAAGCTAATCAAGTCCAATAAAATTTGAGAAATTCAGTTCAACCATGTTCAAAATATAGAAAACACAACCTTAATAACTCCAAAGGAAGTAGGGGTTTTTTTTTTCGAAGTGAAGTAGGCTTACTTTCACCAAGAGCAATAAGTACGAATGAATAAAACCGAACACAACAAAAGTACCCAATTGTCTTCTATCTCCTCCACGTAGTCTCATCTTAAGTCCTCAACCAAAGGCAATTTACTTTCATTCTATTCAATGTAATAAAGTCAATTGCTAATTGTTAATCAAAGTGCCCAACTCATTAGGATTAACTACTTCCTCCATTTAGAAATAATTGCACCGTTTTTATAGTATTTACTATTCACATGTTACACTTTGATGATCTTTGGTAATTTATATTGTAGAAAAATATGATCATGTGAATCTTGTTAGATGCATCTCAACATATATATTTTTATTATCAACTTTTTATGATGTCTACGTATTGATAACCAAAGATATTAATGGTTGCAAACATACATTGACAAACGTGAGAACATGAAATGGTGCAACTATTTCTAAACGAAAGAAATATTTGACATGTTGGTCCCAAGAAGGGGGAAAAAAGGGGAGAAAACAAAACTTATTTTGAATTAGCAACTTCTCCAAATTGCAAAACATAACCACAAGCTTTTATTTTCCAAATATATTGTCAGCAAGCACAGCAACTAATATATCTAACTAGTCCACTTTTGATATTAAAAAAAAACATCAATAATCTGCTTGAGACCAGTTTTAAGCTGCCAAACTCTTGGAAGCAATCTCAAAAACATTTTCCGACAGTCCATTAGCAGACATAATCATCTCCAGTTGTGCCTGTAAATAAAAAATGTAACCAATAAGTACCTACCAATTTACCATAACCAGAATATGCACCAAACAGAAGTTACACTTCCCAGGATTTTGAAAGTCAGGACTGTTCTATATCCTAGAAAAGTGTAGTTCCTATGTGTAACATTAGTATCAAACAAACCAGCACCAAGTTTAACAAGAACACTTGATTTACCTTAGCAAGGGTTTGACGGGTCTCATCATAACGCCTCCATCGAGAGAAAGCCGACACCATCCTTGAAGCCACCTGCAACACAAGGTAATTTCAAGGCAGGAACAGCATTATTAGGTAGGTACTGAATGGAAATTTAATATCTATTAAAACTAATTATTTTCAAACAAACGGACCTGAGGGTTTATTTTGTCTAGCTGAACCACCATCTCTCCCAAAAATTTGTATCCTGATCCATCTTTTGCATGGAAGTTCACAGGGGAACCACAAAATCCACCTATCAAAGAGTAGACCTTGTTTGGATTGCGAAGGTCAAATGCTGGGTGGTCGAGTAGCTTCTTGACATTTTCAACATTGCCAGGAGTATCAGACATTGCTTGAAGTGCAAACCATTTGTTGACAACCTTTTCCAACAAGGAAATGAGATAGGGAAGAAAGAAAAGTAGTCAGCTTTGTAGTATAATAACCCAAGATTTAAATTGTCAATCCCAAGATTTAAAACTAGCCAAATGTTGACACAAGGCGAAAAAAAAAACTAAGCTGCTCTCTTGAACAGACACGGTGGGAACTTACCAAAAAGTCATGCTCCCACTTTTTATAGAAGTCGGCTAGAACTTCATCAGCGGTATTGCCAGGGATCTGAGTGATTGCTGCTAGAGCTGCAAATTGATCCGTAAGGTTTGTTGCCGTTCTATATTCATTCAGTGAGAGCTCAGTGCATTCCAGGTCATCAAGTGATGCAAGATATGCTGTAGTATGTGCAAACATCATAATCAGAATCATTCCATGATTTACCATACCCTGAATCAGATTTAAAACATAAAGTGTAAACACACCAAGTGAAATATTTTTGAGTGCCCTTCTTGCCATGTTAGGATGGTTAAATTCATATGGCTCAGAGCTCTTGTTTTCTTGGACCTGTAAAAAGAAAAGGCAGCTCAGTTCCCAAAAAAATAAATTTCATCAAATTTAGCTAGTGCTAGTAGTAAAAGTTACTGTTTGAATCTCATACTATGCGCAGGAAATCAGCTTTCAGCTGCAAAGCCAGCTCCTTTTTAATGAAGGTACGGACTGCATGAACAGCATCAGGATCCGCAACATCCATCATATCCATGATCTCCCCCTCACCAGGGAGAGTTATAGCTTTTGCGATAAATTCCTTTTATACAAGTGAAGAGGGAACGTAAACAGCATCAGAACATATTTCTGATTAGTAGAAGTAAACAGGATGTCTAGTCTAACACAATTCCACATAGTTTTTGGGTTCTTACTTTATCCAAACTATTGTTGCAGAGAGTGCTCTTAAGCCCATCAACAAATTGTGCGTTCAGTTGTAGAGGCTTGTTTTGTTGGAAGTCTGCAACTAAGCTGAGCATCAACTTCCTTCCCAGAATCTGCCCAGCCTCCCAACTGCAGCATGGAGAATCAGTGGTGAAACCAATTTCATAATTTTTAAAATCTTTTAAGGTCATAATTATAAGTTTGTTTAAGAAAAAACATCTACAATTACAACTTAATAAACAAAATAAATATACCGGTTGAATTCATCAGAATCATGGGCAAGGAGGAAAAAGAGATCACTGTCAGAAAGATCAGATTCTAGACGAATAGGTGCACTGAAGCCCCGTAACAAAGATGGAACTGGCTTCACAGGTACATCAGAAAACACAAATTCTTCTTCTTTCTGCAAGGCATTTATAAACGATCAGTATAAGAGAAATTATAACAAATACGATTCAATGTCTAATGATTGCATCTCCCAGTCAAAATATTGGACGAAACAACTCATATCATAGGTAAAACTCAGGATTCCCGAGAAAATACCATAAAAGAAGTTTCATTCAGACAAGAAATAGAATATGGGTCTTAGGTTACAAAGGGAAAAAGGTGTTAGAAGAAAGTCTTTATCCAATTACAACAGCAAGTAAATGGACAGCAATCATAGAGTATTCCTTAGACCTTTGTTACTCGAAGAACAGTTGTGTGGACCGGCTGACCACCACTAGCCAGAGACTCCAATTTGCCATCATGATAAACAGATGACAAGGGAATGTCCTTGCCATGAGAATCCAGCAAACCTATTGCAACTGGAATGAACATGGGCTCTTTGACTTGCTGACCAGGAGTTGGTGATACTTCTTGGCTACAACATTGTACCACCGAGAGAACAAAATAAGCAGTAGAATAATCAGAGCAGAGAATCAGAGGTGGAAAAGGAGAGTACATAATTGCTTAGCGTTTGTACCTGAATTTCAATGCAAATGTGTGCTTCTCAGCATCATAAGATGAAGTGACCTTTACAATAGGTGTCCCAGCTTGCGAGTACCTTTTTAAAAAGTTTAATGTAAGATCTTTAATCCTTCAAAATCACAAAAAAAAGTTGCTGAAAAATGCCAAAGAGTTAAGAATATCAAGGACTGACCAAAGTAAGAAATTTGCAAAATCTGCATTATTTGCATCCCTCATGGCAGCGAAGAAATCTTCACAAGTTACAGCTTGTCCATCATGCCTCTTAAAGTATAAATCCATACCCTGAAATTGAGGAATACAAGTTAAATAAGCGAAAGACAGAACCATGAAGTGCAAATTGGAGCGATGGCCACTTTGATTGACTGTTATTACCTTGCGGAACCCTTGGCTCCCCAGCAACGTTTTATACATCCTGACTACTTCCGCTCCCTGTCAGACATGGGTAAGGAAAAACTCATTTCATATAAATAAACTTACATTTGTCGTTTAACATTGTTGTACAAAGTTTCTTCCAACTTTATGCATTTTTGTCTGAAGAGAAGATTTTAACTAATATAATTCGCACCTTTTCATACACCTGCAATAAGAACATAATTGAATGAGTTTTCTCACAACAAATAACAAAAATGAAAATGGATTGCAGCAACAAAAGAGGAGTTAATGACAACTGAAACTAGTATAAAGATGCCAAGCCATACCGTAACTGCATTTTCCCATCAGATCCCAAGTAGCAGAACAAATCCAAATCAAGGACACAATCAAATGAAGGCAAGTCAGGAAAATGATAAACATAAAAGATCAACTAGTGACAAAGGGAAAAATAACAAAAATAGTAAACGGAAGCTTGCCTGTGTAGAAGTTGTCCATCTGCCAAAAAAAAAAAGGAAAAAAGAAAGAAAGAAAAGGCAGAATCACATGAGCTTAGCTTGAAAGCAGACATCCTGAGACATAGCGAGAGAAGGGAAAAAAGATAAAAATTACCTTTATGTAGGAATGTGGTCGCACAGGATGAGCCATAGGACCTGCATCCTGAGACATCAAAGATATAACAGTTTCAGATGATACAAAATACAACCACACTCAAAACAACAATATTTCAGAAAACCCAAAACAAACATGTCATTAGCTAATAATGTGTTAGAAAGTGAGACTTTTCCAGCATATGGGTAATTGATTATCTAAAATATCTAAAAAAATTATCTACTTAGGTCTGTTCAACATTTAAGAAGTTGAAGATGAGGACTATGTGAGTCTCTCTATTGTTCAAGTCTTTACTCTCCAGAATCACCTGGAACTTCTAAATAAAGGTTGCTGGTACAGAATACTTGGAAAAGTCAAAATAATCCACTTCTTCAATATAAAATGTCCAGATTTCATACTACCTTTACTCCTACAATCAGTATCAGAACTGGCAAAAATCTAAAGGGCCTGAATACTATTAAGATTTTTTTTTGAAAAAAAATATAGAAAAACCTCTCCAGTTGAAGTATGGCTTCAACATCAACCTAATCAACAACAACTATATCTATCCCAGCACCTACGACTTTCACAGTGGCTCTTTATAGGGCAAATGCGTTAACGGAGATAGTGCAGAAAGGGGTGAGAAAAGAAAAGAACACGCATAAGGTCAATTATAAAATTCTGTGTAGATGAGATGATACCAGGGCCATATCTCCGATAATTAACTTGAATATTAGACACCATATTCCCCAAAGAAGCATGAAGTTCTCTATGAGGAGTTTCAAGGAGATGAAATGGTAAGAGCTATTCAGCTCAATGCTATGAGGAACTCTTTGAAAAATACAGATGAAGGAAAACGCAAATATATAAAAGGTTATACTTCTAGATTTATGGAAGTGATGATCAGATGAAGATTTATGGGGAAGTGATAATCAAAAAGAAGATTTATGGGGAAGTAATCTCTCATTTAAGAATAGTGCGAAAAAATCTCAGGAACCTTAACAAAAGGTTTAATGCTTTGAAAAATCACTGAGAATATGCTGTATGCATATAAACGAAATAGAAGATTTTAAAAGTTTTTAATTCCAATTTTATGGAAGTAATAAATCAAATGAAGATTCATGGGGAACAAATCTCTAATTCAAGAATAGTGCAATAAATGTTAGGGTTCCACAACAAAAAGGTTCAACACAGTTGCCATCATAATAGAAGAATAAAAAATCTAACAAAACTCAATGTGTGCAACTTAGTTGATGAGTTCTTTGCTTGCCCATGAGCAATAGATTCAATACAGACCCCAAGTCGTCTTCTGAACATTTATCTAACTTTATGCTAAGTTCTTAATAGTTGACTTGCAGAGGAGATATAGATTGAGAAAGCACCGAGGTTTGTTGTGGAAGGCCAAGAGAAAGTGAGAAAGTTGATCAAGGCCTTATATGGCCTAAACACAAGCCCCCGAGAGCATGGTAGAGCAAAACCTATTCTTCCTTTCTTGAGCAAGGATTCAAGGAAATGAGAAATGAGAAATGAGCAACCTTACACTAAAGTGTGGCAATGATGGTACCCCTATTGCATTATTGTAAGTTGATTTCCTTGCCACTGGAAACTTTCCAGAGAATATTTGCATTCCGGAACAAGATGAAAAAGAGATTTGAGATGACTAATTTCGCCTTGATGAACAGTATTGGGATGGAAGTCCAACAATCGAAAAAAATGACATAGTTGTTTCTTAAACCAAGTACGCTCAATACATTCTAAGAAGTTCAAATGGAGTCATCAAGCCAGCAGCGACTCCCCTCGTCATTAACATTGAGTTTTCCGAACTGGATGGGCGGGAAAGAGCAGGCCAAAAGAAGTACGAAGTTTAGTAGGAAGCTTGTTGTAGCTTACATCGACCAGGCCAAATTTAATGTTTGCTGCAAGCTTGCTGTCGTTGAGAGACTGAACCAGGTGAAGTTCATATAAGTACTTAGGTACCCAAGAGGTGTATCAGATTATGGCTTAGTGGCTTAATGTTTTCAGCCATGTTCAGATTTCCCGATGGTAGCATACTCTGAAAGAGATTGAAGAGGTTCAGTAGATGATATGGAAAGCACTCTTGGCTATAGATTATCCTTGCGAGCGTATTTTCATGGAATTCAAGGAAACAATAGGTGGTACCTTGCAGAAGCTGAGTACATTGCAGCCATGACAAGTTGACAACTATTAACCAAGCAATATGGTTGAGAAAGATACTAGCAAACATGGGCTACAAGAAAAGAAAGCAACTATAGTTCTTGTTGAAAACAAATCAGTGATTGCATAGCAAAAAAAAAACCACTTTGCCATGGCAAGACGAAGCACATGAAAGTACAATTCCCTGTAATTCGAGATGCAGGATGAGAAAGAGGTGAAACTAACCTACAGTCGTTCAGAGTTTTAGCTTGTAGACATTCTTACCAAGGCCTTACCAAAGGGCAGGTTCGATTTCCTAAGATTCAAGCTTGGTGTGATGGCAAAAAGTCTCAAGGAGGAGTGTTAGAAAGTGAGACTCTTTCGAGCATATGGGTAATTAGGGATCTAATATACTTCCTCCATAACAAAATAGATGTTACACTTTGAAAATTGCACTATTCACCTTCTTTGTTTGACCATGCATTTTTTTAGTTTTAGATAAAATCAACCATTACTATATGATATGTTGTTGGATTCGTCTCAAAGTATACTTTCATAATATTAACTTCTTATGATTTTTACTAATACACAATTAAAGTAATTAATAGTCAAAATACTGCATCGACAAGCGTGAAGGTCAGAATATAACATCTACTTTGTTATGGAGGAAGTATCTAGAAAACTATCGACTTAACTATGTCCAAGAGTACAGAGGTTGAAGTGAATTTATGTGAGACTCTCCATTGTTCTGTGACGTATAAAGTAGTAAACAAAAACTCTAGCTTCTAAGGCTTTTGTTTACTAGTACTTCATATGGATACAAAAGGATACTGGTAAAAGATGCTTTTGTAAGACGAAATTGTCCAATACTTCATATAAAAGGTTCAGAGTTCCTCTATGCTTTTCCCTGCAACAAAATCCTATCTAAGTCTCCGCCCTTATCACCTTATTTTCCCCAACACAAACTTATTGGCTCTTATCTTTCTGAACTTGTCCACGCTGACATTTGAATTGTATAATGAACTTAATAGCTATTATATCAACTTATTGAGCCTCATCGGAACTTATTTCTCTATCAGGTTTCCCTTTAAGGGGCAAAGGATAAAACTTGACTGTGTTGTCAATAAAGTAAGTAACCTGAGGATATTGATAATTCCGAAGCCTTGAGACATCAGCAATTCGTTTCACAGGGCGGCTTCCCATGTCAGATGAAAATTCCTATAAAACAAAAATAAAATAACAGAAATAAAATAAACATACAAAGTGAAGCAAAATTAACTAGAACTCTGCTGTCCAAATTTATGATCCATACAGGACAGTACCTGATCGCGGAAGACAGTTAGTCCTTCCTTCAGACTGAGCTGAAACCAGTCCCGGCATGTTACTCTGCGGCAGGATACACGTCAAGAATATTAATAGAAGTCCAAAATCCATACAGAAGGGGAAAACCCTGTAATCCTTGTAACGAGGAGAATAACCACTCAAGAGAAAAATGTAGCTTACCTATTACCAGTCCAGTTATGGAAGTACTGAGACAAAAAGCACGATAATCAGTACAAGATAACACGGAAAAAACAATAACTAGTGCAGTCCAGTGAAAGCATACCTCATGACCAATTACACCTAAAATTGCAGCATAATCTGCATCTGTAGCAGTTTCTGGAGATGCCAAAACAAGCTTAGAATTGAAGATCTGCAGAGAAAGAGCATACTCAGTTTCAAAATAAATATTTGTTTCAAGGGCAATGACAAAGCACTAAACAAAGCTAAAGCTTTACAGATGCATACGTTTAAACTCTTGTTCTCCATGGCTCCCCTGCCAAGCACATAATAATAAAATTTGAGTCGTTTGATCCAAACAAATAGATCAGTCATTCAAGAGAAAGAAAACCCTGCACTAAGAACTACAACTAAACTGATATAGGAATTTGTTTTCAAGAACAAATCTTACATATTGAAGTCTGGAACAGCAACTATATTAAACAGATCAAGGTCATATTCCAAGCCAAAAACCTAAATCGAAAAAACAAAGATCTTCATCAGAATCGACATCAACACAGAGCTTCGAAAGATGGAGCTGTGAAAATTACTCACGTCCTCATCCCACTTCATGGCTGCCTGAAGAGAATACATGGCATGTGCCGTTTTTGGCAAATCCTGGGAGGGAGTCCAGATCCTCAGAGTAACATTACGGCCGGAACGAGTAACAAATGTGTCATCTCTGCTCTGTAGCTGTCCAGCAACCAAAGCAAACAAATATGATGGCTTCTTGAATGGATCCTCCCAAACGACAAAATGCTTGCCACCCTGTGATGAGGAACTTCTAATTAAAAAGGCCTTAATAGTGATATTGAAACTTAGCCATAGTTTATATCACCAATTTACTGCCTAAAATGCCTCTGCTCACCTCAATCTCCCCTTGACCTATGAGATTTCCATTGGACAGCAAAACTGGATACTTTGTTTTATCAGCTTCAATGCGGACTGTGTATATTGCCATAATATCAGGACGATCCTGGCAGCACGACAAAGAAATGCATCCAAAGTAAATATATGACGGTGACTAGCAAGCATCCCTTTAAACCACAATATCCAAGAACCAGCTAACAATTAACCTGAAAGAAAGTTATTTTACGAAAACCCTCTGCTTCACACTGTGTACAGAAATTTCCAGAAGATTTATATAGACCCTGTATTAAAGGACGGAGAATACGTGAGATGCGCGACAAACCATTAACAAGAAAAAGTGATATTTGCAAGACCCAAAAGCATTTACCTCTAATGATGTGTTGTCTTGGGGGTATATCTCAGTAACAATTTCTAATGTGAATTTACCACTTGGCAGTGATGGAAGTGTTAGATGACGTGAGTCCACAGAAAACTCTCCCTCCTGAACAAACCAAGAAACAACAATCATGTATGTACAATCGAATCATTCCTAAACAAACAGCTTGCCACCAAGAAAATTTGTACACCACAAATCACAATTCAATAATACAAAAGAAACAACAAAAGAATGGAAGTATAGATGTGATACGAAAACCAAGAAAGATGATGAAGTCAAATTTTCAAAAATTAAAGAAGGGAATTTCACATACTTTTAGCTCCTTCCCATTCACCTTGACCGAGGTGAGCTTCAGATCCCGACCATCCAAGACTAGAGGAGAAGAGGCGGAGGCTGATGAAGAGGACACAGAGCTCAAACATCAGGATTTAAATTTTCAAACTAAAAAATATTACTAAAAAAAGGTCGATACAACACCTTCATCTGCAGGGAAGACGGTTATTGTTGAGAAAACAAGGGTCTTATCTTCATCCAACAAAAATTTCAAATCCACCTGCAACAATAGATCAGTGATTTGTTAGTGTGAAGAACTCACGGAAAGTAAAAGTCAGCCAGTCAATTAAAACTAATAGTACATTAACAACAATAACCCAAACATCAACCCAATATATGTCCTGACATTGACATAAAGAAGGCACATACAGTCTCAAAATAGTAATCAGGCTTCTTGTAGTCTTTCAGGAAAATTTCTTTTGGAGCCTCCATATTCAACTCAGCTTGCTTTGCGGATGAGTCAGTTGCAACTGAACAGACAAGCCTTCTATTGACTTGCTGACTGCTCTGAGACAAGGAAAGCACAATATCAATATGTTAAGGTTAAAAACAGCATAGCAAACACAACTACAATACAAGAAACAACATCCCAGAGCGTAAACAATACGATGCGCCTAAAGTTCATCAAGTTTCCAATCATGGTAGTTAACTTACATAGAGGCGAGGATATGGAAAACGATGGTTCCTTCGCAAGCTAGTCTAAGAACAAAAGAAAATCAAATTCAGTAAACACTGCCACACTGAACTTCCAAAACAAAAGCAGCATAATGTCAACCATGTAAAACCAAACAAACCTCTAAATTAAGAAACTTCCTATATGTTGTAAGGCTCCTAATTGGGCGCTGAAGATAAGTAACTCGACACAACGCCTGAAAACAGCATTAGCATAAACAGCAAAGATTAACATTTGCATTTCAATGATAACATGTAGCATCATTCAACAAAATCATCCGAATTCAATTCGATTCAATACACAAGTGTAACATAAAAGGGCAAGCATCTAATCAACTACTACAATACTATCAAAATGTAGAACTTTCAAAGGTATCATTCATAATCTGAAAAACGGAAAACAAAAAACAGCAAAAATAAAAACTTTTGAATTCATTTTCCCATTCTTTTTTCTTGTAAACAAGCAATGAATAACGAAAAATAGATAGGATCAGAAAATCACTGGAAAAGATGAAACCAATCCCAAAATATTGGTCTTCGATAAAGTAGGGCCTTGGCATGGTAAAACCAATCGAGCCATTCAACTGAAAATTGTTCACAACTCAACAAGTTTCAATCTTTTTCACTTTTGAGAACAATTTGAATAGATTAGGGATATATTATCAACTACAAAGATCGATAATAACTAAATCCCACTTGCAAAATCGAGAGAAAAAGGATACCCAAATTGCTAAAACCCAGAAAAATGGACTCAAAAACCCCGAAAAAGTGTGTGAATGTAGCTGAGAACCAACCCTATAGTTTTTATACTGATATATTCAGATAATTACACATAATGGTCAAAAAAAACCTAAACTTGAATTTCTTTTATTTAAAAAATATATATAACTGAATATAAAGAGAATTAAGATTATGGGAAGTACCTTAGAAATCTTTGATGGGTGATGATCAGATGGGAAGAACACTGCGAATTGATAGCGAAGTAACTGGGTATTTAACGAAATGAAAGATCTATGAACACAACAAAGCAAAGTATTTATTTAATTATTTACGAGTTTTATGAGTTTAATTATATTGTAAAAAGGATTAATATAAACAGTTTTTTGTTTTAGTTTCAGATAAAGCAACCAATAATTGGGCGAGCTTTTTAAGGTTGTGCTGTAACTTGGAATAATTTTTTTTTTTTCTATTCTTTTCTTGTTGTTAGGGGTAAAAGTGTAAAACTGAGTAAGTTATAAGTGAAATTTGAAAATATTTAGTTTTTCCATTTTTCTTTTACCTACCAACCCCCCACCCCCTACCCTTACCCCTACCCCTACCATACCCCTACCCCTACCATACCCCTACCCCTACCCCTACGCACCCCCCTCCCCCTACCCCTACCTAACCCCCATCTCATACCCCTACCCACCCCCTCCCTACCTAACCTACCCCCACCACATACCCTACCCACCCCTACCCTAACCTACCCCCACCTCATACCCCTACCCACCCCCTCCCCTACCCTAACCTACCCCCCACTCATACCCCTACCCACCCCCTACCCTAACCTACCCCCCACCTCATACCCCTACCCACCCCCTCCCCTACCCTAACCTACCCCCACCTCATACCCCTACCACCCCCCTCCCCCTACCCTAACCTACCCCCACCTCATACCCCTACCCACCCCCCCTCCCTACCTAACCTACCCCCACCTCATACCCTACCCACCCCCTCCCCTACCCTAACCTACCCCCACATACCCTACCCACCCCTACCCTAACCTACCCCCCACCTCATACCCCTACCCACCCCCTCCCCCTACCCTAACCTACCCCCCACCTCATACCCCTACCCACCCCTCCCCCTACCACTAACCTACCCCCACCACATACCCTACCCACCCCCTACCCTAACCTACCCCCACCTCATACCCCACCCACCCCCCTCCCCTACCCTAACCTACCCCCACCTCATACCCTACCCACCCCCTCCCCTACCCTAACCTACCCCCCACCTCATACCCTACCCACCCCCTCCCCTACCCTAACCTACCCCCCACCACATACCCCTACCCACCCCCTACCCTAACCTACCCCCTACCTCATACCCCTACCACCCCCTACCCTAACCTACCCCCACCTCATACCCCTACCCACCCCCTCCCCCTACCTAACCTACCCCCACCTCATACCCTACCCACCCCCCCCTCCCCCTACCCTAACCTACCCCCCACCTCATACCCTACCACCCCCCTCCCCCTACCCTAACCTACCCCCACTCATACCCCTACCCACCCCCTCCCCTACCCTAACCTACCCCCACCACATACCCCTACCCACCCCCTACCTAACCTACCCCCACCTCATACCCCTACCCACCCCCCTCCCCTACCTAACCTACCCCCACCTCATACCCCTACCCCCCCCCTCCCCCTACCCTAACCTACCCCCCACCTCATACCCCTACCCACCCCCCTCCCCTACCCTAACCTACCCCCCACCACATACCCCTACCACACCCCTACCCTAACCTACCCCCACCTCATACCCCTACCCACCCCCTCCCCCTACCCTAACCTACCCCCCACCTCATACCCCTACCCACCCCTCCCCCTACCCTAACCTACCCCCCACCATACCCTACCCACCCCCTCCCCCTACCCTAACCTACCCCCCACCACATACCCTACCCACCCCCTACCCTAACCTACCCCCCACCTCATACCCCTACCCACCCCCTACCCTAACCTACCCCCACCTCATACCCCTACCCACCCCCTCCCCCTACCCTAACCTACCCCCACCTCATACCCCTACCCACCCCCCTCCTACCCTAACCTACCCCCCACCTCATACCCCTACCCACCCTCCTCCTCTTACCCTAACCTACCCACCACATACCCCTACCCACCCTACCCTAACCTACCCCCACCTCATACCCCTACCCACCCCCTACCCTAACCTACCCCCACCTCATACCCCTACCCACCCCCCTCCCCTACCCTAACCTACCCCCACCTCATACCCCTACCCACCCCCTCCCCTACCCTAACCTACCCCCACCTCATACCCCTACCCACCCCTCTCCCCTACCCTAACCTACCCCCCACCACATACCCCTACCCCCCCCCTACCTAACCTACCCCCACCTCATACCCTACCCACCCCCTCCCCTCCCTAACCTACCCCACCTCATACCCCTACACCCACCCTCCCCCTACCCTAACCTACCCCCACACCTCATACCCTACCCACCCCCTCCCCTACCCTAACCTACCCCCCACCACATACCCTACCCACCCCTACCCTAACCTACCCCCACCTCATACCCCTACCCACCCCCTCCCCTACCCTAACTACCCCCACCTCATACCCCTACCCACCCCCTCCCCTACCCTAACCTACCCCCACCTCATACCCCTACCCACCCCCTCCCCCTACCTAACCTACCCCCACCACATACCCCTACCCACCCCCCTCCCCTACCTAACCTACCCCCCACCTCATACCCCTACCCACCCCCCTCCCCCTACCCTAACCTACCCCCACCTCATACCCCTACCCACCCCCTCCCCTACCCTAACCTACCCCCACCACATACCCCTACCCACCCCTACCCTAACCTACCCCCACCTCATACCCTACCACCCCCCTCCCCCTACCCTAACCTACCCCCACCTCATACCCCT